>NC_134954.1:31116609-31465043 GCF_965638725.1 Aptenodytes patagonicus
AAAGGGGCCAGCACTGAAAGCTCTTGCTGGCCATCACCTTCCCTAGGCAGCCCTTCCACACACCCACAAGCACTGGCAGGCTGAGCTTCCTAGCCACATCACTGTGCGGACGTTCCCTCTCAGCACAGCCAGAGCCCGGCTCCCCAGTTGAAAACGTCCAGGGACCGCTCCCACACCAAAGGGGCCAGCACTGAAAGCTCTTGCTGGCCATCACCTTCCCTAGGCAGCCCTTCCACACACCCACAAGCACTGGCGCTCTCAGCTTGCCAGCCATGCATATGTCCAAACATCTTTTCTCACAGCTTCGCCAGAGCCCGGCTCCCCAGTTGAAAACATCCAGGGACCGCTCCCACACCAAAGGGGCCAGCACTGATAGCTCTTGCTGGCCATCACCTTCCCTAGGCAGCCCTTCCACAGACCCACAAGCACTGGCAGGCTGAGCTTCCTAGCCACATCACTGTGCGGACGTTCCCTCTCAGCACAGCCAGAGCCCGGCTCCCCAATTCAAAACGTCCAGGGACTGCTCCCACACCAAAGGGGCCAGCACTGAAAGCTCTTGCTGGCCATCACCTTCCCTAGGCAGCCCTTCCACAGACCCACAAGCACTGGCAGGCTGAGCTTCCCAGCCACATCACTGTGCGGACGTTCCCTCTCAGCACAGCCAGAGCCCGGCTCCCCAATTGAAAACGTCCAGGGACTGCTCCCACAGCAAAGAGGCCATAACTGAAAGCTCTTGCTGGCCATCACCTTCCCTAGGCAGCCCTTCCACAGACCCACAAGCACTGCCGCTCTCAGCTTGCCAGCCATCCATATGTCCAAACATCTTTTCTCACAGCTTCGCCAGACCCCGGCTCCCCAGTTGAAAACGTCCAGGGACTGCTCCCACACCAAAGAGGCCAGCACTGAAAGCTCTTGCTGGCCATCACCTTCCCTAGGCAGCCCTTCCACACACCCACAAGCACTGGCGCTCTCAGCTTGCCAGCCATGCATATGTCCAAACATCTTTTCTCACAGCTTCGCCAGAGCCCGGCTCCCCACTTCAAAACTTCCAGGGACTCCTCCCACAGCAAAGGGGCCAGCACTGAAAGCTCTTGCTGGCCATCACCTTCCCTAGGCAGCCCTTCCACAGACCCACAAGCACTGGCAGGCTGAGCTTCCTAGCCACATCACTGTGCGGACGTTCCCTCTCAGCACAGCCAGAGCCCGGCTCCCCAGTTGAAAACGTCCAGGGACTGCTCCCACACCAAAGGGGCCAGCACTGAAAGCTCTTGCTGGCCATCACCTTCCCTAGGCAGCCCTTCCACAGACCCACAAGCACTGGCAGGCTGAGCTTGCCAGCCACATCACTGTGCGGACGTTCCCTCTCAGCACAGCCAGAGCCCGGCTCCCCAATTCAAAACGTCCAGGGACTGCTCCCACACCAAAGGGGCCAGCACTGAAAGCTCGTGCTGGCCATCACCTTCCCTAGGCAGGCCTTCCACAAGCACTGGCGCTCTCAGCTTGCCAGCCATGCATATGTCCAAACATCTTTTCTCACAGCTTCGCCAGAGGCCGGCTCCCCACTTCAAAACTTCCAGGGACTGCTCCCACAGCAAAGGGGCCAGCACTGAAAGCTCGTGCTGGCCATCACCTTCCCTAGGCAGCCCTTCCACACACCCACAAGCACTGGCAGCCTGACCTTCCTAGCCGCATCACTGTGCGGACGTTCCCTCTCAGCACAGCCAGAGCCCGGCTCCCCAATTCAAAACGTCCAGGGACTGCTCCCACACCAAAGGGGCCAGCACTGAAAGCTCTTGCTGGCCATCACCTTCCCTAGGCAGCCCTTCCACAGACCAACAAGCACTGGCAGGCTGAGCTTCCTAGCCACATCACTGTGCGGACGTTCCCTCTCAGCACAGCCAGAGCCCGGCTCCCCAGTTGAAAACGTCAAGGGACTGCTCCCACACCAAAGGGGCCAGCACTGAAAGCTCTTGCTGGCCATCACCTTCCCTAGGCAGCCCTTCCACACACCCACAAGCACTGGCAGCCTGACATTCCTAGCTGCATCACTGTGCGGACGTTCCCTCTCAGCACAGCCAGAGCCCGGCTCCCCAGTTGAAAACGTCCAGGGACCGCTCCCACACCAAAGGGGCCAGCACTGAAAGCTCTTGCTGGCCATCACCTTCCCTACGCAGCCCTTCCACACACCCACAAGCACTGGCAGGCTGAGCTTCCTAGCCACATCACTGTGCGGACGTTCCCTCTCAGCACAGCCAGAGCCCGGCTCCCCAATGGAAAACGACGAGGGACTGCTCCCACACCAAAGGGGCCAGCACTGAAAGCTCTTGCTGGCCATCACCTTCCCTAGGCAGCCCTTCCACAGACCCACAAGCACTGGCGCTCTCAGCTTGCCAGCCATGCATATGTCCAAACATCTTTTCTCACAGCTTCGCCAGAGGCCGGCTCCCCACTTCAAAACTTCCAGGGACTGCTCCCACAGCAAAGGGGCCAGCACTGAAAGCTCGTGCTGGCCATCACCTTCCCTAGGCAGCCCTTCCACACACCCACAAGCACTGGCAGCCTGACCTTCCTAGCCGCATCACTGTGCGGACGTTCCCTCTCAGCACAGCCAGAGCCCGGCTCCCCAATTCAAAACGTCCAGGGACTGCTCCCACACCAAAGGGGCCAGCACTGAAAGCTCTTGCTGGCCATCACCTTCCCTAGGTAGCCCTTCCACACACCCACAAGCACTGGCAGGCTGAGCTTCCTAGCCACATCACTGTGCGGACGTTCCCTCTCAGCACAGCCAGAGCCCGGCTCCCCAATTGAAAACGTCCAGGGACTGCTCCCACACCAAAGGGGCCAGCACTGAAAGCTCTTGCTGGCCATCACCTTCCCTAGGCAGCCCTTCCACAGACCCACAAGCACTGCCGCTCTCAGCTTGCCAGCCATGCATATGTCCAAACATCTTTTCTCACAGCTTCGCCAGACTCCGGCTCCCCAGTTGAAAACGTCCAGGGACCGCTCCCACACCAAAGGGGCCAGCACTGAAAGCTCTTGCTGGCCATCACCTTCCCTAGGCAGCCCTTCCACACACCCACAAGCACTGGCGCTGTCAGCTTGCCAGCCATGCATATGTCCAAACATCTTTTCTCACAGCTTCGCCAGAGCCCAGCTCCCCAGTTGAAAACGTCCAGGGACCGCACCCACACCAAAGGGGCCAGCACTGAAAGCTCTTGCTGGCCATCACCTTCCCTAGGCAGCCCTTCCACAGACCCACAAGCACTGGCAGGCTGAGCTTCCTAGCCACATCACTGTGCGGACGTTCCCTCTCAGCACAGCCAGAGCCCGGCTCCCCAGTTGAAAACGTCAAGGGACTGCTCCCACACCAAAGGGGCCAGCACTGAAAGCTCTTGCTGGCCATCACCTTCCCTAGGCAGCCCTTCCACAGACCCACAAGCACTGGCAGGCTGAGCTTCCTAGCCACATCACTGTGCGGACGTTCCCTCTCAGCACAGCCAGAGCCCGGCTCCCCAGTTGAAAACGTCCAGGGACCGCTCCCACACCAAAGGGGCCAGCACTGAAAGCTCTTGCTGGCCATCACCTTCCCTAGGCAGCCCTTCCACAGACCCACAAGCACTGGCAGGCTGAGCTTCCTAGCCACATCACTGTGCGGACGTTCCCTCTCAGCACAGCCAGAGCCCGGCTCCCCAGTTGAAAACGTCCAGGGACCGCTCCCACACCAAAGGGGCCAGCACTGAAAGCTCTTGCTGGCCATCACCTTCCCTAGGCAGCCCTTCCACAGCCCCACAAGCACTGGCAGGCTGAGCTTCCTAGCCACATCACTGTGCGGACGTACCCTCTCAGCACAGCCAGAGCCCGGCTCCCCATTTGAATACGTCCAGGGACTGCTCCCACACCAAAGAGACCATCACTGAAAGCTCTTGCTGGCCATCACCTTCCCTAGGCAGCCCTTCCACAGACCCACAAGCACTGGCGCTCTCAGCTTGCCAGCCATGCATATGTCCAAACATCTTTTCTCACAGCTTCGCCAGAGCCCGGCTCCCCAGTTGAAAACGTCCAGGGACTGCTCCCACACCAAAGGGGCCAGCACTGAAAGTTCGTGCTGGCCATCACCTTCCCTAGGCAGCCCTTCCACAGACCCACAAGCACTGCCGCTCTCAGCTTGCCAGCCATGCATATGTCCAAACATCTTTTCTCACAGCTTCGCCAGACTCCGGCTCCCCAGTTGAAAACGTCCAGGGACCGCTCCCACACCAAAGGGGCCAGCACTGAAAGCTCTTGCTGGCCATCACCTTCCCTAGGCAGCCCTTCCACACACCCACAAGCACTGGCGCTCTCAGCTTGCCAGCCATGCATATGTCCAAACATCTTTTCTCACAGCTTCGCCAGAGCCCAGCTCCCCAGTTGAAAACGTCCAGGGACCGCACCCACACCAAAGGGGCCAGCACTGAAAGCTCTTGCTGGCCATCACCTTCCCTAGGCAGCCCTTCCACAGACCCACAAGCACTGGCAGGCTGAGCTTCCTAGCCACATCACTGTGCGGACGTTCCCTCTCAGCACAGCCAGAGCCCGGCTCCCCAGTTGAAAACGTCAAGGGACTGCTCCCACACCAAAGGGGCCAGCACTGAAAGCTCTTGCTGGCCATCACCTTCCCTAGGCAGCCCTTCCACAGACCCACAAGCACTGGCAGGCTGAGCTTCCTAGCCACATCACTGTGCGGACGTTCCCTCTCAGCACAGCCAGAGCCCGGCTCCCCAGTTGAAAACGTCCAGGGACCGCTCCCACACCAAAGGGGCCAGCACTGAAAGCTCTTGCTGGCCATCACCTTCCCTAGGCAGCCCTTCCACAGACCCACAAGCACTGGCAGGCTGAGCTTCCTAGCCACATCACTGTGCGGACGTTCCCTCTCAGCACAGCCAGAGCCCGGCTCCCCAGTTGAAAACGTCCAGGGACCGCTCCCACACCAAAGGGGCCAGCACTGAAAGCTCTTGCTGGCCATCACCTTCCCTAGGCAGCCCTTCCACAGCCCCACAAGCACTGGCAGGCTGAGCTTCCTAGCTACATCACTGTGCGGACTTTCCCTCTCAGCACAGCCAGAGCCCGGCTCCCCATTTGAATACGTCCAGGGACTGCTCCCACACCAAAGAGACCATCACTGAAAGCTCTTGCTGGCCATCACCTTCCCTAGGCAGCCCTTCCACAGACCCACAAGCACTGCCGCTCTCAGCTTGCCAGCCATGCATATGTCCAAACATCTTTTCTCACAGCTTCGCCAGAGCCCGGCTCCCCAGTTGAAATCGTCCAGGGACTGCTCCCACACCAAAGGGGCCAGCACTGAAAGTTCGTGCTGGCCATCACCTTCCCTAGGCAGCCCTTCCACAGACCCACAAGCACTGGCAGGCTGAGCTTCCTAGCCACATCACTGTGCGGACGTTCCCTCTCAGCACAGCCAGAGCCCGGCTCCCCAATGGAAAACGTCCAGGGACTGCTCCCAGACGAAAGGGGCCAGCACTGAAAGCTCTTGCTGGCCATCACCTTCCCTAGGCAGCCCTTCCACAGACCCACAAGCACTGGCGCTCTCAGCTTGCCAGCCATGCATATGTCCAAACATCTTTTCTCACAGCTTCGCCAGAGCCCGGCTCCCCAGTTGAAATCGTCCAGGGACTGCTCCCACACCAAAGGGGCCAGCACTGAAAGTTCGTGCTGGCCATCACCTTCCCTAGGCAGCCCTTCCACAGACCCACAAGCACTGGCAGGCTGAGCTTCCTAGCCACATCACTGTGCGGACGTTCCCTCTCAGCACAGCCAGAGCCCGGCTCCCCAATTGAAAACGCCCAGGGACCGCTCCCACACCAAAGGGGCCAGCACTGAAAGCTCGTGCTGGCCATCACCTTCCCTAGGCAGCCCTTCCACACACCCACAAGCACTGGCAGGCTGAGCTTCCTAGCCACATCACTGTGCGGACGTTCCCTCTCAGCACAGCCAGAGCCCGGCTCCCCAATTGAAAACGTCCAGGGACTGCTCCCACACCAAAGGGGCCAGCACTGAAAGCTCTTGCTGGCCATCACCTTCCCTAGGCAGCCCTTCCACAGACCCACAAGCACTGGCAGGCTGAGCTTCCTAGCCACATCACTGTGCGGACGTTCCCTCTCAGCACAGCCAGAGCCCGGCTCCCCAGTTGAAAACGTCCAGGGACCGCTCCCACACCAAAGGGGCCAGCACTGAAAGCTCTTGCTGGCCATCACCTTCCCTAGGCAGCCCTTCCACAGACCCACAAGCACTGGCAGGCTGAGCTTCCTAGCCACATCACTGTGCGGACGTTCCCTCTCAGCACAGCCAGAGCCCGGCTCCCCAGTTGAAAACGTCCAGGGACCGCTCCCACACCAAAGGGGCCAGCACTGAAAGCTCGTGCTGGCCATCACCTTCCCTAGGCAGCCCTTCCACACACCCACAAGCACTGGCGCTCTAAGCTTGCCAGCCATGCATATGTCCAAACATCTTTTCTCACAGCTTCGCCAGAGCCCGGCTCCCCAATTGAAAACGTCCAGGGACTGCTCCAAGACGAAAGGGGCCAGCACTGAAAGCTCGTGCTGGCCATCACCTTCCCTAGCCAGCCCTTCCACAGACCCACAAGCACTGGCAGGCTGAGCTTCCTAGCCACATCACTGTGCGGACGTTCCCTCTCAGCACAGCCAGAGCCCGGCTCCCCAGTTGAAAACGTCCAGGGACTGCTCCCACACCAAAGGGGCCAGCACTGAAAGCTCTTGCTGGCCATCACCTTCCCTAGGCAGCCCTTCCACACACCCACAAGCACTGGCAGGCTGAGCTTCCTAGCCACATCACTGTGCGGACGTTCCCTCTCAGCACAGCCAGAGCCCGGCTCCCCAATTCAAAACGTCCAGGGACTGCTCCCACACCAAAGGGGCCAGCACTGAAAGCTCTTGCTGGCCATCACCTTCCCTAGGCAGCCCTTCCACACACCCACAAGCACTGGCAGGCTGAGCTTCCTAGCCACATCACTGTGCGGACGTTCCCTCTCAGCACAGCCAGAGCCCGGCTCCCCATTTGAATACGTCCAGGGACTGCTCCCACACCAAAGAGACCATCACTGAAAGCTCTTGCTGGCCATCACCTTCCCTAGGCAGCCCTTCCACAGACCCACAAGCACTGCCGCTCTCAGCTTGGCAGCCATGCATATGTCCAAACATCTTTTCTCACAGCTTCGCCAGAGCCCGGCTCCCCAGTTGAAATCGTCCAGGGACTGCTCCCACACCAAAGGGGCCAGCACTGAAAGTTCGTGCTGGCCATCACCTTCCCTAGGCAGCCCTTCCACAGACCCACAAGCACTGGCAGGCTGAGCTTCCTAGCCACATCACTGTGCGGACGTTCCCTCTCAGCACAGCCAGAGCCCGGCTCCCCAATGGAAAACGTCCAGGGACTGCTCCCAGACGAAAGGGGCCAGCACTGAAAGCTCTTGCTGGCCATCACCTTCCCTAGGCAGCCCTTCCACAGACCCACAAGCACTGGCGCTCTCAGCTTGCCAGCCATGCATATGTCCAAACATCTTTTCTCACACCTTCGCCAGAGCCCGGCTCCCCAGTTGAAATCGTCCAGGGACTGCTCCCACACCAAAGGGGCCAGCACTGAAAGTTCGTGCTGGCCATCACCTTCCCTAGGCAGCCCTTCCACAGACCCACAAGCACTGGCAGGCTGAGCTTCCTAGCCACATCACTGTGCGGACGTTCCCTCTCAGCACAGCCAGAGCCCGGCTCCCCACTTCAAAACGTCCAGGGACTGCTCCCACACCAAAGGGGCCAGCACTGAAAGCTCTTGCTGGCCATCACCTTCCCTAGGCAGCCCTTCCACACACCCACAAGCACTGGCAGGCTGAGCTTCCTAGCCACATCACTGTGCGGACGTTCCCTCTCAGCACAGCCAGAGCCCGGCTCCCCAGTTGAAAACGTCCAGGGACCGCTCCCACACCAAAGGGGCCAGCACTGAAAGCTCGTGCTGGCCATCACCTTCCCTAGGCAGCCCTTCCACAGACCCACAAGCACTGGCAGGCTGAGCTTCCTAGCCACATCACTGTGCGGACGTTCCCTCTCAGCACAGCCAGAGCCCGGCTCCCCAATTGAAAACGTCCAGGGACTGCTCCCACACCAAAGGGGCCAGCACTGAAAGCTCTTGCTGGCCATCACCTTCCCTAGGCAGCCCTTCCACACACCCACAAGCACTGGCAGGCTGAGCTTCCTAGCCACATCACTGTGCGGACGTTCCCTCTCAGCACAGCCAGAGCCCGGCTCCCCAGTTGAAAACGTCCAGGGACCGCTCCCACACGAAAGGGGCCAGCACTGAAAGCTCTTGCTGGCCATCACCTTCCCTAGGCAGCCCTTCCACACACCCACAAGCACTGGCAGGCTGAGCTTCCTAGCCACATCACTGTGCGGACGTTCCCTCTCAGCACAGCCAGAGCCCCGCTCCCCAATTGAAAACGTACAGGGACCGCTCCCACACCAAAGGGGCCAGCACTGAAAGCTCGTGCTGGCCATCACCTTCCCTAGGCAGCCCTTCCACAGACCCACAAGCACTGGCAGGCTGAGCTTCCTAGCCACATCACTGTGCGGACGTTCCCTCTCAGCACAGCCAGAGCCCGGCTCCCCAATTGAAAACGTCCAGGGACTGCTCCCACACCAAAGGGTCCAGCACTGAAAGCTCTTGCTGGCCATGACCTTGTCTAGGCAGCCCTTCCATAGACCCACAAGCACTGGCGCTCTCAGCTTGCCAGCCATGCATATGTCCAAACATCTTTTCTCACAGCTTCGCCAGAGCCCGGCTCCCCAGTTGAAAACGTCCAGGGACTGCTCCCACACCAAAGGGGCCAGCACTGAAAGCTCTTGCTGGCCATCACCTTCCCTAGGCAGCCCTTCCACAGACCCACAAGCACTGGCAGGCTGAGCTTCCTAGCCACATCACTGTGCGGACGTTCCCTCTCAGCACAGCCAGAGCCCGGCTCCCCAGTTGAAAACGTCCAGGGACCGCTCCCACACCAAAGGGGCCAGCACTGAAAGCTCTTGCTGGCCATCACCTTCCCTAGGCAGCCCTTCCACACACCCACAAGCACTGGCAGGCTGAGCTTCCTAGCCACATCACTGTGCGGACGTTCCCTCTCAGCACAGCCAGAGCCCGGCTCCCCAGTTGAAAACGTCCAGGGACCGCTCCCACACCAAAGGGGCCAGCACTGAAAGCTCGTGCTGGCCATCACCTTCCCTAGGCAGCCCTTTCACACACCCACAAGCACTGGCGCTCTAAGCTTGCCAGCCATGCATATGTCCAAACATCTTTTCTCACAGCTTCGCCAGAGCCCGGCTCCCCAATTGAAAACGTCCAGGGACTGCTCCAAGACGAAAGGGGCCAGCACTGAAAGCTCGTGCTGGCCATCACCTTCCCTAGCCAGCCCTTCCACAGACCCACAAGCACTGGCAGGCTGAGCTTCCTAGCCACATCACTGTGCGGACGTTCCCTCTCAGCACAGCCAGAGCCCGGCTCCCCAGTTGAAAACGTCCAGGGACTGCTCCCACACCAAAGGGGCCAGCACTGAAAGCTCTTGCTGGCCATCACCTTCCCTAGGCAGCCCTTCCACACACCCACAAGCACTGGCAGGCTGAGCTTCCTAGCCACATCACTGTGCGGACGTTCCCTCTCAGCACAGCCAGAGCCCGGCTCCCCACTTTAAAACGTCCAGGGACTGCTCCCACACCAAAGGGGCCAGCACTGAAAGCTCTTGCTGGCCATCACCTTCCCTAGGCAGCCCTTCCACACACCCACAAGCACTGGCAGGCTGAGCTTCCTAGCCACATCACTGTGCGGACGTTCCCTCTCAGCACAGCCAGAGCCCGGCTCCCCACTTCAAAACGTCCAGGGACCGCTCCCACACCAAAGGGGCCAGCACTGAAAGCTCTTGCTGGCCATCACCTTCCCTAGGCAGCCCTTCCACACACCCACAAGCACTGCCAGGCTGAGGTTCCTAGCCACATCACTGTGCGGACGTTCCCTCTCAGCACAGCCAGAGCCCGGCTCCCCAATTGAAAACGTCCAGGGACCGCTCCCACACCAAAGGGGCCAGCACTGAAAGCTCGTGCTGGCCATCACCTTCCCTAGGCAGCCCTTCCACAGACCCACAAGCACTGGCGCTCTCAGCTTGCCAGCCATGCATATGTCCAAACATCTTTTCTCACAGCTTCGCCAGAGCCCGGCTCCCCAATTGAAAACGTCCAGGGACTGCTCGAAGATGAAAGGGGCCAGCACTGAAAGCTCGTGCTGGCCATCACCTTCCCTAGGCAGCCCTTCCACAGACCCACAAGCACTGGCAGGCTGAGCTTCCTAGCCACATCACTGTGCGGACGTTCCCTCTCAGCACAGCCAGAGCCCGGCTCCCCAATTCAAAACGTCCAGGGACTGCTCCCACACCAAAGGGGCCATCACTGAAAGCTCTTGCTGGCCATCGCCTTCCCTAGGCAGCCCTTCCACAGCCCCACAAGCACTGCCGCTCTCAGCTTGCCAGCCATGCATATGTCCAAACATCTTTTCTCACAGCTTCGCCACAGCCCGGCTCCCCAGTTGAAAACGTCCAGGGACCGCTCCCACACCAAAGGGGACAGCACTGAAAGCTCTTGCTGGCCATCACCTTCCCTAGGCAGCCCTTCCACAGACCCACAAGCACTGGCAGGCTGAGCTTCCTAGCCACATCACTGTGCGGACGTTCCCTCTCAGCACAGCCAGAGCCCGGCTCCCCAATTCAAAACGTCCAGGGACTGCTCCCACACCAAAGGGGCCAGAACTGAAAGCTCTTGCTGGCCATCACCTTCCCTAGGCAGCCCTTCCACACACCCACAAGCACTGGCAGGCTGAGCTTCCTAGCCACATCACTGTGCGGACGTACCCTCTCAGCACGGCCAGAGCCCGGCTCCCCAGTTGAAAACGTCCAGGGACTGCTCCCACACCAAAGGGGCCAGCACTGAAAGCTCTTGCTGGCCATCACCTTCCCTAGGCAGCCCTTCCACAGCCCCACAAGCACTGCCGCTCTCAGCTTGCCAGCCATGCATATGTCCAAACATCTTTTCTCACAGCTTCGCCATACCCCGGCTCCCCACTTCAAAACGTCCAGGGACCGCTCCCACACCAAAGGGGCCAGCACTGAAAGCTCTTGCTGGCCATCACCTTCCCTAGGCAGCCCTTCCACAGACCCACAAGCACTGGCAGGCTGAGCTTCCTAGCCACATCACTGTGCGGACGTTCCCTCTCAGCACAGCCAGAGCCCGGCTCCCCAATTGAAAACGTCCAGGGACTGCTCCCACACCAAAGGGGCCAGCACTGAAAGCTCTTGCTGGCCATCACCTTCCCTAGGCAGCCCTTCCACACACACACAAGCACTGGCAGCCTGACATTCCTAGCTGCATCACTGTGCGGACGTTCCCTCTCAGCACAGCCAGAGCCCCGCTCACCAATTGAAAATGTCCAGGGACTGCTCCCACAGCAAAGGGGCCAGCACTGAAAGCTCTTGCTGGCCATCACCTTCCCTAGGCAGCCCTTCCACAGACCCACAAGCACTGGCAGGCTGAGCTTCCTAGCCACATCACTGTGCGGACGTTCCCTCTCAGCACAGCCAGAGCCCCGCTCGCCAATTGAAAACGTCCAGGGACCGCTCCCACACCAAAGGGGCCAGCACTGAAAGCTCTTGCTGGCCATCACCTTCCCTAGACAGCCCTTCCACAGACCCACAAGCACTGGCGCTCTCAGCTTGCCAGCCATGCATATGTCCAAACATCTTTTCTCACAGCTTCGCCAGAGCCCGGCTCCCCAGTTGAAAACGTCCAGGGACCGCTCCCACACCAAAGGGGCCAGCACTGAAAGCTCTTGCTGGCCATCACCTTCCCTAGGCAGCCCTTCCACACACCCACAAGCACTGGCAGGCTGAGCTTCCTAGCCACATCACTGTGCGGACGTTCCCTCTCAGCACAGCCAGAGCCCGGCTCCCCAGTTGAAAACGTCCAGGGACCGCTCCCACACCAAAGGGGCCAGCACTGAAAGCTCGTGCTGGCCATCACCTTCCCTAGGCAGCCCTTCCACAGACCCACAAGCACGGGCGCTCTAAGCTTGCCAGCCATGCATATGTCCAAACATCTTTTCTCACAGCTTCGCCAGAGCCCGGCTCCCCAATTGAAAACGTCCAGGGACTGCTCCAAGACGAAAGGGGCCAGCACTGAAAGCTCGTGCTGGCCATCACCTTCCCTAGCCAGCCCTTCCACAGACCCACAAGCACTGGCAGGCTGAGCTTCCTAGCCACATCACTGTGCGGACGTTCCCTCTCAGCACAGCCAGAGCCCGGCTCCCCAGTTGAAAACGTCCAGGGACTGCTCCCACACCAAAGGGGCCAGCACTGAAAGCTCTTGCTGGCCATCACCTTCCCTAGGCAGCCCTTCCACACACCCACAAGCACTGGCAGGCTGAGCTTCCTAGCCACATCACTGTGCGGACGTTCCCTCTCAGCACAGCCAGAGCCCGGCTCCCCAATGGAAAACGTCCAGGGACTGCTCCCAGACGAAAGGGGCCAGCACTGAAAGCTCTTGCTGGCCATCACCTTCCCTAGGCAGCCCTTCCACACACCCACAAGCACTGGCAGGCTGAGCTTCCTAACCACATCACTGTGCGGACGTTCCCTCTCAGCACAGCCAGAGCCCGGCTCCCCATTTGAATACGTCCAGGGACTGCTCCCACACCAAAGAGACCATCACTGAAAGCTCTTGCTGGCCATCACCTTCCCTAGCCAGCCCTTCCACAGACCCACAAGCACTGGCAGGCTGAGCTTCCTAGCCACATCACTGTGCGGACGTTCCCTCTCAGCACAGCCAGAGCCCGGCTCCCCAGTTGAAAACGTCCAGGGACTGCTCCCACACCAAAGGGGCCAGCACTGAAAGCTCTTGCTGGCCATCACCTTCCCTAGGCAGCCCTTCCACACACCCACAAGCACTGGCAGGCTGAGCTTCCTAGCCACATCACTGTGCGGACGTTCCCTCTCAGCACAGCCAGAGCCCGGCTCCCCACTTCAAAACGTCCAGGGACCGCTCCCACACCAAAGGGGCCAGCACTGAAAGCTCTTGCTGGCCATCACCTTCCCTAGGCAGCCCTTCCACACACCCACAAGCACTGCCAGGCTGAGGTTCCTAGCCACATCACTGTGCGGACGTTCCCTCTCAGCACAGCCAGAGCCCGGCTCCCCATTTGAAAACGTCCAGGGACCGCTCCCACACCAAAGGGGCCAGCACTGAAAGCTCTTGCTGGCCATCACCTTCCCTAGACAGCCCTTCCACAGACCCACAAGCACTGGCGCTCTCAGCTTGCCAGCCATGTATATGTCCAAACATCTTTTCTCACAGCTTCGCCAGAGCCCGGCTCCCCACTTCAAAACGTCCAGGGACTGCTCCCACACCAAAGGGGCCAGCACTGAAAGCTCTTGCTGGCCATCACCTTCCCTAGGCAGCCCTTCCACAGACCCACAAGCACTGGCAGGCTGAGCTTCCTAGCCACATCACTGTGCGGACGTTCCCTCTCAGCACAGCCAGAGCCCGGCTCCCCATTTGAAAACGTCCAGGGACTGCTCCCACAGCAAAGGGGCCATCACTGAAAGCTCTTGCTGGCCATCACCTTCCCTAGGCAGGCCTTCCACAGACCCACAAGCACTGGCGCTCTCAGCTTGCCAGCCATGCATATGTCCAAACATCTTTTCTCACAGCTTCGCCAGAGCCCGGCTCCCCAGTTGAAAACGTCCAGGGACCGCTCCCACACCAAAGGGGCCAGCACTGAAAGCTCTTGCTGGCCATCACCTTCCCTAGGCAGCCCTTCCACACACCCACAAGCACTGGCAGGCTGAGCTTCCTAGCCACATCACTGTGCGGACGTTCCCTCTCAGCACAGCCAGAGCCCGGCTCCCCAGTTGAAAACGTCCAGGGACCGCTCCCACACCAAAGGGGCCAGCACTGAAAGCTCGTGCTGGCCATCACCTTCCCTAGGCAGCCCTTCCACAGACCCACAAGCACGGGCGCTCTAAGCTTGCCAGCCATGCATATGTCCAAACATCTTTTCTCACAGCTTCGCCAGAGCCCGGCTCCCCAATTGAAAACGTCCAGGGACTGCTCCAAGACGAAAGGGGCCAGCACTGAAAGCTCGTGCTGGCCATCACCTTCCCTAGCCAGCCCTTCCACAGACCCACAAGCACTGGCAGGCTGAGCTTCCTAGCCACATCACTGTGCGGACGTTCCCTCTCAGCACAGCCAGAGCCCGGCTCCCCAGTTGAAAACGTCCAGGGACTGCTCCCACACCAAAGGGGCCAGCACTGAAAGCTCTTGCTGGCCATCACCTTCCCTAGGCAGCCCTTCCACACACCCACAAGCACTGGCAGGCTGAGCTTCCTAGCCACATCACTGTGCGGACGTTCCCTCTCAGCACAGCCAGAGCCCGGCTCCCCAATGGAAAACGTCCAGGGACTGCTCCCAGACGAAAGGGGCCAGCACTGAAAGCTCTTGCTGGCCATCACCTTCCCTAGGCAGCCCTTCCACAGACCCACAAGCACTGGCGCTCTCAGCTTGCCAGCCATGCATATGTCCAAACATCTTTTCTCACACCTTCGCCAGAGCCCGGCTCCCCAGTTGAAATCGTCCAGGGACTGCTCCCACACCAAAGGGGCCAGCACTGAAAGTTCGTGCTGGCCATCACCTTCCCTAGGCAGCCCTTCCACAGACCCACAAGCACTGGCAGGCTGAGCTTCCTAGCCACATCACTGTGCGGACGTTCCCTCTCAGCACAGCCAGAGCCCGGCTCCCCACTTCAAAACGTCCAGGGACTGCTCCCACACCAAAGGGGCCAGCACTGAAAGCTCTTGCTGGCCATCACCTTCCCTAGGCAGCCCTTCCACACACCCACAAGCACTGGCAGGCTGAGCTTCCTAGCCACATCACTGTGCGGACGTTCCCTCTCAGCACAGCCAGAGCCCGGCTCCCCAGTTGAAAACGTCCAGGGACCGCTCCCACACCAAAGGGGCCAGCACTGAAAGCTCGTGCTGGCCATCACCTTCCCTAGGCAGCCCTTCCACAGACCCACAAGCACTGGCAGGCTGAGCTTCCTAGCCACATCACTGTGCGGACGTTCCCTCTCAGCACAGCCAGAGCCCGGCTCCCCAATTGAAAACGTCCAGGGACTGCTCCCACACCAAAGGGGCCAGCACTGAAAGCTCTTGCTGGCCATCACCTTCCCTAGGCAGCCCTTCCACACACCCACAAGCACTGGCAGGCTGAGCTTCCTAGCCACATCACTGTGCGGACGTTCCCTCTCAGCACAGCCAGAGCCCGGCTCCCCAGTTGAAAACGTCCAGGGACCGCTCCCACACGAAAGGGGCCAGCACTGAAAGCTCTTGCTGGCCATCACCTTCCCTAGGCAGCCCTTCCACACACCCACAAGCACTGGCAGGCTGAGCTTCCTAGCCACATCACTGTGCGGACGTTCCCTCTCAGCACAGCCAGAGCCCCGCTCCCCAATTGAAAACGTACAGGGACCGCTCCCACACCAAAGGGGCCAGCACTGAAAGCTCGTGCTGGCCATCACCTTCCCTAGGCAGCCCTTCCACAGACCCACAAGCACTGGCAGGCTGAGCTTCCTAGCCACATCACTGTGCGGACGTTCCCTCTCAGCACAGCCAGAGCCCGGCTCCCCAATTGAAAACGTCCAGGGACTGCTCCCACACCAAAGGGTCCAGCACTGAAAGCTCTTGCTGGCCATGACCTTGTCTAGGCAGCCCTTCCATAGACCCACAAGCACTGGCGCTCTCAGCTTGCCAGCCATGCATATGTCCAAACATCTTTTCTCACAGCTTCGCCAGAGCCCGGCTCCCCAGTTGAAAACGTCCAGGGACTGCTCCCACACCAAAGGGGCCAGCACTGAAAGCTCTTGCTGGCCATCACCTTCCCTAGGCAGCCCTTCCACAGACCCACAAGCACTGGCAGGCTGAGCTTCCTAGCCACATCACTGTGCGGACGTTCCCTCTCAGCACAGCCAGAGCCCGGCTCCCCAGTTGAAAACGTCCAGGGACCGCTCCCACACCAAAGGGGCCAGCACTGAAAGCTCTTGCTGGCCATCACCTTCCCTAGGCAGCCCTTCCACACACCCACAAGCACTGGCAGGCTGAGCTTCCTAGCCACATCACTGTGCGGACGTTCCCTCTCAGCACAGCCAGAGCCCGGCTCCCCAGTTGAAAACGTCCAGGGACCGCTCCCACACCAAAGGGGCCAGCACTGAAAGCTCGTGCTGGCCATCACCTTCCCTAGGCAGCCCTTTCACACACCCACAAGCACTGGCGCTCTAAGCTTGCCAGCCATGCATATGTCCAAACATCTTTTCTCACAGCTTCGCCAGAGCCCGGCTCCCCAATTGAAAACGTCCAGGGACTGCTCCAAGACGAAAGGGGCCAGCACTGAAAGCTCGTGCTGGCCATCACCTTCCCTAGCCAGCCCTTCCACAGACCCACAAGCACTGGCAGGCTGAGCTTCCTAGCCACATCACTGTGCGGACGTTCCCTCTCAGCACAGCCAGAGCCCGGCTCCCCAGTTGAAAACGTCCAGGGACTGCTCCCACACCAAAGGGGCCAGCACTGAAAGCTCTTGCTGGCCATCACCTTCCCTAGGCAGCCCTTCCACACACCCACAAGCACTGGCAGGCTGAGCTTCCTAGCCACATCACTGTGCGGACGTTCCCTCTCAGCACAGCCAGAGCCCGGCTCCCCACTTTAAAACGTCCAGGGACTGCTCCCACACCAAAGGGGCCAGCACTGAAAGCTCTTGCTGGCCATCACCTTCCCTAGGCAGCCCTTCCACACACCCACAAGCACTGGCAGGCTGAGCTTCCTAGCCACATCACTGTGCGGACGTTCCCTCTCAGCACAGCCAGAGCCCGGCTCCCCACTTCAAAACGTCCAGGGACCGCTCCCACACCAAAGGGGCCAGCACTGAAAGCTCTTGCTGGCCATCACCTTCCCTAGGCAGCCCTTCCACACACCCACAAGCACTGCCAGGCTGAGGTTCCTAGCCACATCACTGTGCGGACGTTCCCTCTCAGCACAGCCAGAGCCCGGCTCCCCAATTGAAAACGTCCAGGGACCGCTCCCACACCAAAGGGGCCAGCACTGAAAGCTCGTGCTGGCCATCACCTTCCCTAGGCAGCCCTTCCACAGACCCACAAGCACTGGCGCTCTCAGCTTGCCAGCCATGCATATGTCCAAACATCTTTTCTCACAGCTTCGCCAGAGCCCGGCTCCCCAATTGAAAACGTCCAGGGACTGCTCGAAGATGAAAGGGGCCAGCACTGAAAGCTCGTGCTGGCCATCACCTTCCCTAGGCAGCCCTTCCACAGACCCACAAGCACTGGCAGGCTGAGCTTCCTAGCCACATCACTGTGCGGACGTTCCCTCTCAGCACAGCCAGAGCCCGGCTCCCCAATTCAAAACGTCCAGGGACTGCTCCCACACCAAAGGGGCCATCACTGAAAGCTCTTGCTGGCCATCGCCTTCCCTAGGCAGCCCTTCCACAGCCCCACAAGCACTGCCGCTCTCAGCTTGCCAGCCATGCATATGTCCAAACATCTTTTCTCACAGCTTCGCCACAGCCCGGCTCCCCAGTTGAAAACGTCCAGGGACCGCTCCCACACCAAAGGGGACAGCACTGAAAGCTCTTGCTGGCCATCACCTTCCCTAGGCAGCCCTTCCACAGACCCACAAGCACTGGCAGGCTGAGCTTCCTAGCCACATCACTGTGCGGACGTTCCCTCTCAGCACAGCCAGAGCCCGGCTCCCCAATTCAAAACGTCCAGGGACTGCTCCCACACCAAAGGGGCCAGAACTGAAAGCTCTTGCTGGCCATCACCTTCCCTAGGCAGCCCTTCCACACACCCACAAGCACTGGCAGGCTGAGCTTCCTAGCCACATCACTGTGCGGACGTACCCTCTCAGCACGGCCAGAGCCCGGCTCCCCAGTTGAAAACGTCCAGGGACTGCTCCCACACCAAAGGGGCCAGCACTGAAAGCTCTTGCTGGCCATCACCTTCCCTAGGCAGCCCTTCCACAGCCCCACAAGCACTGCCGCTCTCAGCTTGCCAGCCATGCATATGTCCAAACATCTTTTCTCACAGCTTCGCCATACCCCGGCTCCCCACTTCAAAACGTCCAGGGACCGCTCCCACACCAAAGGGGCCAGCACTGAAAGCTCTTGCTGGCCATCACCTTCCCTAGGCAGCCCTTCCACAGACCCACAAGCACTGGCAGGCTGAGCTTCCTAGCCACATCACTGTGCGGACGTTCCCTCTCAGCACAGCCAGAGCCCGGCTCCCCAATTGAAAACGTCCAGGGACTGCTCCCACACCAAAGGGGCCAGCACTGAAAGCTCTTGCTGGCCATCACCTTCCCTAGGCAGCCCTTCCACACACACACAAGCACTGGCAGCCTGACATTCCTAGCTGCATCACTGTGCGGACGTTCCCTCTCAGCACAGCCAGAGCCCCGCTCACCAATTGAAAATGTCCAGGGACTGCTCCCACAGCAAAGGGGCCAGCACTGAAAGCTCTTGCTGGCCATCACCTTCCCTAGGCAGCCCTTCCACAGACCCACAAGCACTGGCAGGCTGAGCTTCCTAGCCACATCACTGTGCGGACGTTCCCTCTCAGCACAGCCAGAGCCCCGCTCGCCAATTGAAAACGTCCAGGGACCGCTCCCACACCAAAGGGGCCAGCACTGAAAGCTCTTGCTGGCCATCACCTTCCCTAGACAGCCCTTCCACAGACCCACAAGCACTGGCGCTCTCAGCTTGCCAGCCATGTATATGTCCAAACATCTTTTCTCACAGCTTCGCCAGAGCCCGGCTCCCCACTTCAAAACGTCCAGGGACTGCTCCCACACCAAAGGGGCCAGCACTGAAAGCTCTTGCTGGCCATCACCTTCCCTAGGCAGCCCTTCCACAGACCCACAAGCACTGGCAGGCTGAGCTTCCTAGCCACATCACTGTGCGGACGTTCCCTCTCAGCACAGCCAGAGCCCCGCTCGCCAATTGAAAACGTCCAGGGACTGCTCCCACACCAAAGGGGCCAGCACTGAAAGCTCTTGCTGGCCATCACCTTCCCTAGGCAGCCCTTCCACAGACCCACAAGCACTGGCAGGCTGAGCTTCCTAGCCACATCACTGTGCGGACGTTCCCTCTCAGCACAGCCAGAGCCCGGCTCCCCATTTGAAAACGTCCAGGGACTGCTCCCACAGCAAAGGGGCCATCACTGAAAGCTCTTGCTGGCCATCACCTTCCCTAGGCAGGCCTTCCACAGACCCACAAGCACTGGCGCTCTCAGCTTGCCAGCCATGCATATGTCCAAACATCTTTTCTCACAGCTTCGCCAGAGCCCGGCTCCCCAGTTGAAAACGTCCAGGGACCGCTCCCACACCAAAGGGGCCAGCACTGAAAGCTCTTGCTGGCCATCACCTTCCCTAGGCAGCCCTTCCACACACCCACAAGCACTGGCAGGCTGAGCTTCCTAGCCACATCACTGTGCGGACGTTCCCTCTCAGCACAGCCAGAGCCCGGCTCCCCAGTTGAAAACGTCCAGGGACCGCTCCCACACCAAAGGGGCCAGCACTGAAAGCTCGTGCTGGCCATCACCTTCCCTAGGCAGCCCTTCCACAGACCCACAAGCACGGGCGCTCTAAGCTTGCCAGCCATGCATATGTCCAAACATCTTTTCTCACAGCTTCGCCAGAGCCCGGCTCCCCAATTGAAAACGTCCAGGGACTGCTCCAAGACGAAAGGGGCCAGCACTGAAAGCTCGTGCTGGCCATCACCTTCCCTAGCCAGCCCTTCCACAGACCCACAAGCACTGGCAGGCTGAGCTTCCTAGCCACATCACTGTGCGGACGTTCCCTCTCAGCACAGCCAGAGCCCGGCTCCCCAGTTGAAAACGTCCAGGGACTGCTCCCACACCAAAGGGGCCAGCACTGAAAGCTCTTGCTGGCCATCACCTTCCCTAGGCAGCCCTTCCACACACCCACAAGCACTGGCAGGCTGAGCTTCCTAGCCACATCACTGTGCGGACGTTCCCTCTCAGCACAGCCAGAGCCCGGCTCCCCAATGGAAAACGTCCAGGGACTGCTCCCAGACGAAAGGGGCCAGCACTGAAAGCTCTTGCTGGCCATCACCTTCCCTAGGCAGCCCTTCCACACACCCACAAGCACTGGCAGGCTGAGCTTCCTAACCACATCACTGTGCGGACGTTCCCTCTCAGCACAGCCAGAGCCCGGCTCCCCATTTGAATACGTCCAGGGACTGCTCCCACACCAAAGAGACCATCACTGAAAGCTCTTGCTGGCCATCACCTTCCCTAGCCAGCCCTTCCACAGACCCACAAGCACTGGCAGGCTGAGCTTCCTAGCCACATCACTGTGCGGACGTTCCCTCTCAGCACAGCCAGAGCCCGGCTCCCCAGTTGAAAACGTCCAGGGACTGCTCCCACACCAAAGGGGCCAGCACTGAAAGCTCTTGCTGGCCATCACCTTCCCTAGGCAGCCCTTCCACACACCCACAAGCACTGGCAGGCTGAGCTTCCTAGCCACATCACTGTGCGGACGTTCCCTCTCAGCACAGCCAGAGCCCGGCTCCCCACTTTAAAACGTCCAGGGACTGCTCCCACACCAAAGGGGCCAGCACTGAAAGCTCTTGCTGGCCATCACCTTCCCTAGGCAGCCCTTCCACACACCCACAAGCACTGGCAGGCTGAGCTTCCTAGCCACATCACTGTGCGGACGTTCCCTCTCAGCACAGCCAGAGCCCGGCTCCCCACTTCAAAACGTCCAGGGACCGCTCCCACACCAAAGGGGCCAGCACTGAAAGCTCTTGCTGGCCATCACCTTCCCTAGGCAGCCCTTCCACACACCCACAAGCACTGCCAGGCTGAGGTTCCTAGCCACATCACTGTGCGGACGTTCCCTCTCAGCACAGCCAGAGCCCGGCTCCCCATTTGAAAACGTCCAGGGACCGCTCCCACACCAAAGGGGCCAGCACTGAAAGCTCTTGCTGGCCATCACCTTCCCTAGACAGCCCTTCCACAGACCCACAAGCACTGGCGCTCTCAGCTTGCCAGCCATGTATATGTCCAAACATCTTTTCTCACAGCTTCGCCAGAGCCCGGCTCCCCACTTCAAAACGTCCAGGGACTGCTCCCACACCAAAGGGGCCAGCACTGAAAGCTCTTGCTGGCCATCACCTTCCCTAGGCAGCCCTTCCACAGACCCACAAGCACTGGCAGGCTGAGCTTCCTAGCCACATCACTGTGCGGACGTTCCCTCTCAGCACAGCCAGAGCCCGGCTCCCCATTTGAAAACGTCCAGGGACTGCTCCCACAGCAAAGGGGCCATCACTGAAAGCTCTTGCTGGCCATCACCTTCCCTAGGCAGGCCTTCCACAGACCCACAAGCACTGGCGCTCTCAGCTTGCCAGCCATGCATATGTCCAAACATCTTTTCTCACAGCTTCGCCAGAGCCCGGCTCCCCAGTTGAAAACGTCCAGGGACCGCTCCCACACCAAAGGGGCCAGCACTGAAAGCTCTTGCTGGCCATCACCTTCCCTAGGCAGCCCTTCCACACACCCACAAGCACTGGCAGGCTGAGCTTCCTAGCCACATCACTGTGCGGACGTTCCCTCTCAGCACAGCCAGAGCCCGGCTCCCCAATTGAAAACGTCCAGGGACCGCTCCCACACCAAAGGGGCCAGCACTGAAAGCTCGTGCTGGCCATCACCTTCCCTAGGCAGCCCTTCCACAGACCCACAAGCACGGGCGCTCTAAGCTTGCCAGCCATGCATATGTCCAAACATCTTTTCTCACAGCTTCGCCAGAGCCCGGCTCCCCAATTGAAAACGTCCAGGGACTGCTCCAAGACGAAAGGGGCCAGCACTGAAAGCTCGTGCTGGCCATCACCTTCCCTAGCCAGCCCTTCCACAGACCCACAAGCACTGGCAGGCTGAGCTTCCTAGCCACATCACTGTGCGGACGTTCCCTCTCAGCACAGCCAGAGCCCGGCTCCCCAGTTGAAAACGTCCAGGGACTGCTCCCACACCAAAGGGGCCAGCACTGAAAGCTCTTGCTGGCCATCACCTTCCCTAGGCAGCCCTTCCACACACCCACAAGCACTGGCAGGCTGAGCTTCCTAGCCACATCACTGTGCGGACGTTCCCTCTCAGCACAGCCAGAGCCCGGCTCCCCAATGGAAAACGTCCAGGGACTGCTCCCAGACGAAAGGGGCCAGCACTGAAAGCTCTTGCTGGCCATCACCTTCCCTAGGCAGCCCTTCCACACACCCACAAGCACTGGCAGGCTGAGCTTCCTAACCACATCACTGTGCGGACGTTCCCTCTCAGCACAGCCAGAGCCCGGCTCCCCATTTGAATACGTCCAGGGACTGCTCCCACACCAAAGAGACCATCACTGAAAGCTCTTGCTGGCCATCACCTTCCCTAGCCAGCCCTTCCACAGACCCACAAGCACTGGCAGGCTGAGCTTCCTAGCCACATCACTGTGCGGACGTTCCCTCTCAGCACAGCCAGAGCCCGGCTCCCCAGTTGAAAACGTCCAGGGACTGCTCCCACACCAAAGGGGCCAGCACTGAAAGCTCTTGCTGGCCATCACCTTCCCTAGGCAGCCCTTCCACACACCCACAAGCACTGGCAGGCTGAGCTTCCTAGCCACATCACTGTGCGGACGTTCCCTCTCAGCACAGCCAGAGCCCGGCTCCCCACTTTAGAACGTCCAGGGACTGCTCCCACACCAAAGGGGCCAGCACTGAAAGCTCTTGCTGGCCATCACCTTCCCTAGGCAGCCCTTCCACACACCCACAAGCACTGGCAGGCTGAGCTTCCTAGCCACATCACTGTGCGGACGTTCCCTCTCAGCACAGCCAGAGCCCGGCTCCCCACTTCAAAACGTCCAGGGACCGCTCCCACACCAAAGGGGCCAGCACTGAAAGCTCTTGCTGGCCATCACCTTCCCTAGGCAGCCCTTCCACACACCCACAAGCACTGCCAGGCTGAGGTTCCTAGCCACATCACTGTGCGGACGTTCCCTCTCAGCACAGCCAGAGCCCGGCTCCCCAATTGAAAACGTCCAGGGACCGCTCCCACACCAAAGGGGCCAGCACTGAAAGCTCGTGCTGGCCATCACCTTCCCTAGGCAGCCCTTCCACAGACCCACAAGCACTGGCGCTCTCAGCTTGCCAGCCATGCATATGTCCAAACATCTTTTCTCACAGCTTCGCCAGAGCCCGGCTCCCCAATTGAAAACGTCCAGGGACTGCTCGAAGATGAAAGGGGCCAGCACTGAAAGCTCGTGCTGGCCATCACCTTCCCTAGGCAGCCCTTCCACAGACCCACAAGCACTGGCAGGCTGAGCTTCCTAGCCACATCACTGTGCGGACGTTCCCTCTCAGCACAGCCAGAGCCCGGCTCCCCAATTCAAAACGTCCAGGGACTGCTCCCACACCAAAGGGGCCATCACTGAAAGCTCTTGCTGGCCATCGCCTTCCCTAGGCAGCCCTTCCACAGCCCCACAAGCACTGCCGCTCTCAGCTTGCCAGCCATGCATATGTCCAAACATCTTTTCTCACAGCTTCGCCACAGCCCGGCTCCCCAGTTGAAAACGTCCAGGGACCGCTCCCACACCAAAGGGGACAGCACTGAAAGCTCTTGCTGGCCATCACCTTCCCTAGGCAGCCCTTCCACACACCCACAAGCACTGGCAGGCTGAGCTTCCTAGCCACATCACTGTGCGGACGTTCCCTCTCAGCACAGCCAGAGCCCGGCTCCCCAATTGAAAACGTCCAGGGACCGCTCCCACACCAAAGGGGCCAGCACTGAAAGCTCGTGCTGGCCATCACCTTCCCTAGGCAGCCCTTCCACAGACCCACAAGCACGGGCGCTCTAAGCTTGCCAGCCATGCATATGTCCAAACATCTTTTCTCACAGCTTCGCCAGAGCCCGGCTCCCCAATTGAAAACGTCCAGGGACTGCTCCAAGACGAAAGGGGCCAGCACTGAAAGCTCGTGCTGGCCATCACCTTCCCTAGCCAGCCCTTCCACAGACCCACAAGCACTGGCAGGCTGAGCTTCCTAGCCACATCACTGTGCGGACGTTCCCTCTCAGCACAGCCAGAGCCCGGCTCCCCAGTTGAAAACGTCCAGGGACTGCTCCCACACCAAAGGGGCCAGCACTGAAAGCTCTTGCTGGCCATCACCTTCCCTAGGCAGCCCTTCCACACACCCACAAGCACTGGCAGGCTGAGCTTCCTAGCCACATCACTGTGCGGACGTTCCCTCTCAGCACAGCCAGAGCCCGGCTCCCCAATGGAAAACGTCCAGGGACTGCTCCCAGACGAAAGGGGCCAGCACTGAAAGCTCTTGCTGGCCATCACCTTCCCTAGGCAGCCCTTCCACACACCCACAAGCACTGGCAGGCTGAGCTTCCTAACCACATCACTGTGCGGATGTTCCCTCTCAGCACAGCCAGAGCCCGGCTCCCCATTTGAATACGTCCAGGGACTGCTCCCACACCAAAGAGACCATCACTGAAAGCTCTTGCTGGCCATCACCTTCCCTAGCCAGCCCTTCCACAGACCCACAAGCACTGGCAGGCTGAGCTTCCTAGCCACATCACTGTGCGGACGTTCCCTCTCAGCACAGCCAGAGCCCGGCTCCCCAGTTGAAAACGTCCAGGGACTGCTCCCACACCAAAGGGGCCAGCACTGAAAGCTCTTGCTGGCCATCACCTTCCCTAGGCAGCCCTTCCACACACCCACAAGCACTGGCAGGCTGAGCTTCCTAGCCACATCACTGTGCGGACGTTCCCTCTCAGCACAGCCAGAGCCCGGCTCCCCACTTTAGAACGTCCAGGGACTGCTCCCACACCAAAGGGGCCAGCACTGAAAGCTCTTGCTGGCCATCACCTTCCCTAGGCAGCCCTTCCACACACCCACAAGCACTGGCAGGCTGAGCTTCCTAGCCACATCACTGTGCGGACGTTCCCTCTCAGCACAGCCAGAGCCCGGCTCCCCACTTCAAAACGTCCAGGGACCGCTCCCACACCAAAGGGGCCAGCACTGAAAGCTCTTGCTGGCCATCACCTTCCCTAGGCAGCCCTTCCACACACCCACAAGCACTGCCAGGCTGAGGTTCCTAGCCACATCACTGTGCGGACGTTCCCTCTCAGCACAGCCAGAGCCCGGCTCCCCAATTGAAAACGTCCAGGGACCGCTCCCACACCAAAGGGGCCAGCACTGAAAGCTCGTGCTGGCCATCACCTTCCCTAGGCAGCCCTTCCACAGACCCACAAGCACTGGCGCTCTCAGCTTGCCAGCCATGCATATGTCCAAACATCTTTTCTCACAGCTTCGCCAGAGCCCGGCTCCCCAATTGAAAACGTCCAGGGACTGCTCGAAGATGAAAGGGGCCAGCACTGAAAGCTCGTGCTGGCCATCACCTTCCCTAGGCAGCCCTTCCACAGACCCACAAGCACTGGCAGGCTGAGCTTCCTAGCCACATCACTGTGCGGACGTTCCCTCTCAGCACAGCCAGAGCCCGGCTCCCCAATTCAAAACGTCCAGGGACTGCTCCCACACCAAAGGGGCCATCACTGAAAGCTCTTGCTGGCCATCGCCTTCCCTAGGCAGCCCTTCCACAGCCCCACAAGCACTGCCGCTCTCAGCTTGCCAGCCATGCATATGTCCAAACATCTTTTCTCACAGCTTCGCCACAGCCCGGCTCCCCAGTTGAAAACGTCCAGGGACCGCTCCCACACCAAAGGGGACAGCACTGAAAGCTCTTGCTGGCCATCACCTTCCCTAGGCAGCCCTTCCACAGACCCACAAGCACTGGCAGGCTGAGCTTCCTAGCCACATCACTGTGCGGACGTTCCCTCTCAGCACAGCCAGAGCCCGGCTCCCCAATTCAAAACGTCCAGGGACTGCTCCCACACCAAAGGGGCCAGAACTGAAAGCTCTTGCTGGCCATCACCTTCCCTAGGCAGCCCTTCCACACACCCACAAGCACTGGCAGGCTGAGCTTCCTAGCCACATCACTGTGCGGACGTACCCTCTCAGCACGGCCAGAGCCCGGCTCCCCAGTTGAAAACGTCCAGGGACTGCTCCCACACCAAAGGGGCCAGCACTGAAAGCTCTTGCTGGCCATCACCTTCCCTAGGCAGCCCTTCCACAGCCCCACAAGCACTGCCGCTCTCAGCTTGCCAGCCATGCATATGTCCAAACATCTTTTCTCACAGCTTCGCCATACCCCGGCTCCCCACTTCAAAACGTCCAGGGACCGCTCCCACACCAAAGGGGCCAGCACTGAAAGCTCTTGCTGGCCATCACCTTCCCTAGGCAGCCCTTCCACAGACCCACAAGCACTGGCAGGCTGAGCTTCCTAGCCACATCACTGTGCGGACGTTCCCTCTCAGCACAGCCAGAGCCCGGCTCCCCAATTGAAAACGTCCAGGGACTGCTCCCACACCAAAGGGGCCAGCACTGAAAGCTCTTGCTGGCCATCACCTTCCCTAGGCAGCCCTTCCACACACACACAAGCACTGGCAGCCTGACATTCCTAGCTGCATCACTGTGCGGACGTTCCCTCTCAGCACAGCCAGAGCCCCGCTCACCAATTGAAAATGTCCAGGGACTGCTCCCACAGCAAAGGGGCCAGCACTGAAAGCTCTTGCTGGCCATCACCTTCCCTAGGCAGCCCTTCCACAGACCCACAAGCACTGGCAGGCTGAGCTTCCTAGCCACATCACTGTGCGGACGTTCCCTCTCAGCACAGCCAGAGCCCCGCTCGCCAATTGAAAACGTCCAGGGACCGCTCCCACACCAAAGGGGCCAGCACTGAAAGCTCTTGCTGGCCATCACCTTCCCTAGACAGCCCTTCCACAGACCCACAAGCACTGGCGCTCTCAGCTTGCCAGCCATGTATATGTCCAAACATCTTTTCTCACAGCTTCGCCAGAGCCCGGCTCCCCACTTCAAAACGTCCAGGGACTGCTCCCACACCAAAGGGGCCAGCACTGAAAGCTCTTGCTGGCCATCACCTTCCCTAGGCAGCCCTTCCACAGACCCACAAGCACTGGCAGGCTGAGCTTCCTAGCCACATCACTGTGCGGACGTTCCCTCTCAGCACAGCCAGAGCCCGGCTCCCCATTTGAAAACGTCCAGGGACTGCTCCCACAGCAAAGGGGCCATCACTGAAAGCTCTTGCTGGCCATCACCTTCCCTAGGCAGGCCTTCCACAGACCCACAAGCACTGGCGCTCTCAGCTTGCCAGCCATGCATATGTCCAAACATCTTTTCTCACAGCTTCGCCAGAGCCCGGCTCCCCAGTTGAAAACGTCCAGGGACCGCTCCCACACCAAAGGGGCCAGCACTGAAAGCTCTTGCTGGCCATCACCTTCCCTAGGCAGCCCTTCCACACACCCACAAGCACTGGCAGGCTGAGCTTCCTAGCCACATCACTGTGCGGACGTTCCCTCTCAGCACAGCCAGAGCCCGGCTCCCCAGTTGAAAACGTCCAGGGACCGCTCCCACACCAAAGGGGCCAGCACTGAAAGCTCGTGCTGGCCATCACCTTCCCTAGGCAGCCCTTCCACAGACCCACAAGCACGGGCGCTCTAAGCTTGCCAGCCATGCATATGTCCAAACATCTTTTCTCACAGCTTCGCCAGAGCCCGGCTCCCCAATTGAAAACGTCCAGGGACTGCTCCAAGACGAAAGGGGCCAGCACTGAAAGCTCGTGCTGGCCATCACCTTCCCTAGCCAGCCCTTCCACAGACCCACAAGCACTGGCAGGCTGAGCTTCCTAGCCACATCACTGTGCGGACGTTCCCTCTCAGCACAGCCAGAGCCCGGCTCCCCAGTTGAAAACGTCCAGGGACTGCTCCCACACCAAAGGGGCCAGCACTGAAAGCTCTTGCTGGCCATCACCTTCCCTAGGCAGCCCTTCCACACACCCACAAGCACTGGCAGGCTGAGCTTCCTAGCCACATCACTGTGCGGACGTTCCCTCTCAGCACAGCCAGAGCCCGGCTCCCCAATGGAAAACGTCCAGGGACTGCTCCCAGACGAAAGGGGCCAGCACTGAAAGCTCTTGCTGGCCATCACCTTCCCTAGGCAGCCCTTCCACACACCCACAAGCACTGGCAGGCTGAGCTTCCTAACCACATCACTGTGCGGACGTTCCCTCTCAGCACAGCCAGAGCCCGGCTCCCCATTTGAATACGTCCAGGGACTGCTCCCACACCAAAGAGACCATCACTGAAAGCTCTTGCTGGCCATCACCTTCCCTAGGCAGCCCTTCCACAGACCCACAAGCACTGCCGCTCTCAGCTTGCCAGCCATGCATATGTCCAAACATCTTTTCTCACAGCTTCGCCAGAGCCCGGCTCCCCAGTTGAAATCGTCCAGGGACTGCTCCCACACCAAAGGGGCCAGCACTGAAAGTTCGTGCTGGCCATCACCTTCCCTAGGCAGCCCTTCCACAGACCCACAAGCACTGGCAGGCTGAGCTTCCTAGCCACATCACTGTGCGGACGTTCCCTCTCAGCACAGCCAGAGCCCGGCTCCCCAATGGAAAACGTCCAGGGACTGCTCCCAGACGAAAGGGGCCAGCACTGAAAGCTCTTGCTGGCCATCACCTTCCCTAGGCAGCCCTTCCACAGACCCACAAGCACTGGCGCTCTCAGCTTGCCAGCCATGCATATGTCCAAACATCTTTTCTCACACCTTCGCCAGAGCCCGGCTCCCCAGTTGAAATCGTCCAGGGACTGCTCCCACACCAAAGGGGCCAGCACTGAAAGTTCGTGCTGGCCATCACCTTCCCTAGGCAGCCCTTCCACAGACCCACAAGCACTGGCAGGCTGAGCTTCCTAGCCACATCACTGTGCGGACGTTCCCTCTCAGCACAGCCAGAGCCCGGCTCCCCACTTCAAAACGTCCAGGGACTGCTCCCACACCAAAGGGGCCAGCACTGAAAGCTCTTGCTGGCCATCACCTTCCCTAGGCAGCCCTTCCACACACCCACAAGCACTGGCAGGCTGAGCTTCCTAGCCACATCACTGTGCGGACGTTCCCTCTCAGCACAGCCAGAGCCCGGCTCCCCAGTTGAAAACGTCCAGGGACCGCTCCCACACCAAAGGGGCCAGCACTGAAAGCTCGTGCTGGCCATCACCTTCCCTAGGCAGCCCTTCCACAGACCCACAAGCACTGGCAGGCTGAGCTTCCTAGCCACATCACTGTGCGGACGTTCCCTCTCAGCACAGCCAGAGCCCGGCTCCCCAATTGAAAACGTCCAGGGACTGCTCCCACACCAAAGGGGCCAGCACTGAAAGCTCTTGCTGGCCATCACCTTCCCTAGGCAGCCCTTCCACACACCCACAAGCACTGGCAGGCTGAGCTTCCTAGCCACATCACTGTGCGGACGTTCCCTCTCAGCACAGCCAGAGCCCGGCTCCCCAGTTGAAAACGTCCAGGGACCGCTCCCACACGAAAGGGGCCAGCACTGAAAGCTCTTGCTGGCCATCACCTTCCCTAGGCAGCCCTTCCACACACCCACAAGCACTGGCAGGCTGAGCTTCCTAGCCACATCACTGTGCGGACGTTCCCTCTCAGCACAGCCAGAGCCCCGCTCCCCAATTGAAAACGTACAGGGACCGCTCCCACACCAAAGGGGCCAGCACTGAAAGCTCGTGCTGGCCATCACCTTCCCTAGGCAGCCCTTCCACAGACCCACAAGCACTGGCAGGCTGAGCTTCCTAGCCACATCACTGTGCGGACGTTCCCTCTCAGCACAGCCAGAGCCCGGCTCCCCAATTGAAAACGTCCAGGGACTGCTCCCACACCAAAGGGTCCAGCACTGAAAGCTCTTGCTGGCCATGACCTTGTCTAGGCAGCCCTTCCATAGACCCACAAGCACTGGCGCTCTCAGCTTGCCAGCCATGCATATGTCCAAACATCTTTTCTCACAGCTTCGCCAGAGCCCGGCTCCCCAGTTGAAAACGTCCAGGGACTGCTCCCACACCAAAGGGGCCAGCACTGAAAGCTCTTGCTGGCCATCACCTTCCCTAGGCAGCCCTTCCACAGACCCACAAGCACTGGCAGGCTGAGCTTCCTAGCCACATCACTGTGCGGACGTTCCCTCTCAGCACAGCCAGAGCCCGGCTCCCCAGTTGAAAACGTCCAGGGACCGCTCCCACACCAAAGGGGCCAGCACTGAAAGCTCTTGCTGGCCATCACCTTCCCTAGGCAGCCCTTCCACACACCCACAAGCACTGGCAGGCTGAGCTTCCTAGCCACATCACTGTGCGGACGTTCCCTCTCAGCACAGCCAGAGCCCGGCTCCCCAGTTGAAAACGTCCAGGGACCGCTCCCACACCAAAGGGGCCAGCACTGAAAGCTCGTGCTGGCCATCACCTTCCCTAGGCAGCCCTTTCACACACCCACAAGCACTGGCGCTCTAAGCTTGCCAGCCATGCATATGTCCAAACATCTTTTCTCACAGCTTCGCCAGAGCCCGGCTCCCCAATTGAAAACGTCCAGGGACTGCTCCAAGACGAAAGGGGCCAGCACTGAAAGCTCGTGCTGGCCATCACCTTCCCTAGCCAGCCCTTCCACAGACCCACAAGCACTGGCAGGCTGAGCTTCCTAGCCACATCACTGTGCGGACGTTCCCTCTCAGCACAGCCAGAGCCCGGCTCCCCAGTTGAAAACGTCCAGGGACTGCTCCCACACCAAAGGGGCCAGCACTGAAAGCTCTTGCTGGCCATCACCTTCCCTAGGCAGCCCTTCCACACACCCACAAGCACTGGCAGGCTGAGCTTCCTAGCCACATCACTGTGCGGACGTTCCCTCTCAGCACAGCCAGAGCCCGGCTCCCCACTTTAAAACGTCCAGGGACTGCTCCCACACCAAAGGGGCCAGCACTGAAAGCTCTTGCTGGCCATCACCTTCCCTAGGCAGCCCTTCCACACACCCACAAGCACTGGCAGGCTGAGCTTCCTAGCCACATCACTGTGCGGACGTTCCCTCTCAGCACAGCCAGAGCCCGGCTCCCCACTTCAAAACGTCCAGGGACCGCTCCCACACCAAAGGGGCCAGCACTGAAAGCTCTTGCTGGCCATCACCTTCCCTAGGCAGCCCTTCCACACACCCACAAGCACTGCCAGGCTGAGGTTCCTAGCCACATCACTGTGCGGACGTTCCCTCTCAGCACAGCCAGAGCCCGGCTCCCCAATTGAAAACGTCCAGGGACCGCTCCCACACCAAAGGGGCCAGCACTGAAAGCTCGTGCTGGCCATCACCTTCCCTAGGCAGCCCTTCCACAGACCCACAAGCACTGGCGCTCTCAGCTTGCCAGCCATGCATATGTCCAAACATCTTTTCTCACAGCTTCGCCAGAGCCCGGCTCCCCAATTGAAAACGTCCAGGGACTGCTCGAAGATGAAAGGGGCCAGCACTGAAAGCTCGTGCTGGCCATCACCTTCCCTAGGCAGCCCTTCCACAGACCCACAAGCACTGGCAGGCTGAGCTTCCTAGCCACATCACTGTGCGGACGTTCCCTCTCAGCACAGCCAGAGCCCGGCTCCCCAATTCAAAACGTCCAGGGACTGCTCCCACACCAAAGGGGCCATCACTGAAAGCTCTTGCTGGCCATCGCCTTCCCTAGGCAGCCCTTCCACAGCCCCACAAGCACTGCCGCTCTCAGCTTGCCAGCCATGCATATGTCCAAACATCTTTTCTCACAGCTTCGCCACAGCCCGGCTCCCCAGTTGAAAACGTCCAGGGACCGCTCCCACACCAAAGGGGACAGCACTGAAAGCTCTTGCTGGCCATCACCTTCCCTAGGCAGCCCTTCCACAGACCCACAAGCACTGGCAGGCTGAGCTTCCTAGCCACATCACTGTGCGGACGTTCCCTCTCAGCACAGCCAGAGCCCGGCTCCCCAATTCAAAACGTCCAGGGACTGCTCCCACACCAAAGGGGCCAGAACTGAAAGCTCTTGCTGGCCATCACCTTCCCTAGGCAGCCCTTCCACACACCCACAAGCACTGGCAGGCTGAGCTTCCTAGCCACATCACTGTGCGGACGTACCCTCTCAGCACGGCCAGAGCCCGGCTCCCCAGTTGAAAACGTCCAGGGACTGCTCCCACACCAAAGGGGCCAGCACTGAAAGCTCTTGCTGGCCATCACCTTCCCTAGGCAGCCCTTCCACAGCCCCACAAGCACTGCCGCTCTCAGCTTGCCAGCCATGCATATGTCCAAACATCTTTTCTCACAGCTTCGCCATACCCCGGCTCCCCACTTCAAAACGTCCAGGGACCGCTCCCACACCAAAGGGGCCAGCACTGAAAGCTCTTGCTGGCCATCACCTTCCCTAGGCAGCCCTTCCACAGACCCACAAGCACTGGCAGGCTGAGCTTCCTAGCCACATCACTGTGCGGACGTTCCCTCTCAGCACAGCCAGAGCCCGGCTCCCCAATTGAAAACGTCCAGGGACTGCTCCCACACCAAAGGGGCCAGCACTGAAAGCTCTTGCTGGCCATCACCTTCCCTAGGCAGCCCTTCCACACACACACAAGCACTGGCAGCCTGACATTCCTAGCTGCATCACTGTGCGGACGTTCCCTCTCAGCACAGCCAGAGCCCCGCTCACCAATTGAAAATGTCCAGGGACTGCTCCCACAGCAAAGGGGCCAGCACTGAAAGCTCTTGCTGGCCATCACCTTCCCTAGGCAGCCCTTCCACAGACCCACAAGCACTGGCAGGCTGAGCTTCCTAGCCACATCACTGTGCGGACGTTCCCTCTCAGCACAGCCAGAGCCCCGCTCGCCAATTGAAAACGTCCAGGGACCGCTCCCACACCAAAGGGGCCAGCACTGAAAGCTCTTGCTGGCCATCACCTTCCCTAGACAGCCCTTCCACAGACCCACAAGCACTGGCGCTCTCAGCTTGCCAGCCATGTATATGTCCAAACATCTTTTCTCACAGCTTCGCCAGAGCCCGGCTCCCCACTTCAAAACGTCCAGGGACTGCTCCCACACCAAAGGGGCCAGCACTGAAAGCTCTTGCTGGCCATCACCTTCCCTAGGCAGCCCTTCCACAGACCCACAAGCACTGGCAGGCTGAGCTTCCTAGCCACATCACTGTGCGGACGTTCCCTCTCAGCACAGCCAGAGCCCGGCTCCCCATTTGAAAACGTCCAGGGACTGCTCCCACAGCAAAGGGGCCATCACTGAAAGCTCTTGCTGGCCATCACCTTCCCTAGGCAGGCCTTCCACAGACCCACAAGCACTGGCGCTCTCAGCTTGCCAGCCATGCATATGTCCAAACATCTTTTCTCACAGCTTCGCCAGAGCCCGGCTCCCCAGTTGAAAACGTCCAGGGACCGCTCCCACACCAAAGGGGCCAGCACTGAAAGCTCTTGCTGGCCATCACCTTCCCTAGGCAGCCCTTCCACACACCCACAAGCACTGGCAGGCTGAGCTTCCTAGCCACATCACTGTGCGGACGTTCCCTCTCAGCACAGCCAGAGCCCGGCTCCCCAGTTGAAAACGTCCAGGGACCGCTCCCACACCAAAGGGGCCAGCACTGAAAGCTCGTGCTGGCCATCACCTTCCCTAGGCAGCCCTTCCACAGACCCACAAGCACGGGCGCTCTAAGCTTGCCAGCCATGCATATGTCCAAACATCTTTTCTCACAGCTTCGCCAGAGCCCGGCTCCCCAATTGAAAACGTCCAGGGACTGCTCCAAGACGAAAGGGGCCAGCACTGAAAGCTCGTGCTGGCCATCACCTTCCCTAGCCAGCCCTTCCACAGACCCACAAGCACTGGCAGGCTGAGCTTCCTAGCCACATCACTGTGCGGACGTTCCCTCTCAGCACAGCCAGAGCCCGGCTCCCCAGTTGAAAACGTCCAGGGACTGCTCCCACACCAAAGGGGCCAGCACTGAAAGCTCTTGCTGGCCATCACCTTCCCTAGGCAGCCCTTCCACACACCCACAAGCACTGGCAGGCTGAGCTTCCTAGCCACATCACTGTGCGGACGTTCCCTCTCAGCACAGCCAGAGCCCGGCTCCCCAATGGAAAACGTCCAGGGACTGCTCCCAGACGAAAGGGGCCAGCACTGAAAGCTCTTGCTGGCCATCGCCTTCCCTAGGCAGCCCTTCCACACACCCACAAGCACTGCCGCTCTCAGCTTGACAGCCATGCATATGTCCAAACATCTTTTCTCACAGCTTCGCCAGAGCCCGGCTCCCCACTTCAAAACGTCCAGGGACTCCTCCCACACCAAAGGGGCCAGCACTGAAAGCTCTTGCTGGCCATCGCCTTCCCTAGGCAGCCCTTCCACAGCCCCACAAGCACTGCCGCTCTCAGCTTGCCAGCCATGCATATGTCCAAACATCTTTTCTCACAGCTTCGCCACAGCCCGGCTCCCCACTTCAAAACGTCCAGGGACCGCTCCCACACCAAAGGGGCCAGCACTGAAAGCTCTTGCTGGCCATCACCTTCCCTAGGCAGCCCTTCCACAGACCCACAAGCACTGGCAGGCTGAGCTTCCTAGCCACATCACTGTGCGGACGTTCCCTCTCAGCACAGCCAGAGCCCGGCTCCCCAATTGAAAACGTCCAGGGACTGCTCCCACACCAAAGGGGCCAGCACTGAAAGCTCTTGCTGGCCATCACCTTCCCTAGGCAGCCCTTCCACACACACACAAGCACTGGCAGCCTGACATTCCTAGCTGCATCACTGTGCGGACGTTCCCTCTCAGCACAGCCAGAGCCCCGCTCACCAATTGAAAATGTCCAGGGACTGCTCCCACACCAAAGGGGCCAGCACTGAAAGCTCTTGCTGGCCATCACCTTCCCTAGGCAGCCCTTCCACAGACCCACAAGCACTGGCAGGCTGAGCTTCCTAGCCACATCACTGTGCGGACGTTCCCTCTCAGCACAGCCAGAGCCCCGCTCGCCAATTGAAAACGTCCAGGGACCGCTCCCACACCAAAGGGGCCAGCACTGAAAGCTCTTGCTGGCCATCACCTTCCCTAGACAGCCCTTCCACAGACCCACAAGCACTGGTGCTCTCAGCTTGCCAGCCATGTATATGTCCAAACATCTTTTCTCACAGCTTCGCCAGAGCCCGGCTCCCCACTTCAAAACGTCCAGGGACTGCTCCCACACCAAAGGGGCCAGCACTGAAAGCTCTTGCTGGCCATCACCTTCCCTAGGCAGCCCTTCCACAGACCCACAAGCACTGGCAGGCTGAGCTTCCTAGCCACATCACTGTGCGGACGTTCCCTCTCAGCACAGCCAGAGCCCGGCTCCCCAATTGAAAACGTCCAGGGACTGCTCCCACACCAAAGGGGCCAGCACTGAAAGCTCTTGCTGGCCATCACCTTCCCTAGGCAGCCCTTCCACACACACACAAGCACTGGCAGCCTGACATTCCTAGCTGCATCACTGTGCGGACGTTCCCTCTCAGCACAGCCAGAGCCCCGCTCACCAATTGAAAATGTCCAGGGACTGCTCCAACACCAAAGGGGCCAGCACTGAAAGCTCTTGCTGGCCATCACCTTCCCTAGGCAGCTCTTCCACAGACCCACAAGCACTGGCAGGCTGAGCTTCCTAGCCACATCACTGTGCGGACGTTCCCTCTCAGCACAGCCAGAGCCCGGCTCCCCAGTTGAAAACGTCCAGGGACTGCTCCCACACCAAAGGGGCCAGCACTGAAAGCTCTTGCTGGCCATCACCTTCCCTAGGCAGCCCTTCCACACACCCACAAGCACTGGCAGGCTGAGCTTCCTAGCCACATCACTGTGCGGACGTTCCCTCTCAGAACAGCCAGAGCCCGGCTCCCCATTTGAAAACGTCCAGGGACTGCTCCCACAGCAAAGGGGCCATCACTGAAAGCTCTTGCTGGCCATCACCTTCCCTAGGCAGGCCTTCCACAGACCCACAAGCACTGGCGCTCTCAGCTTGCCAGCCATGCATATGTCCAAACATCTTTTCTCACAGCTTCGCCAGAGCCCGGCTCCCCAGTTGAAAACGTCCAGGGACCGCTCCCACACCAAAGGGGCCAGCACTGATAGCTCTTGCTGGCCATCACCTTCCCTGCGCAGCCCTTCCACAGACCCACAAGCACTGGCAGGCTGAGATTCCTAGCCACATCACTGTGCGGACGTTCCCTCTCAGCACAGCCAGAGCCCGGCTCCCCAATTCAAAACGTCCAGGGACTGCTCCCAGACGAAAGGGGCCAGCACTGAAAGCTCTTGCTGGCCATCACCTTCCCTAGGCAGCCCTTCCACACACCCACAAGCACTGCCAGGCTGAGCTTCCTAGCCACATCACTGTGCGGACGTACCCTCTCAGCACAGCCAGAGCCCGGCTCCCCAATTCAAAACGTCCAGGGACTGCTCCCACACCAAAGGGGCCAGCACTGAAAGCTCTTGCTGGCCATCACCTTCCCTAGGCAGCCCTTCCACACACACACAAGCACTGGCAGCTTGACATTCCTAGCTGCATCACTGTGCGGACGTTCCCTCTCAGCACAGCCAGAGCCCGGCTCCCCAATTGAAAACGTCCAGGGACTGCTCCCACACCAAAGGGGCCAGCACTGAAAGCTCTTGCTGGCCATCACCTTCCCTAGGCAGCCCTTCCACAGCCCCACAAGCACTGCCGCTCTCAGCTTGCCAGCCATGCATATGTTCAAACATCTTTTCTCACAGCTTCGCGAGAGCCCGGCTCCCCAGTTGAAAACGTCCAGGGACCGCTCCCACACCAAAGGGGCCAGCACTGAAAGCTCTTGCTGGCCATCACCTTCCCTAGGCAGCCCTTCCACACACCCACAAGCACTGGCAGGCTGAGCTTCCTAGCCACATCACTGTGCGGACGTTCCCTCTCAGCACAGCCAGAGCCCGGCTCCCCAATTGAAAACGTCCAGGGACTGCTCCCACACCAAAGGGGCCATCACTGAAAGCTCTTGCTGGCCATCACCTTCCCTAGGCAGCCCTTCCACACACACACAAGCACTGGCAGCCTGACATTCCTAGCTGCATCACTGTGCGGACGTTCCCTCTCAGCACAGCCAGAGCCCGGCTCCCCAGTTCAAAACGTCCAGGGACTGCTCCCACACCAAAGGGGCCAGCACTGAAAGCTCTTGCTGGCCATCACCTTCCCTAGGCAGCCCTTCCACAGACCCACAAGCACTGGCAGGCTGAGCTTCCTAGCCACATCACTGTGCGGACGTTCCCTCTCAGCACAGCCAGAGCCCGGCTCCCCAGTTGAAAACATCCAGGGACTGCTCCCACACCAAAGGGGCCATCACTGAAAGCTCTTGCTGGCCATCACCTTCCCTAGGCAGCCCTTCGACACACCCACAAGCCCTGGCAGGCTGAGCTTCCCAGCCACACACTGTGCGGACGTTCCCTCTCAGCACAGCCAGAGCCCCGCTCCCCAGTTGAAAACGTCCAGGGACCGCTCCCACACCAAAGGGGCCAGCACTGAAAGCTCGTGCTGGCCATCACCTTCCCTAGACAGCCCTTCCACAGACCCACAAGCACTGGCGCTCTCAGCTTGCCAGCCATGCATATGTCCAAACATCTTTTCTCACAGGTTCGCCAGAGCCCGGCTCCCCAGTTGAAAACGTCCAGGGACCGCTCCCACACCAAAGGGGCCAGCACTGATAGCTCTTGCTGGCCATCACCTTCCCTGCGCAGCCCTTCCACAGACCCACAAGCACTGGCAGGCTGAGCTTCCTAGCCACATCACTGTGCGGACGTTCCCTCTCAGCACAGCCAGAGCCCGGCTCCCCAATTGAAAACGTCCAGGGACTGCTCCCAGACGAAAGGGGCCAGCACTGAAAGCTCTTGCTGGCCATCACCTTCCCTAGGCAGCCCTTCCACACACCCACAAGCACTGGCAGGCTGAGATTCCTAGCCACATCACTGTGCGGACGTTCCCTCTCAGCACAGCCAGAGCCCGGCTCCCCATTTGAAAACGTCCAGGGACTGCTCCCACACCATAGAGACCATCACTGAAAGCTCTTGCTGGCCATCACCTTCCCTAGGCAGCCCTTCCACAGCCCCACAAGCACTGCCGCTCTCAGCTTGCCAGCCATGCATATGTCCAAACATCTTTTCTCACAGCTTCGCCATACCCCGGCTCCCCAGTTGAAAACGTCCAGGGACCGCTCCCACACCAAAGGGGCCAGCACTGAAAGCTCTTGCTGGCCATCACCTTCCCTAGGCAGCCCTTCCACACACCCACAAGCACTGGCAGGCTGAGCTTCCTAGCCACATCACTGTGCGGACGTTCCCTCTCAGCACAGCCAGAGCCCGGCTCCCCAATTGAAAACGTCCAGGGACTGCTCCCACACCAAAGGGGCCAGCACTGAAAGCTCTTGCTGGCCATCACCTTCCCTAGGCAGCCCTTCCACACACACACAAGCACTGGCAGCCTGACATTCCTAGCTGCATCACTGTGCGGACGTTCCCTCTCAGCACAGCCAGAGCCCGGCTCCCCAATTGAAAACGTCCAGGGACTGCTCCCACACCAAAGGGGCCAGCACTGAAAGCTCTTGCTGGCCATCACCTTCCCTAGGCAGCCCTTCCACAGACCCACAAGCACTGGCGCTCTCAGCTTGCCAGCCATGTATATGTCCAAACATCTTTTCTCACAGCTTCGCCAGAGCCCGGCTCCCCACTTCAAAACGTCCAGGGACTGCTCCCACACCAAAGGGGCCAGCACTGAAAGCTCTTGCTGGCCATCACCTTCCCTAGGCAGCCCTTCCACAGACCCACAAGCACTGGCAGGCTGAGCTTCCTAGCCACATCACTGTGCGGACGTTCCCTCTCAGCACAGCCAGAGCCCGGCTCCCCAGTTGAAAACGTCCAGGGACTGCTCCCACACCAAAGGGGCCAGCACTGAAAGCTCTTGCTGGCCATCACCTTCCCTAGGCAGCCCTTCCACACACCCACAAGCACTGGCAGGCTGAGATTCCTAGCCACATCACTGTGCGGACGTTCCCTCTCAGCACAGCCAGAGCCCGGCTCCCCAATTGAAAACGTCCAGGGAGTACACCCACACCATAGAGACCATCACTGAAAGCTCTTGCTGGCCATCACCTTCCCTAGGCAGCCCTTCCACAGCCCCACAAGCACTGCCGCTCTCAGCTTGCCAGCCATGCATATGTCCAAACATCTTTTCTCACAGCTTCGCCATACCCCGGCTCCCCAGTTGAAAACGTCCAGGGACCGCTCCCACACCAAAGGGGCCAGCACTGAAAGCTCTTGCTGGCCATCACCTTCCCTAGGCAGCCCTTCCACACACCCACAAGCACTGGCAGGCTGAGCTTCCTAGCCACATCACTGTGCGGACGTTCCCTCTCAGCACAGCCAGAGCCCGGCTCCCCAATTGAAAACGTCCAGGGACTGCTCCCACACCAAAGGGGCCAGCACTGAAAGCTCTTGCTGGCCATCACCTTCCCTAGGCAGCCCTTCCACACACACACAAGCACTGGCAGCCTGACATTCCTAGCTGCATCACTGTGCGGACGTTCCCTCTCAGCACAGCCAGAGCCCGGCTCCCCAATTGAAAACGTCCAGGGACTGCTCCCACACCAAAGGGGCCAGCACTGAAAGCTCTTGCTGGCCATCACCTTCCCTAGGCAGCCCTTCCACAGACCCACAAGCACTGGCAGGCTGAGCTTCCTAGCCACATCACTGTGCGGACGTTCTCTCTCAGCACAGCCAGAGCCCGGCTCCCCAATTGAAAACGTCCAGGGACTGCTCCCACAGCAAAGAGGCCATCACTGAAAGCTCTTGCTGGCCATCACCTTCCCTAGGCAGGCCTTCCACACACCCACAAGCACTGGCGCTCTCAGCTTGCCAGCCATGCATATGTCCAAACATCTTTTCTCACAGCTTCGCCAGAGCCCGGCTCCCCACTTCAAAACTTCCAGGGACTCCTACCACAGCAAAGGGGCCAGCACTGAAAGCTCTTGCTGGCCATCACCTTCCCTAGGCAGCCCTTCCACAGACCCACAAGCACTGGCAGGCTGAGCTTCCTAGCCACATCACTGTGCGGACGTTCCCTCTCAGCACAGCCAGAGCCCGGCTCCCCAATTGAAAACGTCCAGGGACTGCTCCCACACCAAAGGGGCCATCACTGAAAGCTCTTGCTGGCCATCACCTTCCCTAGGCAGCCCTTCGACAGACCCACAAGCCCTGGCAGGCTGAGCTTCCCAGCCACATCACTGTGCGGACGTTCCCTCTCAGCACAGCCAGAGCCCCGCTCGCCAATTGAAAACGTCCAGGGACCGCTCCCACACCAAAGGGGACAGCACTGAAAGCTCGTGCTGGCCATCACCTTCCCTAGGCAGCCCTTCCACACACCCACAAGCACTGGCGCTCTCAGCTTGCCAGCCATGCATATGTCCAAACATCTTTTCTCACAGCTTCGCCAGAGCCCGGCTCCCCAGTTGAAAACGTCCAGGGACTGCTCCCACACCAAAGGGGCCAGCACTGAAAGCTCTTGCTGGCCATCACCTTCCCTAGGCAGCCCTTCCACACACCCACAAGCACTGGCAGGCTGAGCTTCCTAGCCACATCACTGTGCGGACGTTCCCTCTCAGCACAGCCAGAGCCCGGCTCCCCAATTCAAAACGTCCAGGGACTGCTCCCACACCAAAGGGGCCAGCACTGAAAGCTCTTGCTGGCCATCACCTTCCCTAGGCAGCCCTTCCACACACACACAAGCACTGGCAGCCTGACATTCCTAGCTGCATCACTGTGCGGACGTTCCCTCTCAGCACAGCCAGAGCCCGGCTCCCCAATTGAAAACGTCCAGGGACTGCTCCCACACCAAAGGGGCCAGCACTGAAAGCTCGTGCTGGCCATCACCTTCCCTAGGCAGGCCTTCCACAGACCCACAAGCACGGGCGCTCTCAGCTTGCCAGCCATGCATATGTCCAAACATCTTTTCTCACAGCTTCGCCAGAGGCCGGCTCCCCACTTCAAAACGTCCAGGGACTGCTCCCACACCAAAGGGGCCAGCACTGAAAGCTCTTGCTGGCCATCACCTTCCCTAGGCAGCCCTTCCACACACCCACAAGCACTGGCAGGCTGAGCTTCCTAGCCACATCACTGTGCGGACGTTCCCTCTCAGCACAGCCAGAGCCCGGCTCCCCAATTGAAAACGTCCAGGGACCGCTCCCACACCAAAGGGGCCAGCACTGAAAGCTCGTGCTGGCCATCACCTTCCCTAGACAGCCCTTCCACAGACCCACAAGCACTGGCGCTCTCAGCTTGCCAGCCATGTATATGTGCAAACATCTTTTCTCACAGCTTCGCCAGAGGCCGGCTCCCCACTTCAAAACGTCCAGGGACTGCTCCCACACCAAAGGGGCCAGCACTGAAAGCTCTTGCTGGCCATCACCTTCCCTAGGCAGCCCTTCCACACACACACAAGCACTGGCAGCCTGACATTCCTAGCTGCATCACTGTGCGGACGTTCCCTCTCAGCACAGCCAGAGCCCGGCTCCCCAATTGAAAACGTCCAGGGACTGCTCCCACACCAAAGGGGCCAGCACTGAAAGCTCTTGCTGGCCATCACCTTCCCTAGGCAGCCCTTCCACACACACACAAGCACTGGCAGCCTGACATTCCTAGCTGCATCACTGTGCGGACGTTCCCTCTCAGCACAGCCAGAGCCCGGCTCCCCAATTGAAAACGTCCAGGGACTGCTCCCACACCAAAGGGGCCAGCACTGAAAGCTCTTGCTGGCCATCACCTTCCCTAGGCAGCCCTTCCACACACCCACAAGCACTGCCGCTCTCAGCTTGACAGCCATGCATATGTCCAAACATCTTTTCTCACAGCTTCGCCAGAGCCCGGCTCCCCACTTCAAAACTTCCAGGGACTCCTCCCACAGCAAAGGGGCCAGCACTGAAAGCTCTTGCTGGCCATCACCTTCCCTAGGCAGCCCTTCCACACACCCACAAGCACTGGCAGGCTGAGCTTCCCAGCCACATCACTGTGCGGACATTCCCTCTCAGCACAGCCAGAGCCCGGCTCCCCAGTTGAAAACGTCCAGGGACTGCTCCCACACCAAAGAGGCCAGCACTGAAAGCTCTTGCTGGCCATCACCTTCCCTAGGCAGCCCTTCCACACACCCACAAGCACTGGCGCTCTCAGCTTGCCAGCCATGCATATGTCCAAACATCTTTTCTCACAGCTTCGCCAGAGCCCGGCTCCCCACTTCAAAACTTCCAGGGACTCCTCCCACAGCAAAGGGGCCAGCACTGAAAGCTCTTGCTGGCCATCACCTTCCCTAGGCAGCCCTTCCACAGACACACAAGCACTGGCAGCCTGACATTCCTAGCTGCATCACTGTGCGGACGTTCCCTCTCAGCACAGCCAGAGCCCGGCTCCCCAATTGAAAACGTCAAGGGACTGCTCCCACACCAAAGGGGCCAGCACTGAAAGATCTTGCTGGCCATCACCTTCCCTACGCAGCCCTTCCACAGACCCACAAGCACTGGCAGGCTGAGCTTCCTAGCCGCATCACTGTGCGGACGTTCCCTCTCAGCACAGCCAGAGCCCGGCTCCCCAATTGAAAACTTCCAGGGACTGCTCCCACAGCAAAGGGGCCAGCACTGAAAGCTCTTGCTGGCCATCACCTTCCCTAGGCAGCCCTTCCACACACCCACAAGCACTGGCAGGCTGAGCTTCCTAGCCACATCACTGTGCGGACGTTCCCTCTCAGCACAGCCAGAGCCCGGCTCCCCAGTTGAAAACGTCCAGGGACTGCTCCCACACCAAAGAGGCCATCACTGAAAGCTCTTGCTGGCCATCGCCTTCCCTAGGCAGCCCTTCCACACACCCACAAGCACTGCCGCTCTCAGCTTGCCAGCCATGCATATGTCCAAACATCTTTTCTCACAGCTTCGCCAGAGCCCGGCTCCCCAGTTGAAAACGTCCAGGGACCGCTCCCACACCAAAGGGGCCAGCACTGAAAGCTCGTGCTGGCCATCACCTTCCCTAGGCAGCCCTTCCACACACCCACAAGCACTGCCGCTCTCAGCTTGCCAGCCATGCATATGTCCAAACATCTTTTCTCACAGCTTCGCCAGAGCCCGGCTCCCCAGTTGAAAACGTCCAGGGACTGCTCCCACAGCAAAGAGGCCATCACTGAAAGCTCTTGCTGGCCATCACCTTCCCTAGGCAGCCCTTCCACAGACCCACAAGCACTGGCGGTCTCAGCTTGCCAGCCATGTAGATGTCCAAACATCTTTTCTCACAGCTTCGCCAGAGCCCGGCTCCCCAGTTGAAAACGTCCAGGGACCGCTCCCACACCAAAGGGGCCAGCACTGAAAGCTCTTGCTGGCCATCACCTTCCCTAGGCAGCCCTTCCACAGACCCACAAGCACTGGCAGGCTGAGCTTCCTAGCCACATCACTGTGCGGACGTTCCCTCTCAGCACAGCCAGAGCCCGGCTCCCCAATTCAAAACGTCCAGGGACTGCTCCCACACCAAAGGGGCCAGCACTGAAAGCTCTTGCTGGCCATCACCTTCCCTAGGCAGCCGTTCCACAGACCCACAAGCACTGGCGCTCTCAGCTTGCCAGTCATGCATATGTCCAAATATCTTTTCTCACAGCTTTGCCAGAGCCCGGCTCCCCAGTTGACAACGTCCAGGGACCGCTCCCACACGAAAGGGGCCAGCACTGAAAGCTCTTGCTGGCCATCACCTTCCCTAGGCAGCCCTTCCACACACCCACAAGCACTGGCAGGCTGAGCTTCCTAGCCACATCACTGTGCGGACGTTCCCTCTCAGCACAGCCAGAGCCCAGCTCCCGAATTGAAAACGTCCAGGGACTGCTCCCACACCAAAGGGGCCAGCACTGAAAGCTCTTGCTGGCCATCACCTTCCCTAGGCAGCCCTTCCACAGCCCCACAAGCACTGCCGCTCTCAGCTTGCCAGGCATGCATATGTCCAAACATCTTTTCTCACAGCTTCGCCAGAGCCCGGCTCCCCAGTTGAAAACGTCCAGGGACCGCTCCCACACCAAAGGGGCCAGCACTGAAAGCTCTTGCTGGCCATCACCTTCCCTAGGCAGCCCTTCCACAGACCCACAAGCACTGGCAGGCTGAGCTTCCTAGCCACATCACTGTGCGGACGTTCCCTCTCAGCACAGCCAGAGCCCGGCTCCCCAATTGAAAACGTCCAGGGACTGCTCCCACACCAAAGGGGCCAGCACTGAAAGCTCTTGCTGGCCATCACCTTCCCTAGGCAGCCCTTCCACACACCCACAAGCACTGGCAGGCTGAGCTTCCTAGCCACATCACTGTGCGGACGTTCCCTCTCAGCACAGCCAGAGCCCGGCTCCCCAATTGAAAACGTCCAGGGACCGCTCCCACACCAAAGGGGCCAGCACTGAAAGCTCGTGCTGGCCATCACCTTCCCTAGACAGCCCTTCCACACACCCACAAGCACTGGCGCTCTCAGCTTGCCAGCCATGTATATGTGCAAACATCTTTTCTCACAGCTTCGCCAGAGGCCGGCTCCCCACTTCAAAACGTCCAGGGACTGCTCCCACACCAAAGGGGCCAGCACTGAAAGCTCTTGCTGGCCATCACCTTCCCTAGGCAGCCCTTCCACACACACACAAGCACTGGCAGCCTGACATTCCTAGCTGCATCACTGTGCGGACGTTCCCTCTCAGCACAGCCAGAGCCCGGCTCCCGAATTGAAAACGTCCAGGGACTGCTCCCACACCAAAGGGGCCAGCACTGAAAGCTCTTGCTGGCCATCACCTTCCCTAGGCAGCCCTTCCACAGACCCACAAGCACTGGCAGGCTGAGCTTCCTAGCCACATCACTGTGCGGACGTTCCCTCTCAGCACAGCCAGAGCCCGGCTCCCCAATTGAAAACGTCCAGGGACTGCTCCCACACCAAAGAGGCCATCACTGAAAGCTCTTGCTGGCCATCACCTTCCCTAGGCAGCCCTTCCACAGACCCACAAGCACTGGCGCTCTCAGCTTGCCAGCCATGCATATGTCCAAACATCTTTTCTCACAGCTTCGCCAGAGCCCGGCTCCCCACTTCAAAACTTCCAGGGACTCCTCCCACAGCAAAGGGGCCAGCACTGAAAGCTCTTGCTGGCCATCACCTTCCCTAGGCAGCCCTTCCACACACCCACAAGCACTGGCAGGCTGAGCTTCCCAGCCACATCACTGTGCGGACATTCCCTCTCAGCACAGCCAGAGCCCGGCTCCCCAGTTGAAAACGTCCAGGGACTGCTCCCACACCAAAGAGGCCAGCACTGAAAGCTCTTGCTGGCCATCACCTTCCCTAGGCAGCCCTTCCACACACCCACAAGCACTGGCGCTCTCAGCTTGCCAGCCATGCATATGTCCAAACATCTTTTCTCACAGCTTCGCCAGAGCCCGGCTCCCCACTTCAAAACTTCCAGGGACTCCTCCCACAGCAAAGGGGCCAGCACTGAAAGCTCTTGCTGGCCATCACCTTCCCTAGGCAGCCCTTCCACAGACACACAAGCACTGGCAGCCTGACATTCCTAGCTGCATCACTGTGCGGACGTTCCCTCTCAGCACAGCCAGAGCCCGGCTCCCCAATTGAAAACGTCAAGGGACTGCTCCCACACCAAAGGGGCCAGCACTGAAAGATCTTGCTGGCCATCACCTTCCCTACGCAGCCCTTCCACAGACCCACAAGCACTGGCAGGCTGAGCTTCCTAGCCGCATCACTGTGCGGACGTTCCCTCTCAGCACAGCCAGAGCCCGGCTCCCCAATTGAAAACTTCCAGGGACTGCTCCCACAGCAAAGGGGCCAGCACTGAAAGCTCTTGCTGGCCATCACCTTCCCTAGGCAGCCCTTCCACACACCCACAAGCACTGGCAGGCTGAGCTTCCTAGCCACATCACTGTGCGGACGTTCCCTCTCAGCACAGCCAGAGCCCGGCTCCCCAGTTGAAAACGTCCAGGGACTGCTCCCACACCAAAGAGGCCATCACTGAAAGCTCTTGCTGGCCATCGCCTTCCCTAGGCAGCCCTTCCACACACCCACAAGCACTGCCGCTCTCAGCTTGCCAGCCATGCATATGTCCAAACATCTTTTCTCACAGCTTCGCCAGAGTCCGGCTCCCCAGTTGAAAACGTCCAGGGACCGCTCCCACACCAAAGGGGCCAGCACTGAAAGCTCGTGCTGGCCATCACCTTCCCTAGGCAGCCCTTCCACACACCCACAAGCACTGCCGCTCTCAGCTTGCCAGCCATGCATATGTCCAAACATCTTTTCTCACAGCTTCGCCAGAGCCCGGCTCCCCAGTTGAAAACGTCCAGGGACTGCTCCCACAGCAAAGAGGCCATCACTGAAAGCTCTTGCTGGCCATCACCTTCCCTAGGCAGCCCTTCCACAGACCCACAAGCACTGGCGGTCTCAGCTTGCCAGCCATGTAGATGTCCAAACATCTTTTCTCACAGCTTCGCCAGAGCCCGGCTCCCCAGTTGAAAACGTCCAGGGACCGCTCCCACACCAAAGGGGCCAGCACTGAAAGCTCTTGCTGGCCATCACCTTCCCTAGGCAGCCCTTCCACAGACCCACAAGCACTGGCAGGCTGAGCTTCCTAGCCACATCACTGTGCGGACGTTCCCTCTCAGCACAGCCAGAGCCCGGCTCCCCAATTCAAAACGTCCAGGGACTGCTCCCACACCAAAGGGGCCAGCACTGAAAGCTCTTGCTGGCCATCACCTTCCCTAGGCAGCCCTTCCACAGACCCACAAGCACGGGCGCTCTCAGCTTGCCAGTCATGCATATGTCCAAATATCTTTTCTCACAGCTTTGCCAGAGCCCGGCTCCCCAGTTGACAACGTCCAGGGACCGCTCCCACACGAAAGGGGCCAGCACTGAAAGCTCTTGCTGGCCATCACCTTCCCTAGGCAGCCCTTCCACACACCCACAAGCACTGGCAGGCTGAGCTTCCTAGCCACATCACTGTGCGGACGTTCCCTCTCAGCACAGCCAGAGCCCAGCTCCCGAATTGAAAACGTCCAGGGACTGCTCCCACAGCAAAGGGGCCAGCACTGAAAGCTCTTGCTGGCCATCACCTTCCCTAGGCAGCCCTTCCACAGCCCCACAAGCACTGCCGCTCTCAGCTTGCCAGCCATGCATATGTCCAAACATCTTTTCTCACAGCTTCGCCAGAGCCCGGCTCCCCAGTTGAAAACGTCCAGGGACCGCTCCCACACCAAAGGGGCCAGCACTGAAAGCTCTTGCTGGCCATCACCTTCCCTAGGCAGCCCTTCCACAGACCCACAAGCACTGGCAGGCTGAGCTTCCTAGCCACATCACTGTGCGGACGTTCCCTCTCAGCACAGCCAGAGCCCGGCTCCCCAATTGAAAACGTCCAGGGACTGCTCCCACACCAAAGGGGCCAGCACTGAAAGCTCTTGCTGGCCATCACCTTCCCTAGGCAGCCCTTCCACACACCCACAAGCACTGGCAGGCTGAGCTTCCTAGCCACATCACTGTGCGGACGTTCCCTCTCAGCACAGCCAGAGCCCGGCTCCCCAATTGAAAACGTCCAGGGACTGCTCCCACAGCAAAGGGGCCAGCACTGAAAGCTCTTGCTGGCCATCGCCTTCCCTAGGCAGCCCTTCCACATCCCCACAAGCACTGCCGCTCTCAGCTTGACAGCCATGCATATGTCCAAACATCTTTTCTCACAGGTTCGCCAGAGCCCGGCTCCCCAGTTGAAAACGTCCAGGGACCGCTCCCACACCAAAGGGGCCAGCACTGAAAGCTCGTGCTGGCCATCACCTTCCCTAGGCAGCCCTTCCACACACCCACAAGCACTGGCGCTCTCAGCTTGCCAGCCATGCATATGTCCAAACATCTTTTCTCACAGGTTCGCCAGAGCCCGGCTCCCCAGTTGAAAACGTCCAGGGACTGCTCCCACAGCAAAGAGGCCATCACTGAAAGCTCTTGCTAGCCATCACCTTCCCTAGGCAGCCCTTCCACAGCCCCACAAGCACTGGCAGGCTGAGCTTCCTAGCCACATCACTGTGCGGACGTTCCCTCTCAGCACAGCCAGAGCCCGGCTCCCCAGTTGAAAACGTCCAGGGACTGCTCCCACACCAAAGGGGCCAGCACTGAAAGCTCTTGCTGGCCATCACCTTCCCTAGGCAGCCCTTCCACACACCCACAAGCACTGGCAGGCTGAGCTTCCTAGCCACATCACTGTGCGGACGTTCCCTCTCAGCACAGCCAGAGCCCGGCTCCCCAATTGAAAACGTCCGGGGACTGCTCCCACACCAAAGGGGCCAGCACTGAAAGCTCTTGCTGGCCATCACCTTCCCTAGGCAGCCCTTCCACAGACCCACAAGCACTGGCGCTCTCAGCTTGCCAGCCATGCATATGTCCAAACATCTTTTCACACAGCTTCGCCAGACTCCGGCTCCCCAGTTGAAAAAGTCCAGGGACCGCTCCCACACCAAAGGGGCCAGCACTGAAAGCTCGTGCTGGCCATCACCTTCCCTAGGCAGCCCTTCCACACACCCACAAGCACTGGCGCTCTCAGCTTGCCAGCCATGCATATGTCCAAACATCTTTTCTCACAGCTTCGCCAGAGCCCAGCTCCCCACTTCAAAACGTCCAGGGACCGCTCCCACACCAAAGGGGCCAGCACTGAAAGCTCTTGCTGGCCATCACCTTCCCTAGGCAGCCCTTCCACACACCCACAAGCACTGGCAGGCTGAGCTTCCTAGCTGCATCACTGTGCGGACGTTCCCTCTCAGCACAGCCAGAGCCCGGCTCCCCAATTCAAAACGTCCAGGGACTGCTCCCACACCAAAGGGGCCAGCACTGAAAGCTCTTGCTGGCCATCACCTTCCCTAGGCAGCCCTTCCACAGACCCACAAGCACTGGCAGGCTGAGCTTCCTAGCCACATCACTGTGCGGACGTTCCCTCTCAGCACAGCCAGAGCCCGGCTCCCCACTTCAAAACTTCCAGGGACCGCTCCCACACCAAAGGGGCCAGCACTGAAAGCTCTTGCTGGCCATCACCTTCCCTAGGCAGCCCTTCCACACACCCACAAGCACTGGCAGGCTGAGCTTCCTAGCCACATCACTGTGCGGACGTTCCCTCTCAGCACAGCCAGAGCCCGTCTCCCGAAATGAAAACGTCCAGGGACTGCTCCCACACTAAAGTGGCCAGCACTGAAAGCTCTTGCCGGCCATCACCTTCCCTAGGCAGCCCTTCCACAGACCCACAAGCACTGGCAGGCTGAGCTTCCCAGCCACATCACTGTGCGGACGTTCCCTCTCAGCACAGCCAGAGCCCCGCTCCCCAATGGAAAACGACCAGGGACTGCTCCCACACCAAAGGGGCCAGCACTGAAAGCTCTTGCTGGCCATCACCTTCCCTAGGCAGCCCTTCCAGACACCCACAAGCACTGGCAGGCTGAGCTTCCTAGCCACATCACTGTGCGGACGTTCCCTCTCAGCACAGCCAGAGCCCGGCTCCCCAGTTGAAAACGTCCAGGGACTGCTCCCACACCAAAGGGGCCAGCACTGAAAGCTCTTGCTGGCCATCACCTTCCCTAGGCAGCCCTTCCACACACCCACAAGCACTGGCGCTCTCAGCTTGCCAGCCATGCATATGTCCAAACATCTTTTCTCACAGCTTCGCCAGAGCCCGGCTCCCCACTTCAAAACTTCCAGGGACTCCTCCCACAGCAAAGGGGCCAGCACTGAAAGCTCGTGCTGGCCATCACCTTCCCTAGGCAGCCCTTCCACAGACCCACAAGCACTGGCAGGCTGAGCTTCCTAGCCACATCACTGTGCGGACGTTCCCTCTCAGCACAGCAAGAGCCCGGCTCCCCAGTTGAAAACGTCCAGGGACTGCTCCCACACCAAAGGGGCCAGCACTGAAAGCTCTTGCTGGCCATCACCTTCCCTAGGCAGCCCTTCCACACACCCACAAGCACTGGCAGGCTGAGCTTCCTAGCCACATCACTGTGCGGACGTTCCCTCTCAGCACAGCCAGAGCCCGGCTCCCCAATTGAAAACGTCCGGGGACTGCTCCCACACCAAAGGGGCCAGCACTGAAAGCTCTTGCTGGCCATCACCTTCCCTAGGCAGCCCTTCCACAGACCCACAAGCACTGGCGCTCTCAGCTTGCCAGCCATGCATATGTCCAAACATCTTTTCACACAGCTTCGCCAGACTCCGGCTCCCCAGTTGAAAACGTCCAGGGACCGCTCCCACACCAAAGGGGCCAGCACTGAAAGCTCGTGCTGGCCATCACCTTCCCTAGGCAGCCCTTCCACACACCCACAAGCACTGGCGCTCTCAGCTTGCCAGCCATGCATATGTCCAAACATCTTTTCTCACAGCTTCGCCAGAGCCCAGCTCCCCACTTCAAAACGTCCAGGGACTGCTCCCACACCAAAGGGGCCAGCACTGAAAGCTCTTGCTGGCCATCACCTTCCCTAGGCAGCCCTTCCACACACCCACAAGCACTGGCAGGCTGAGCTTCCTAGCTGCATCACTGTGCGGACGTTCCCTCTCAGCACAGCCAGAGCCCGGCTCCCCAATTCAAAACGTCCAGGGACTGCTCCCACACCAAAGGGGCCAGCACTGAAAGCTCTTGCTGGCCATCACCTTCCCTAGGCAGCCCTTCCACAGACCCACAAGCACTGGCAGGCTGAGCTTCCTAGCCACATCACTGTGCGGACGTTCCCTCTCGGCACAGCCAGAGCTCCTCTCCCCAATTGAAAACGTACAGGGACCGCTCCCACACCAAAGGGGCCAGCACTGAAAGCTCTTGCTGGCCATCACCTTCCCTAGGCAGCCCTTCCACAGCCCCACAAGCACTGGCAGGCTGAGCTTCCTAGCCACATCACTGTGCGGACGTTCCCTCTCAGCACAGCCAGAGCCCGGCTCCCCAGTTGAAAACGTCCAGGGGCCGCTCCCACACCAAAGGGGCCAGCACTGAAAGCTCTTGCTGGCCATCACCTTCCCTAGGCAGCCCTTCCACACACCCACAAGCACTGGCGCTCTCAGCTTGCCAGCCATGCATATGTCCAAACATCTTTTCTCAGAGCTTCGCCAGAGCCCGGCTCCCTAATTGAAAACGTCCAGGGACTGCTCCAAGACGAAAGGGGCCAGCACTGAAAGCTCTTGCTGGCCATCACCTTCCCTACGCAGCCCTTCCACACATCCACAAGCACTGGCAGCCTGACCTTCCTAGCTGCATCACTGTGCGGACGTTCCCTCTCAGCACAGCCAGAGCCCGGCTCCCCAATTGAAAACGTCCAGGGACTGCTCCCACACCAAAGGGGCCAGCACTGAAAGCTCTTGCTGGCCATCACCTTCCCTAGGCAGCCCTTCCACACACCCACAAGCACTGGCAGGCTGAGCTTCCTAGCCACATCACTGTGCGGACGTTCCCTCTCAGCACAGCCAGAGCCCGGCTCCCCAGTTGAAAACGTCCAGGGACTGCTCCCACACCAAAGGGGCCAGCACTGAAAGCTCTTGCTGGCCATCACCTTCCCTAGGCAGCCCTTCCACAGCCCCACAAGCACTGGCAGGCTGAGCTTCCCAGCCACATCACTGTGCGGACGTTCCCTCTCAGCACAGCCAGAGCCCCGCTCCCCAATTGAAAACGTCCAGGGACCGCTCCCACACCAAAGGGGCCAGCACTGAAAGCTCGTGCTGGCCATCACCTTCCCTAGACAGCCCTTCCACAGACCCACAAGCACTGGCGCTCTCAGCTTGCCAGCCATGTATATGTCCAAACATCTTTTCTCACAGCTTCGCCAGAGCCCGGCTCCCCACTTCAAAACGTCCAGGGACTGCTCCCACACCAAAGGGGCCAGCACTGAAAGCTCTTGCTGGCCATCACCTTCCCTAGGCAGCCCTTCCACACACCCACAAGCACTGGCAGCCTGACCTTCCTAGCCACATCACTGTGCGGACGTTCCCTCTCAGCACAGCCAGAGCCCGGCTCCCCAATTCAAAACGTCCAGGGACTGCTCCCACAGCAAAGAGGCCAGCACTGAAAGCTCTTGCTGGCCATCGCCTATCCTAGGCAGCCCTTCCACAGCCCCAGAAGCACTGCCGCTCTCAGCTTGCCAGCCATGCATATGTCCAAACATCTTTTCTCACAGCTTCGCCAGAGCCCGGCTCCCCAGTTGAAAACGTCCAGGGACCGCTCCCACACCAAAGGGGCCAGCACTGAAAGCTCGTGCTGGCCATCACCTTCCCTAGGCAGCCCTTCCACACACCCACAAGCACTGGCGCTCTCAGCTTGCCAGCCATGCATATGTCCAAACATCTTTTCTCACAGCTTCGCCAGAGCCCGCTCCCCACTTCAAAACTTCCAGGGACTCCTCCCACAGCAAAGCGGCCAGCACTGAAAGCTCTTGCTGGCCATCACCTTCCCTAGGCAGCCCTTCCACACACCCACAAGCACTGGCAGGCTGAGCTTCCTAGCCACATCACTGTGCGGACGTTCCCTCTCAGCACAGCCAGAGCCCCGCTCCCCAATTGAAAACGTCCAGGGACTGCTCCCACACCAAAGGGGCCAGCACTGAAAGCTCTTGCTGGCCATCACCTTCCCTAGGCAGCCCTTCCACACACCCACAAGCACTGGCAGGCTGAGCTTCCTAGCCACATCACTGTGCGGACGTTCCCTCTCAGCACAGCCAGAGCCCCGCTCCCCAATTGAAAACGTCCAGGGACTGCTCCCACACCAAAGGGGCCAGCACTGAAAGCTCTTGCTGGCCATCACCTTCCCTAGGCAGCCCTTCCACACACCCACAAGCACTGCCGCTCTCAGCTTGACAGCCATGCATATGTCCAAACATCTTTTCTCACAGCTTCGCCAGAGCCCGGCTCCCCAGTTGAAAAAGTCCAGGGACCGCTCCCACACCAAAGGGGCCAGCACTGAAAGCTCTTGCTGGCCATCACCTTCCCTAGGCAGCCCTTCCACAGACCCACAAGCACTGGCAGGCTGAGCTTCCTAGCCACATCACTGTGCGGACGTTCCCTCTCAGCACAGCCAGTGCCCGTCTCCCCAAATGAAAACGTCCAGGGACTGCTCCCACACTAAAGTGGCCAGCACTGAAAGCTCTTGCCGGCCATCACCTTCCCTAGGCAGCCCTTCCACAGACCCACAAGCACTGGCAGGCTGAGCTTCCTAGCCACATCACTGTGCGGACGTTCCCTCTCAGCACAGCCAGAGCCCGGCTCCCCAGTTGAAAACGTCCAGGGACTGCTCCCACACCAAAGGGGCCAGCACTGAAAGCTCTTGCTGGCCATCACCTTCCCTAGGCAGCCCTTCCACAGACCCACAAGCACTGCCGCTCTCAGCTTGCCAGTCATGCATATGTCCAAATATCTTTTCTCACAGCTTTGCCAGAGCCCGGCTCCGCATTTGAAAAAGTCCAGGGACTGCTCCCACACCAAAGGGGCCAGCACTGAAAGCTCTTGCTGGCCATCACCTTCCCTAGGCAGCCCTTCCACACACCCACAAGCACTGGCGCTCTCAGCTTGCCAGCCATGCATATGTCCAAACATCTTTTCTCACAGCTTCGCCAGAGCCCGGCTCCCCAATTGAAAACGTCCAGGGACTGCTCGAAGACGAAAGGGGCCAGCACTGAAAGCTCTTGCTGGCCATCACCTTCCCTAGGCAGCCCTTCCACAGCCCCACAAGCACTGGCAGGCTGAGCTTCCTAGCCACATCACTGTGCGGACGTTCCCTCTCAGCAGGGCCAGAGCCCGGCTCCCCAGTTGAAAACGTCCAGGGACTGCTCCCACACCAAAGGGGCCAGCACTGAAAGCTCTTGCTAGCCATCACCTTCCCTACGCAGCCCTTCCACAGACCCACAAGCACTGGCAGGCTGAGCTTCCTAGCCACATCACTGTGCGGACGTTCCCTCTCAGCACAGCCAGAGCCCGGCTCCCCAATTCAAAACGTCCAGGGACTGCTTCCACAGCAAAGAGGCCATCACTGAAAGCTCTTGCTGGCCATCGCCTTCCCTAGGCAGCCCTTCCACATCCCCACAAGCACTGCCGCTCTCAGCTTGACAGCCATGCATATGTCCAAACATCTTTTCTCACAGCTTCGCCAGAGCCCGGCTCCCCAGTTGAAAACGTCCAGGGACCGCTCCCACACCAAAGGGGTCAGCACTGAAAGCTCGTGCTGGCCATCACCTTCCCTAGGCAGCCCTTCCACAGCCCCACAAGCACTGGCGCTCTCAGCTTGCCAGCCATGCATATGTCCAAACATCTTTTCTCACAGGTTCGCCAGAGTCCGGCTCCCCAGTTGAAAACGTCCAGGGACTGCACCCACAGCAAAGAGGCCATCACTGAAAGCTCTTGCTAGCCATCACCTTCCCTAGGCAGCCCTTCCACAGACCCACAAGCACTGGCGCTCTCAGCTTGCCAGCCATGCATATGTCCAAACATCTTTTCTCACAGCTTCGCCAGAGCCCGGCTCCCCACTTCAAAACTTCCAGGGACTGCTCCCACACCAAATGGGCCAGCACTGAAAGCTCTTGCTGGCCATCACCTTCCCTAGGCAGCCCTTCCACACACCCACAAGCACTGCCAGGCTGAGCTTCCTAGCCACATCACTGTGCGGACGTTCCCTCTCAGCACAGCCAGAGCCCGTCTCCCGAAATGAAAACGTCCAGGGACTGCTCCCACACTAAAGTGGCCAGCACTGAAAGCTCTTGCCGGCCATCACCTTCCCTAGGCAGCCCTTCCACACACCCACAAGCACTGGCAGGCTGAGCTTCCTAGCCACATCACTGTGCGGACGTTCCCTCTCAGCACAGCCAGAGCCCGGCTCCCCAGTTGAAAACGTCCAGGGACTGCTCCCACACCAAAGGGGCCAGCACTGAAAGCTCTTGCTGGCCATCACCTTCCCTAGGCAGCCCTTCCACAGACCCACAAGCACTGGCAGGCTGAGCTTCCTAGCCACATCACTGTGCGGACGTTCCCTCTCAGCACAGCCAGAGCCCGGCTCCCCAATTCAAAACGTCCAGGGACTGCTCCCACACCAAAGGGGCCAGCACTGAAAGCTCTTGCTGGCCATCACCTTCCCTAGGCAGCCCTTCCACACACCCACAAGCACTGGCGCTCTCAGCTTGCCAGCCATGCATATGTCCAAACATCTTTTCTCACAGCTTCGCCAGAGCCCGGCTCCCCAGTTGAAAACGTCCAGGGACCGCTCCCACACGAAAGGGGCCAGCACTGAAAGCTCTTGCTGGCCATCACCTTCCCTAGGCAGCCCTTCCACACACCCACAAGCACTGGCAGGCTGAGCTTCCTAGCCACATCACTGTGCGGACGTTCCCTCTCAGCACAGCCAGAGCCCGGCTCCCCAATTCAAAACGTCCAGGGACTGCTCCCACACCAAAGGAGCCATCACTGAAAGCTCTTGCTGGCCATCACCTTCCCTACGCAGCCCTTCCACACACCCACAAGCACTGGCGCTCCCAGCTTCCCAGCCATGTAGATGTCCAAACATCTTTTCTCACAGCTTTGCGAGAGGCCGGCTCCCCAATTGAAAACGTCCAGGGACTGCTCCCACACCAAAGGGGCCAGCACTGAAAGCTCTTGCTGGCCATCACCTTCCCTAGGCAGCCCTTCCACACACCCACAAGCACTGGCAGGCTGAGCTTCCTAGCCACATCACTGTGCAGACGTTCCCTCTCAGCACAGCCAGAGCCCGGCTCCCCAGTTGAAAACGTCCAGGGACCGCTCCCACACCAAAGGGGCCAGCACTGAAAGCTCTTGCTGGCCATCACCTTCCCTAGGCAGCCCTTCCACACACCCACAAGCACTGGCAGGCTGAGCTTCCTAGCCACATCACTGTGCGGACGTTCCCTCTCAGCACAGCGAGAGCCCGGCTCCCCAATTGAAAACGCCCAGGGACTGCTCCCACAGCAAAGGGGCCAGCACTGAAAGCTCTTGCTGGCCATCACCTTCCCTAGGCAGCCCTTCCACAGACCCACAAGCACTGGCAGGCTGAGCTTCCTAGCCACATCACTGTGCGGACGTTCCCTCTCAGCACAGCCAGAGCCCCGCTCCCCAATTGAAAACGTCCAGGGACTGCTCCCACACCAAAGGGGCCAGCACTGAAAGCTCTTGCTGGCCATCACCTTCCCTAGGCAGCCCTTCCACAGCCCCACAAGCACTGCCGCTCTCAGCTTGCCAGCCATGCATATGTCCAAACATCTTTTCTCACAGCTTCGCCAGAGCCCGGCTCCCCAGTTGAAAAAGTCCAGGGACCGCTCCCACACCAAAGGGGCCAGCACTGAAAGCTCTTGCTGGCCATCACCTTCCCTAGGCAGCCCTTCCACACACCCACAAGCACTGCCAGGCTGAGCTTCCTAGCCACATCACTGTGCGGACGTTCCCTCTCAGCACAGCCAGAGCCCGTCTCCCCAAATGAAAACGTCCAGGGACTGCTCCCACACGAAAGTGGCCAGCACTGAAAGCTCTTGCTGGCCATCACCTTCCCTAGGCAGCCCTTCCACACACCCACAAGCACTGGCAGGCTGAGCTTCCTAGCCACATCACTGTGCGGACGTTCCCTCTCAGCACAGCCAGAGCCCGGCTCCCCGGTTGAAAACGTCCAGGGACCGCTCCCACACCAAAGGGGCCAGCACTGAAAGCTCTTGCTGGCCATCACCTTCCCTAGGCAGCCCTTCCACAGACCCACAAGCACTGGCAGGCTGAGCTTCCTAGCCACATCACTGTGCGGACGTTCCCTCTCAGCACAGCCAGAGCCCGGCTCCCCAGTTGAAAACGTCCAGGGACTGCTCCCACAGCAAAGGGGCCAGCACTGAAAGCTCTTGCTGGCCATCACCTTCCCTAGGCAGCCCTTCCACACACCCAGAAGCACTGGCGCTCTCAGCTTGCCAGCCATGCATATGTCCAAACATCTTTTCTCACAGCTTCGCCAGAGCCCGGCTCCCCACTTCAAAACGTCCAGGGACTGCTCGAAGACGAAAGGGGCCAGCACTGAAAGCTCTTGCTGGCCATCACCTTCCCTAGGCAGCCCTTCCACAGCCCCACAAGCACTGGCAGGCTGAGCTTCCTAGCCACATCACTGTGCGGACGTTCCCTCTCAGCAGGGCCAGAGCCCGGCTCCCCAGTTGAAAACGTCCAGGGACTGCTCCCACACCAAAGGGGCCAGCACTGAAAGCTCTTGCTGGCCATCACCTTCCCTACGCAGCCCTTCCACAGACCCACAAGCACGGGCGCTCTCAGCTTGCCAGTCATGCATATGTCCAAATATCTTTTCTCACAGCTTTGCCAGAGCCCGGCTCCGCATTTGAAAACGTCCAGGGACTGCTCCCACACCAAAGGGGCCAGCACTGAAAGCTCTTGCTGGCCATCACCTTCCCTAGGCAGCCCTTCCACACACCCACAAGCACTGGCGCTCTCAGCTTGCCAGCCATGCATATGTCCAAACATCTTTTCTCACAGCTTCGCCAGAGCCCGGCTCCCCAATTGAAAACGTCCAGGGACTGCTCGAAGACGAAAGGGGCCAGCACTGAAAGCTCTTGCTGGCCATCACCTTCCCTAGGCAGCCCTTCCACAGCCCCACAAGCACTGGCAGGCTGAGCTTCCTAGCCACATCACTGTGCGGACGTTCCCTCTCAGCAGGGCCAGAGCCCGGCTCCCCAGTTGAAAACGTCCAGGGACTGCTCCCACACCAAAGGGGCCAGCACTGAAAGCTCTTGCTGGCCATCACCTTCCCTACGCAGCCCTTCCACAGACCCACAAGCACTGGCAGGCTGAGCTTCCTAGCCACATCACTGTGCGGACGTTCCCTCTCAGCACAGCCAGAGCCCGGCTCCCCAATTCAAAACGTCCAGGGACTGCTTCCACAGCAAAGAGGCGATCACTGAAAGCTCTTGCTGGCCATCGCCTTCCCTAGGCAGCCCTTCCACAGCCCCAGAAGCACTGCCGCTCTCAGTTTGACAGCCATGCATATGTCCAAACATCTTTTCTCACAGCTTCGCCAGAGCCCGGCTCCCCAATTGAAAATGTCCAGGGACCGCTCCCACACCAAAGGGGTCAGCACTGAAAGCTCGTGCTGGCCATCACCTTCCCTAGGCAGCCCTTCCACAGCCCCACAAGCACTGGCGCTCTCAGCTTGCCAGCCATGCATATGTCCAAACATCTTTTCTCACAGGTTCGCCAGAGTCCGGCTCCCCAGTTGAAAACGTCCAGGGACTGCACCCACAGCAAAGAGGCCATCACTGAAAGCTCTTGCTAGCCATCACCTTCCCTAGGCAGCCCTTCCACAGACCCACAAGCACTGGCGCTCTCAGCTTGCCAGCCATGCATATGTCCAAACATCTTTTCTCACAGCTTCGCCAGAGCCCGGCTCCCCACTTCAAAACTTCCAGGGACTGCTCCCACAGCAAAGGGGCCAGCACTGAAAGCTCTTGCTGGCCATCACCTTCCCTAGGCAGCCCTTCCACACACCCACAAGCACTGGCAGGCTGAGCTTCCTAGCCACATCACTGTGCGGACGTTCCCTCTCAGCACAGCCAGAGCCCGTCTCCCGAAATGAAAACGTCCAGGGACTGCTCCCACACTAAATTGGCCAGCACTGAAAGCTCTTGCCGGCCATCACCTTCCCTAGGCAGCCCTTCCACACACCCACAAGCACTGGCAGGCTGAGCTTCCTAGCCACATCACTGTGCGGACGTTCCCTCTCAGCACAGCCAGAGCCCGGCTCCCCAGTTGAAAACGTCCAGGGACTGCTCCCACACCAAAGGGGCCAGCACTGAAAGCTCTTGCTGGCCATCACCTTCCCTACGCAGCCCTTCCACAGACCCACAAGCACGGGCGCTCTCAGCTTGCCAGTCATGCATATGTCCAAACATCTTTTCTCACAGCTTTGCCAGAGCCCGGCTCCGCATTTGAAAACGTCCAGGGACTGCTCCCACACCAAAGGGGCCAGCACTGAAAGCTCTTGCTGGCCATCACCTTCCCTAGGCAGCCCTTCCACACACCCACAAGCACTGGCGCTCTCAGCTTGCCAGCCATGCATATGTCCAAACATCTTTTCTCACAGCTTCGCCAGAGCCCGGCTCCCCAATTGAAAACGTCCAGGGACTGCTCGAAGACGAAAGGGGCCAGCACTGAAAGCTCTTGCTGGCCATCACCTTCCCTAGGCAGCCCTTCCACAGCCCCACAAGCACTGGCAGGCTGAGCTTCCTAGCCACATCACTGTGCGGACGTTCCCTCTCAGCAGGGCCAGAGCCCGGCTCCCCAGTTGAAAACGTCCAGGGACTGCTCCCACACCAAAGGGGCCAGCACTGAAAGCTCTTGCTGGCCATCACCTTCCCTACGCAGCCCTTCCACAGACCCACAAGCACTGGCAGGCTGAGCTTCCTAGCCACATCACTGTGCGGACGTTCCCTCTCAGCACAGCCAGAGCCCGGCTCCCCAATTCAAAACGTCCAGGGACTGCTTCCACAGCAAAGAGGCGATCACTGAAAGCTCTTGCTGGCCATCGCCTTCCCTAGGCAGCCCTTCCACAGCCCCAGAAGCACTGCCGCTCTCAGTTTGACAGCCATGCATATGTCCAAACATCTTTTCTCACAGCTTCGCCAGAGCCCGGCTCCCCAATTGAAAATGTCCAGGGACCGCTCCCACACCAAAGGGGTCAGCACTGAAAGCTCGTGCTGGCCATCACCTTCCCTAGGCAGCCCTTCCACAGCCCCACAAGCACTGGCGCTCTCAGCTTGCCAGCCATGCATATGTCCAAACATCTTTTCTCACAGGTTCGCCAGAGCCCGGCTCCCCAGTTGAAAACGTCCAGGGACTGCACCCACAGCAAAGAGGCCATCACTGAAAGCTCTTGCTAGCCATCACCTTCCCTAGGCAGCCCTTCCACAGACCCACAAGCACTGGCGCTCTCAGCTTGCCAGCCATGCATATGTCCAAACATCTTTTCTCACAGCTTCGCCAGAGCCCGGCTCCCCACTTCAAAACTTCCAGGGACTGCTCCCACAGCAAAGGGGCCAGCACTGAAAGCTCTTGCTGGCCATCACCTTCCCTAGGCAGCCCTTCCACACACCCACAAGCACTGGCAGGCTGAGCTTCCTAGCCACATCACTGTGCGGACGTTCCCTCTCAGCACAGCCAGAGCCCGTCTCCCGAAATGAAAACGTCCAGGGACTGCTCCCACACTAAAGTGGCCAGCACTGAAAGCTCTTGCCGGCCATCACCTTCCCTAGGCAGCCCTTCCACACACCCACAAGCACTGGCAGGCTGAGCTTCCTAGCCACATCACTGTGCGGACGTTCCCTCTCAGCACAGCCAGAGCCCGGCTCCCCAGTTGAAAACGTCCAGGGACTGCTCCCACACCAAAGGGGCCAGCACTGAAAGCTCTTGCTGGCCATCACCTTCCCTAGGCAGCCCTTCCACACACCCACAAGCACTGGCAGGCTGAGCTTCCTAGCCACATCACTGTGCGGACGTTCCCTCTCAGCACAGCCAGAGCCCGGCTCCCCAATTCAAAACGTCCAGGGACTGCTCCCACACCAAAGGGGCCAGCACTGAAAGCTCTTGCTGGCCATCACCTTCCCTAGGCAGCCCTTCCACACACCCACAAGCACTGGCGCTCTCAGCTTGCCAGCCATGCATATGTCCAAACATCTTTTCTCACAGCTTCGCCAGAGCCCGGCTCCCCAGTTGAAAACGTCCAGGGACCGCTCCCACACGAAAGGGGCCAGCACTGAAAGCTCTTGCTGGCCATCACCTTCCCTAGGCAGCCCTTCCACACACCCACAAGCACTGGCAGGCTGAGCTTCCTAGCCACATCACTGTGCGGACGTTCCCTCTCAGCACAGCCAGAGCCCGGCTCCCCAATTCAAAACGTCTAGGGACTGCTCCCACACCAAAGGAGCCAGCACTGAAAGCTCTTGCTGGCCATCACCTTCCCTAGGCAGCCCTTCCACACACCCACAAGCACTGGCGCTCCCAGCTTCCCAGCCATGTAGATGTCCAAACATCTTTTCTCACAGCTTTGCGAGAGGCCGGCTCCCCAATTGAAAACGTCCAGGGACTGCTCCCACACCAAAGGGGCCAGCACTGAAAGCTCTTGCTGGCCATCACCTTCCCTAGGCAGCCCTTCCACACACCCACAAGCACTGGCAGGCTGAGCTTCCTAGCCACATCACTGTGTGGACGTTCCCTCTCAGCACAGCCAGAGCCCGGCTCCCCAGTTCAAAACGTCCAGGGACCGCTCCCACACCAAAGGGGCCAGCACTGAAAGCTCTTGCTGGCCATCACCTTCCCTAGGCAGCCCTTCCACACACCCACAAGCACTGCCAGGCTGAGCTTCCTAGCCACATCACTGTGCGGACGTTCCCTCTCAGCACAGCCAGAGCCCGGCTCCCCAATTGAAAACGTCCAGGGACTGCTCCCACACCAAAGGGGCCAGCACTGAAAGCTCTTGCTGGCCATCACCTTCCCTAGGCAGCCCTTCCACACACCCACAAGCACTGGCAGGCTGAGCTTCCTAGCCACATCACTGTGCGGACGTTCCCTCTCAGCACAGCCAGAGCCCGGCTCCCCAGTTGAAAACGTCCAGGGACTGCTCCCACAGCAAAGGGGCCAGCACTGAAAGCTCTTGCTGGCCATCACCTTCCCTAGGCAGGCCTTCCACAGACCCACAAGCACTGGCGCTCTCAGCTTGCCAGCCATGCATATGTCCAAACATCTTTTCTCACAGCTTCGCCAGAGCCCGTCTCCCCAAATGAAAACGTCCAGGGACTGCTCCCACACGAAAGTGGCCAGCACTGAAAGCTCTTGCTGGCCATCACCTTCCCTAGGCAGCCCTTCCACAGACCACAAGCACTGGCAGGCTGAGCTTCCTAGCCACATCACTGTGCGGACGTTCCCTCTCAGCACAGCCAGAGCCCGGCTCCCCGGTTGAAAACGTCCAGGGACTGCTCCCACACCAAAGGGGCCAGCACTGAAAGCTCTTGCTGGCCATCACCTTCCCTAGGCAGCCCTTCCACAGACCCACAAGCACTGGCAGGCTGAGCTTCCTAGCCACATCACTGTGCGGACGTTCCCTCTCAGCACAGCCAGAGCCCGGCTCCCCAGTTGAAAACGTCCAGGGACTGCTCCCACAGCAAAGGGGCCAGCACTGAAAGCTCTTGCTGGCCATCACCTTCCCTAGGCAGCCCTTCCACACACCCAGAAGCACTGGCGCTCTCAGCTTGCCAGCCATGCATATGTCCAAACATCTTTTCTCACAGCTTCGCCAGAGCCCGGCTCCCCACTTCAAAACGTCCAGGGACTGCTCGAAGACGAAAGGGGCCAGCACTGAAAGCTCTTGCTGGCCATCACCTTCCCTAGGCAGCCCTTCCACAGCCCCACAAGCACTGGCAGGCTGAGCTTCCTAGCCACATCACTGTGCGGACGTTCCCTCTCAGCAGGGCCAGAGCCCGGCTCCCCAGTTGAAAACGTCCAGGGACTGCTCCCACACCAAAGGGGCCAGCACTGAAAGCTCTTGCTGGCCATCACCTTCCCTACGCAGCCCTTCCACAGACCCACAAGCACGGGCGCTCTCAGCTTGCCAGTCATGCATATGTCCAAATATCTTTTCTCACAGCTTTGCCAGAGCCCGGCTCCGCATTTGAAAACGTCCAGGGACTGCTCCCACACCAAAGGGGCCAGCACTGAAAGCTCTTGCTGGCCATCACCTTCCCTAGGCAGCCCTTCCACACACCCACAAGCACTGGCGCTCTCAGCTTGCCAGCCATGCATATGTCCAAACATCTTTTCTCACAGCTTCGCCAGAGCCCGGCTCCCCAATTGAAAACGTCCAGGGACTGCTCGAAGACGAAAGGGGCCAGCACTGAAAGCTCTTGCTGGCCATCACCTTCCCTAGGCAGCCCTTCCACAGCCCCACAAGCACTGGCAGGCTGAGCTTCCTAGCCACATCACTGTGCGGACGTTCCCTCTCAGCACAGCCAGAGCCCGGCTCCCCAGTTGAAAACGTCCAGGGACTGCTCCCACACCAAAGGGGCCAGCACTGAAAGCTCTTGCTGGCCATCACCTTCCCTACGCAGCCCTTCCACAGACCCACAAGCACTGGCAGGCTGAGCTTCCTAGCCACATCACTGTGCGGACGTTCCCTCTCAGCACAGCCAGAGCCCGGCTCCCCAATTCAAAACGTCCAGGGACTGCTTCCACAGCAAAGAGGCGATCACTGAAAGCTCTTGCTGGCCATCGCCTTCCCTAGGCAGCCCTTCCACAGCCCCAGAAGCACTGCCGCTCTCAGTTTGACAGCCATGCATATGTCCAAACATCTTTTCTCACAGCTTCGCCAGAGCCCGGCTCCCCAATTGAAAATGTCCAGGGACCGCTCCCACACCAAAGGGGTCAGCACTGAAAGCTCGTGCTGGCCATCACCTTCCCTAGGCAGCCCTTCCACAGCCCCACAAGCACTGGCGCTCTCAGCTTGCCAGCCATGCATATGTCCAAACATCTTTTCTCACAGGTTCGCCAGAGTCCGGCTCCCCAGTTGAAAACGTTCAGGGACTGCACCCACAGCAAAGAGGCCATCACTGAAAGCTCTTGCTAGCCATCACCTTCCCTAGGCAGCCCTTCCACAGACCCACAAGCACTGGCGCTCTCAGCTTGCCAGCCATGCATATGTCCAAACATCTTTTCTCACAGCTTCGCCAGAGCCCGGCTCCCCACTTCAAAACTTCCAGGGACTGCTCCCACAGCAAAGGGGCCAGCACTGAAAGCTCTTGCTGGCCATCACCTTCCCTAGGCAGCCCTTCCACACACCCACAAGCACTGGCAGGCTGAGCTTCCTAGCCACATCACTGTGCGGACGTTCCCTCTCAGCACAGCCAGAGCCCGTCTCCCGAAATGAAAACGTCCAGGGACTGCTCCCACACTAAATTGGCCAGCACTGAAAGCTCTTGCCGGCCATCACCTTCCCTAGGCAGCCCTTCCACACACCCACAAGCACTGGCAGGCTGAGCTTCCTAGCCACATCACTGTGCGGACGTTCCCTCTCAGCACAGCCAGAGCCCGGCTCCCCAGTTGAAAACGTCCAGGGACTGCTCCCACACCAAAGGGGCCAGCACTGAAAGCTCTTGCTGGCCATCACCTTCCCTACGCAGCCCTTCCACAGACCCACAAGCACGGGCGCTCTCAGCTTGCCAGTCATGCATATGTCCAAATATCTTTTCTCACAGCTTTGCCAGAGCCCGGCTCCGCATTTGAAAACGTCCAGGGACTGCTCCCACACCAAAGGGGCCAGCACTGAAAGCTCTTGCTGGCCATCACCTTCCCTAGGCAGCCCTTCCACACACCCACAAGCACTGGCGCTCTCAGCTTGCCAGCCATGCATATGTCCAAACATCTTTTCTCACAGCTTCGCCAGAGCCCGGCTCCCCAATTGAAAACGTCCAGGGACTGCTCGAAGACGAAAGGGGCCAGCACTGAAAGCTCTTGCTGGCCATCACCTTCCCTAGGCAGCCCTTCCACAGCCCCACAAGCACTGGCAGGCTGAGCTTCCTAGCCACATCACTGTGCGGACGTTCCCTCTCAGCAGGGCCAGAGCCCGGCTCCCCAGTTGAAAACGTCCAGGGACTGCTCCCACACCAAAGGGGCCAGCACTGAAAGCTCTTGCTGGCCATCACCTTCCCTACGCAGCCCTTCCACAGACCCACAAGCACTGGCAGGCTGAGCTTCCTAGCCACATCACTGTGCGGACGTTCCCTCTCAGCACAGCCAGAGCCCGGCTCCCCAATTCAAAACGTCCAGGGACTGCTTCCACAGCAAAGAGGCGATCACTGAAAGCTCTTGCTGGCCATCGCCTTCCCTAGGCAGCCCTTCCACAGCCCCAGAAGCACTGCCGCTCTCAGTTTGACAGCCATGCATATGTCCAAACATCTTTTCTCACAGCTTCGCCAGAGCCCGGCTCCCCAATTGAAAATGTCCAGGGACCGCTCCCACACCAAAGGGGTCAGCACTGAAAGCTCGTGCTGGCCATCACCTTCCCTAGGCAGCCCTTCCACAGCCCCACAAGCACTGGCGCTCTCAGCTTGCCAGCCATGCATATGTCCAAACATCTTTTCTCACAGGTTCGCCAGAGCCCGGCTCCCCAGTTGAAAACGTCCAGGGACTGCACCCACAGCAAAGAGGCCATCACTGAAAGCTCTTGCTAGCCATCACCTTCCCTAGGCAGCCCTTCCACAGACCCACAAGCACTGGCGCTCTCAGCTTGCCAGCCATGCATATGTCCAAACATCTTTTCTCACAGCTTCGCCAGAGCCCGGCTCCCCACTTCAAAACTTCCAGGGACTGCTCCCACAGCAAAGGGGCCAGCACTGAAAGCTCTTGCTGGCCATCACCTTCCCTAGGCAGCCCTTCCACACACCCACAAGCACTGGCAGGCTGAGCTTCCTAGCCACATCACTGTGCGGACGTTCCCTCTCAGCACAGCCAGAGCCCGTCTCCCGAAATGAAAACGTCCAGGGACTGCTCCCACACTAAAGTGGCCAGCACTGAAAGCTCTTGCCGGCCATCACCTTCCCTAGGCAGCCCTTCCACACACCCACAAGCACTGGCAGGCTGAGCTTCCTAGCCACATCACTGTGCGGACGTTCCCTCTCAGCACAGCCAGAGCCCGGCTCCCCAGTTGAAAACGTCCAGGGACTGCTCCCACACCAAAGGGGCCAGCACTGAAAGCTCTTGCTGGCCATCACCTTCCCTAGGCAGCCCTTCCACACACCCACAAGCACTGGCAGGCTGAGCTTCCTAGCCACATCACTGTGCGGACGTTCCCTCTCAGCACAGCCAGAGCCCGGCTCCCCAATTCAAAACGTCCAGGGACTGCTCCCACACCAAAGGGGCCAGCACTGAAAGCTCTTGCTGGCCATCACCTTCCCTAGGCAGCCCTTCCACACACCCACAAGCACTGGCGCTCTCAGCTTGCCAGCCATGCATATGTCCAAACATCTTTTCTCACAGCTTCGCCAGAGCCCGGCTCCCCAGTTGAAAACGTCCAGGGACCGCTCCCACACGAAAGGGGCCAGCACTGAAAGCTCTTGCTGGCCATCACCTTCCCTAGGCAGCCCTTCCACACACCCACAAGCACTGGCAGGCTGAGCTTCCTAGCCACATCACTGTGCGGACGTTCCCTCTCAGCACAGCCAGAGCCCGGCTCCCCAATTCAAAACGTCCAGGGACTGCTCCCACACCAAAGGAGCCAGCACTGAAAGCTCTTGCTGGCCATCACCTTCCCTAGGCAGCCCTTCCACACACCCACAAGCACTGGCGCTCCCAGCTTCCCAGCCATGTAGATGTCCAAACATCTTTTCTCACAGCTTTGCGAGAGGCCGGCTCCCCAATTGAAAAAGTCCAGGGACTGCTCCCACACCAAAGGGGCCAGCACTGAAAGCTCTTGCTGGCCATCACCTTCCCTAGGCAGCCCTTCCACACACCCACAAGCACTGGCAGGCTGAGCTTCCTAGCCACATCACTGTGCAGACGTTCCCTCTCAGCACAGCCAGAGCCCGGCTCCCCAGTTCAAAACGTCCAGGGACCGCTCCCACACCAAAGGGGCCAGCACTGAAAGCTCTTGCTGGCCATCACCTTCCCTAGGCAGCCCTTCCACACACCCACAAGCACTGCCAGGCTGAGCTTCCTAGCCACATCACTGTGCGGACGTTCCCTCTCAGCACAGCCAGAGCCCGGCTCCCCAATTGAAAACGTCCAGGGACTGCTCCCACACCAAAGGGGCCAGCACTGAAAGCTCTTGCTGGCCATCACCTTCCCTAGGCAGCCCTTCCACACACCCACAAGCACTGGCAGGCTGAGCTTCCTAGCCACATCACTGTGCGGACGTTCCCTCTCAGCACAGCCAGAGCCCGGCTCCCCAGTTGAAAACGTCCAGGGACCGCTCCCACACCAAAGGGGCCAGCACTGAAAGCTCTTGCTGGCCATCACCTTCCCTAGGCAGGCCTTCCACAGACCCACAAGCACTGGCGCTCTCAGCTTGCCAGCCATGCATATGTCCAAACATCTTTTCTCACAGCTTCGCCAGAGCCCGGCTCCCCAATTGAAAACGTCCAGGGACTGCTCGAAGACGAAAGGGGCCAGCACTGAAAGCTCTTGCTGGCCATCACCTTCCCTAGGCAGCCCTTCCACAGCCCCACAAGCACTGGCGCTCTCAGCTTGCCAGCCATGCATATGTCCAAACATCTTTTCTCACAGCTTCGCCAGAGCCCGGCTCCCCACTTCAAAACTTCCAGGGACTCCTCCCACACCAAAGGGGCCAGCACTGAAAGCTCGTGCTGGCCATCACCTTCCCTAGGCAGCCCTTCCACAGCCCCACAAGCACTGGCAGGCTGAGCTTCCTAGCCACATCACTGTGCGGACGTTGCCTCTCAGCACAGCCATAGCCCGGCTCCCCAATTGAAAACGTCCAGGGACTGCTCCCACACCAAAGAGGCCAGCACTGAAAGCTCTTGCTGGCCATCACCTTCCCTAGGCAGCCCTTTCACAGACCCACAAGCACTGGCAGGCTGAGCTTCCTAGCCACATCACTGTGCGGACGTTCCCTCTCAGCAGGGCCAGAGCCCGGCTCCCCAGTTGAAAACGTCCAGGGACTGCTCCCACACCAAAGGGGCCAGCACTGAAAGCTCTTGCTGGCCATCACCTTCCCTAGGCAGCCCTTCCACACACCCACAAGCACTGGCAGGCTGAGCTTCCTAGCCACATCACTGTGCGGACGTTCCCTCTCAGCACAGCCAGAGCCCCGCTCACCAATTGAAAACGTACAGGGACTGCTCCCACACCAAAGGGGCCAGCACTGAAAGCTCTTGCTGGCCATCACCTTCCCTAGGCAGCCCTTCCACACACCCACAAGCACTGGCGCTCTCAGCTTGCCAGCCATGCATATGTCCAAACATCTTTTCTCACAGCTTCGCCAGAGCCCGGCTCCCCAGTTGAAAACGTCCAGGGACCGCTCCCACACGAAAGGGGCCAGCACTGAAAGCTCTTGCTGGCCATCACCTTCCCTAGGCAGCCCTTCCACACACCCACAAGCACTGGCAGGCTGAGCTTCCTAGCCACATCACTGTGCGGACGTTCCCTCTCAGCACAGCCAGAGCCCGGCTCCCCAATTCAAAACGTCCAGGGACTGCTCCCACACCAAAGGAGCCATCACTGAAAGCTCTTGCTGGCCATCACCTTCCCTAGGCAGCCCTTCCACACACCCACAAGCACTGGCGCTCCCAGCTTCCCAGCCATGTAGATGTCCAAACATCTTTTCTCACAGCTTTGCGAGAGGCCGGCTCCCCAATTGAAAACGTCCAGGGACTGCTCCCACACCAAAGGGGCCAGCACTGAAAGCTCTTGCTGGCCATCACCTTCCCTAGGCAGCCCTTCCACACACCCACAAGCACTGGCAGGCTGAGCTTCCTAGCCACATCACTGTGCAGACGTTCCCTCTCAGCACAGCCAGAGCCCGGCTCCCCAGTTCAAAACGTCCAGGGACCGCTCCCACACCAAAGGGGCCAGCACTGAAAGCTCTTGCTGGCCATCACCTTCCCTAGGCAGCCCTTCCACACACCCACAAGCACTGCCAGGCTGAGCTTCCTAGCCACATCACTGTGCGGACGTTCCCTCTCAGCACAGCCAGAGCCCGTCTCCCCAAATGAAAACGTCCAGGGACTGCTCCCACACGAAAGTGGCCAGCACTGAAAGCTCTTGCTGGCCATCACCTTCCCTAGGCAGCCCTTCCACAGACCACAAGCACTGGCAGGCTGAGCTTCCTAGCCACATCACTGTGCGGACGTTCCCTCTCAGCACAGCCAGAGCCCGGCTCCCCAATTGAAAACGTCCAGGGACTGCTCCCACACCAAAGGGGCCAGCACTGAAAGCTCTTGCTGGCCATCACCTTCCCTAGGCAGCCCTTCCACACACCCACAAGCACTGGCAGGCTGAGCTTCCTAGCCACATCACTGTGCGGACGTTCCCTCTCAGCACAGCCAGAGCCCGGCTCCCCAGTTGAAAACGTCCAGGGACTGCTCCCACAGCAAAGGGGCCAGCACTGAAAGCTCTTGCTGGCCATCACCTTCCCTAGGCAGGCCTTCCACAGACCCACAAGCACTGGCGCTCTCAGCTTGCCAGCCATGCATATGTCCAAACATCTTTTCTCACAGCTTCGCCAGAGCCCGGCTCCCCAATTGAAAACGTCCAGGGACTGCTCGAAGACGAAAGGGGCCAGCACTGAAAGCTCTTGCTGGCCATCACCTTCCCTAGGCAGCCCTTCCACAGCCCCACAAGCACTGGCGCTCTCAGCTTGCCAGCCATGCATATGTCCAAACATCTTTTCTCACAGCTTCGCCAGAGCCCGGCTCCCCACTTCAAAACTTCCAGGGACTCCTCCCACACCAAAGGGGCCAGCACTGAAAGCTCGTGCTGGCCATCACCTTCCCTAGGCAGCCCTTCCACAGCCCCACAAGCACTGGCAGGCTGAGCTTCCTAGCCACATCACTGTGCGGACGTTGCCTCTCAGCACAGCCATAGCCCGGCTCCCCAATTGAAAACGTCCAGGGACTGCTCCCACACCAAAGAGGCCAGCACTGAAAGCTCTTGCTGGCCATCACCTTCCCTAGGCAGCCCTTTCACAGACCCACAAGCACTGGCAGGCTGAGCTTCCTAGCCACATCACTGTGCGGACGTTCCCTCTCAGCACAGCCAGAGCCCGGCTCCCCAGTTGAAAACGTCCAGGGACTGCTCCCACACCAAAGGGGCCAGCACTGAAAGCTCTTGCTGGCCATCACCTTCCCTAGGCAGCCCTTCCACACACCCACAAGCACTGGCAGGCTGAGCTTCCTAGCCACATCACTGTGCGGACGTTCCCTCTCAGCACAGCCAGAGCCCGGCTCCCCAATTCAAAACGTCCAGGGACTGCTCCCACACCAAAGGGGCCAGCACTGAAAGCTCTTGCTGGCCATCACCTTCCCTAGGCAGCCCTTCCACACACCCACAAGCACTGGCGCTCTCAGCTTGCCAGCCATGCATATGTCCAAACATCTTTTCTCACAGCTTCGCCAGAGCCCGGCTCCCCAGTTGAAAACGTCCAGGGACCGCTCCCACACGAAAGGGGCCAGCACTGAAAGCTCTTGCTGGCCATCACCTTCCCTAGGCAGCCCTTCCACACACCCACAAGCACTGGCAGGCTGAGCTTCCTAGCCACATCACTGTGCGGACGTTCCCTCTCAGCACAGCCAGAGCCCGGCTCCCCAATTCAAAACGTCCAGGGACTGCTCCCACACCAAAGGAGCCATCACTGAAAGCTCTTGCTGGCCATCACCTTCCCTAGGCAGCCCTTCCACACACCCACAAGCACTGGCGCTCCCAGCTTCCCAGCCATGTAGATGTCCAAACATCTTTTCTCACAGCTTTGCGAGAGGCCGGCTCCCCAATTGAAAACGTCCAGGGACTGCTCCCACACCAAAGGGGCCAGCACTGAAAGCTCTTGCTGGCCATCACCTTCCCTAGGCAGCCCTTCCACACACCCACAAGCACTGGCAGGCTGAGCTTCCTAGCCACATCACTGTGCAGACGTTCCCTCTCAGCACAGCCAGAGCCCGGCTCCCCAGTTCAAAACGTCCAGGGACCGCTCCCACACCAAAGGGGCCAGCACTGAAAGCTCTTGCTGGCCATCACCTTCCCTAGGCAGCCCTTCCACACACCCACAAGCACTGCCAGGCTGAGCTTCCTAGCCACATCACTGTGCGGACGTTCCCTCTCAGCACAGCCAGAGCCCGTCTCCCCAAATGAAAACGTCCAGGGACTGCTCCCACACGAAAGTGGCCAGCACTGAAAGCTCTTGCTGGCCATCACCTTCCCTAGGCAGCCCTTCCACAGACCACAAGCACTGGCAGGCTGAGCTTCCTAGCCACATCACTGTGCGGACGTTCCCTCTCAGCACAGCCAGAGCCCGGCTCCCCAATTGAAAACGTCCAGGGACTGCTCCCACACCAAAGGGGCCAGCACTGAAAGCTCTTGCTGGCCATCACCTTCCCTAGGCAGCCCTTCCACACACCCACAAGCACTGGCAGGCTGAGCTTCCTAGCCACATCACTGTGCGGACGTTCCCTCTCAGCACAGCCAGAGCCCGGCTCCCCAGTTGAAAACGTCCAGGGACTGCTCCCACAGCAAAGGGGCCAGCACTGAAAGCTCTTGCTGGCCATCACCTTCCCTAGGCAGCCCTTCCACAGCCCCACAAGCACTGGCGCTCTCAGCTTGCCAGCCATGCATATGTCCAAACATCTTTTCTCACAGCTTCGCCAGAGCCCGGCTCCCCACTTCAAAACTTCCAGGGACTCCTCCCACACCAAAGGGGCCAGCACTGAAAGCTCGTGCTGGCCATCACCTTCCCTAGGCAGCCCTTCCACAGCCCCACAAGCACTGGCAGGCTGAGCTTCCTAGCCACATCACTGTGCGGACGTTGCCTCTCAGCACAGCCATAGCCCGGCTCCCCAATTGAAAACGTCCAGGGACTGCTCCCACACCAAAGAGGCCAGCACTGAAAGCTCTTGCTGGCCATCACCTTCCCTAGGCAGCCCTTTCACAGACCCACAAGCACTGGCAGGCTGAGCTTCCTAGCCACATCACTGTGCGGACGTTCCCTCTCAGCAGGGCCAGAGCCCGGCTCCCCAATTCAAAACGTCCAGGGACTGCTCCCACACCAAAGGGGCCAGCACTGAAAGCTCTTGCTGGCCATCACCTTCCCTAGGCAGCCCTTCCACACACCCACAAGCACTGGCAGGCTGAGCTTCCTAGCCACATCACTGTGCAGACGTTCCCTCTCAGCACAGCCAGAGCCCGGCTGCCCAATTCAAAACGTCCAGGGACCGCTCCCACACCAAAGGGGCCAGCACTGAAAGCTCTTGCTGGCCATCACCTTCCCTAGGCAGCCCTTCCACACACCCACAAGCACTGGCAGGCTGAGCTTCCTAGCCACATCACTGTGCGGACGTTCCCTCTCAGCACAGCCAGAGCCCGGCTCCCCAATTGAAAACGTCCAGGGACTGCTCCCACACCAAAGGGGCCAGCACTGAAAGCTCTTGCTGGCCATCACCTTCCCTAGGCAGCCCTTCCACACACCCACAAGCACTGGCAGGCTGAGCTTCCTAGCCACATCACTGTGCGGACGTTGCCTCTCAGCACAGCCAGAGCCCGGCTCCCCGGTTGAAAACGTCCAGGGACTGCTCCCACAGCAAAGGGGCCAGCACTGAAAGCTCTTGCTGGCCATCACCTTCCCTAGGCAGGCCTTCCACACACCCACAAGCACTGGCGCTCCCAGCTTCCCAGCCATGTATATGTCCAAACATCTTTTCTCACAGCTTTGCCAGAGGCCGGCTCCCCACTTCAAAACGTCCAGGGACTGCTCCCACACCAAAGGGGCCAGCACTGAAAGCTCTTGCTGGCCATCACCTTCCCTAGGCAGCCCTTCCACACACCCACAAGCACTGGCAGGCTGAGCTTCCTACCCACATCACTGTGCAGACGTTCCCTCTCAGAACAGCCAGAGCCCGGCTCCCCAATTGAAAACGTCCAGGGACTGCTCCCACACCAAAGGGGCCAGCACTGAAAGCTCTTGCTGACCATCACCTTCCCTAGGCAACCCTTCCACACACCCACAAGCACTGGCGCTCTCAGCTTCCCAGCCATGCATATGTCCAAACATCTTTTCTCACAGCTTCGCCAGAGCCCGGCTCCCCACTTCAAAACGTCCAGGGACTGCTCCCACACCAAAGGGGCCAGCACTGAAAGCTCTTGCTGACCATCACCTTCCCTAGGCAGCCCTTCCACACACCCACAAGCACTGGCAGGCTGAGCTTCCTAGCCACATCACTGTGCGGACGTTCCCTCTCAGCACAGCCAGAGCCCGGCTCCCCAGTTGAAAACGTCCAGGGACTGCTCCCACACCAAAGGGGCCAGCACTGAAAGCTCTTGCTGGCCATCACCTTCCTTAGGCAGCCCTTCCACAGACCCACAAGCACTGCCGCTCTCAGCTTGACAGCCATGCATATGTCCAAACATCTTTTCTCACAGCTTCGCCAGAGCCCGGCTCCCCACTTCAAAACTTCCAGGGACTCCTCCCACACCAAAGGGGCCAGCACTGAAAGCTCTTGCTGGCCATCACCTTCCCTAGGCAGCCCTTCCACAGACCCACAAGCACTGGCAGGCTGAGCTTCCTAGCCACATCACTGTGCGGACGTTCCCTCTCAGCACAGCCAGAGCCCGGCTCCCCAGTTGAAAACGTCCAGGGACTGCTCCCACACCAAAGGGGCCAGCACTGAAAGCTCTTGCTGGCCATCACCTTCCCTAGGCAGCCCTTCCACACACCCACAAGCACTGGCAGGCTGAGCTTCCTAGCCACATCACGGTGCGGACGTTCCCTCTCAGGAGGGCCAGAGCCCGGCTCCCCAATTGAAAACGTCCAGGGACTGCTCCCACACCAAAGGGGCCAGCACTGAAAGCTCTTGCTGGCCATCACCTTCCCTAGGCAGCCCTTCCACACACCCACAAGCACTGGCGCTCTCAGCTTCCCAGCCATGTAGATGTCCAAACATCTTTTCTCACAGCTTCGCCAGAGCCCGGCTCCCCACTTCAAAACGTCCAGGGACTGCTCCCACACCAAAGGGGCCAGCACTGAAAGCTCTTGCTGGCCATCACCTTCCCTAGGCAGCCCTTCCACACACCCACCAGCACTGGCAGGCTGAGCTTCCTAGCCACATCACTGTGCGGACGTTCCCTCTCAGCACAGCCAGAGCCCGGCTCCCCAATTGAAAACGTCCAGGGACTGCTCCCACACCAAAGGGGCCACCACTGAAAGTTCTTGCTAGCCATCACCTTCCCTAGGCAGCCCTTCCACACACCCACAAGCACTGGCAGGCTGAGCTTCCTAGCCACATCGCTGTGCGGACGTTCCCTCTCAGCACAGCCAGAGCCCGGCTCCCCAATTGAAAACGTCCAGGGACTGCTCCCACACCAAAGGGGCCAGCACTGAAAGCTCTTGCTGGCCATCACCTTCCCTAGGCAGCCCTTCCACAGACCCACAAGCACTGCCAGGCTGAGCTTCCTAGCCACATCACTGTGCGGACGTTCCCTCTCAGCACAGCCAGAGCCCCGCTCACCAATTGAAAACGTACAGGGACTGCTCCCACACCAAAGGGGCCAGCACTGAAAGCTCTTGCTGGCCATCACCTTCCCTAGGCAGCCCTTCCACACACCCACAAGCACTGCCGCTCTCAGCTTGACAGCCATGCATATGTCCAAACATCTTTTCTCACAGCTTCGCCAGAGCCCGGCTCCCCACTTCAAAACTTCCAGGGACTCCTCCCACACCAAAGGGGCCAGCACTGAAAGCTCTTGCTGGCCATCACCTTCCCTAGGCAGCCCTTCCACACACCCACAAGCACTGGCAGGCTGAGCTTCCTAGGCACATCACTGTGCGGACGTTCCCTCTCAGCACAGCCAGAGCCCGGCTCCCCAGTTGAAAACGTCCAGGGACTGCTCCCACACCAAAGGGGCCAGCACTGAAAGCTCTTGCTGGCCATCACCTTCCCTAGGCAGCCCTTCCACACACCCACAAGCACTGGCAGGCTGAGCTTCCTAGCCACATCACGGTGCGGACGTTCCCTCTCAGGAGGGCCAGAGCCCGGCTCCCCAATTGAAAACGTCCAGGGACTGCTCCCACACCAAAGGGGCCAGCACTGAAAGCTCTTGCTGGCCATCACCTTCCCTAGGCAGCCCTTCCACACACCCACAAGCACTGGCGCTCTCAGCTTCCCAGCCATGTAGATGTCCAAACATCTTTTCTCACAGCTTCGCCAGAGCCCGGCTCCCCACTTCAAAACGTCCAGGGACTGCTCCCACACCAAAGGGGCCAGCACTGAAAGCTCTTGCTGGCCATCACCTTCCCTAGGCAGCCCTTCCACACACCCACCAGCACTGGCAGGCTGAGCTTCCTAGCCACATCACTGTGCGGACGTTCCCTCTCAGCACAGCCAGAGCCCGGCTCCCCAGTTGAAAACGTCCAGGGACTGCTCCCACACCAAAGGGGCCACCACTGAAAGTTCTTGCTAGCCATCACCTTCCCTAGGCAGCCCTTCCACACACCCACAAGCACTGGCAGGCTGAGCTTCCTAGCCACATCGCTGTGCGGACGTTCCCTCTCAGCACAGCCAGAGCCCGGCTCCCCAATTGAAAACGTCCAGGGACTACACCCACACCAAAGGGGCCACCACTGAAAGCTCTTGCTGGCCATCACCTTCCCTAGGCAGCCCTTCCACAGACCCACAAGCACTGGCGCTCTCAGCTTGCCAGCCATGCATATGTCCAAACATCTTTTCTCACAGCTTCGCCAGAGCCCGGCTCCCCAATTGAAAACGTCCAGGGACCGCTCCCACACCAAAGGGGCCAGCACTGAAAGCTCTTGCTGGCCATCACCTTCCCTAGGCAGCCCTTCCACACACCCACAAGCACTGCCAGGCTGAGCTTCCTAGCCACATCACTGTGCGGACGTTCCCTCTCAGCACAGCCAGAGCCCCGCTCACCAATTGAAAACGTACAGGGACTGCTCCCACACCAAAGGGGCCAGCACTGAAAGCTCTTGCTGGCCATCACCTTCCCTAGGCAGCCCTTCCACACACCCACAAGCACTGGCAGGCTGAGCTTCCTAGCCACATCACTGTGCGGACGTTCCCTCTCAGCACAGCCAGAGCCCGGCTCCCCAGTTGAAAACGTCCAGGGACTGCTCCCACACCAAAGGGGCCAGCACTGAAAGCTCTTGCTGGCCATCACCTTCCCTAGGCAGCCCTTCCACACACCCACAAGCACTGGCGCTCTCAGCTTGCCAGCCATGCATATGTCCAAACATCTTTTCTCACAGCTTCGCCAGAGCCCGGCTCCCCACTTCAAAACGTCCAGGGACCGCTCCCACACCAAAGAGGCCAGCACTGAAAGCTATTGCTGGCCATCACCTTCCCTAGGCAGCCCTTCCACAGACCCACAAGCACTGGCGCTCCCAGCTTCCCAGTCATGTAGATGTCCAAACATCTTTTCTCACAGCTTCGCCAGAGCCCGGCTCCCCACTTCAAAACGTCCAGGGACTGCTCCCACACCAAAGGGGCCAGCACTGAAAGCTCTTGCTGACCATCACCTTCCCTAGGCAACCCTTCCACACACCCACAAGCACTGGCGCTCTCAGCTTCCCAGCCATGCATATGTCCAAACATCTTTTCTCACAGCTTCGCCAGAGCCCGGCTCCCCACTTCAAAACGTCCAGGGACTGCTCCCACACCAAAGGGGCCAGCACTGAAAGCTCTTGCTGGCCATCACCTTCCCTACGCAGCCCTTCCACACACCCACAAGCACTGGCAGGCTGAGCTTCCTAGCCACATCGCTGTGCGGACGTTCCCTCTCAGCACAGCCAGAGCCCGGCTCCCCAATTGAAAAAGTCCAGGGCCTGCTCCCACACCAAAGGGGCCAGCACTGAAAGCTCTTGCTGACCATCACCTTCCCTAGGCAGCCCTTCCACACACCCACAAGCACTGGCAGGCTGAGCTTCCTAGCCACATCACTGTGCGGACGTTCCCTCTCAGCACAGCCAGAGCCCGGCTCCCCAGTTGAAAACGTCCAGGGACTGCTCCCACACCAAAGGGGCCAGCACTGAAAGCTCTTGCTGGCCATCACCTTCCTTAGGCAGCCCTTCCACAGACCCACAAGCACTGCCGCTCTCAGCTTGACAGCCATGCATATGTCCAAACATCTTTTCTCACAGCTTCGCCAGAGCCCGGCTCCCCACTTCAAAACTTCCAGGGACTCCTCCCACACCAAAGGGGCCAGCACTGAAAGCTCTTGCTGGCCATCACCTTCCCTAGGCAGCCCTTCCACAGACCCACAAGCACTGGCAGGCTGAGCTTCCTAGCCACATCACTGTGCGGACGTTCCCTCTCAGCACAGCCAGAGCCCGGCTCCCCAGTTGAAAACGTCCAGGGACTGCTCCCACACCAAAGGGGCCAGCACTGAAAGCTCTTGCTGGCCATCACCTTCCCTAGGCAGCCCTTCCACACACCCACAAGCACTGGCAGGCTGAGCTTCCTAGCCACATCACGGTGCGGACGTTCCCTCTCAGGAGGGCCAGAGCCCGGGTCCCCAATTGAAAACGTCCAGGGACTGCTCCCACACCAAAGGGGCCAGCACTGAAAGCTCTTGCTGGCCATCACCTTCCCTAGGCAGCCCTTCCACACACCCACAAGCACTGGCGCTCTCAGCTTCCCAGCCATGTAGATGTCCAAACATCTTTTCTCACAGCTTCGCCAGAGCCCGGCTCCCCACTTCAAAACGTCCAGGGACTGCTCCCACACCAAAGGGGCCAGCACTGAAAGCTCTTGCTGGCCATCACCTTCCCTAGGCAGCCCTTCCACACACCCACCAGCACTGGCAGGCTGAGCTTCCTAGCCACATCACTGTGCGGACGTTCCCTCTCAGCACAGCCAGAGCCCGGCTCCCCAGTTGAAAACGTCCAGGGACTGCTCCCACACCAAAGGGGCCACCACTGAAAGTTCTTGCTAGCCATCACCTTCCCTAGGCAGCCCTTCCACACACCCACAAGCACTGGCAGGCTGAGCTTCCTAGCCACATCGCTGTGCGGACGTTCCCTCTCAGCACAGCCAGAGCCCGGCTCCCCAATTGAAAACGTCCAGGGACTGCTCCCACACCAAAGGGGCCAGCACTGAAAGCTCTTGCTGGCCATCACCTTCCCTAGGCAGCCCTTCCACAGACCCACAAGCACTGCCAGGCTGAGCTTCCTAGCCACATCACTGTGCGGACGTTCCCTCTCAGCACAGCCAGAGCCCCGCTCACCAATTGAAAACGTACAGGGACTGCTCCCACACCAAAGGGGCCAGCACTGAAAGCTCTTGCTGGCCATCACCTTCCCTAGGCAGCCCTTCCACACACCCACAAGCACTGCCGCTCTCAGCTTGACAGCCATGCATATGTCCAAACATCTTTTCTCACAGCTTCGCCAGAGCCCGGCTCCCCACTTCAAAACTTCCAGGGACTCCTCCCACACCAAAGGGGCCAGGACTGAAAGCTCTTGCTGGCCATCACCTTCCCTAGGCAGCCCTTCCACACACCCACAAGCACTGGCAGGCTGAGCTTCCTAGGCACATCACTGTGCGGACGTTCCCTCTCAGCACAGCCAGAGCCCGGCTCCCCAGTTGAAAACGTCCAGGGACTGCTCCCACACCAAAGGGGCCAGCACTGAAAGCTCTTGCTGGCCATCACCTTCCCTAGGCAGCCCTTCCACACACCCACAAGCACTGGCAGGCTGAGCTTCCTAGCCACATCACGGTGCGGACGTTCCCTCTCAGGAGGGCCAGAGCCCGGCTCCCCAATTGAAAACGTCCAGGGACTGCTCCCACACCAAAGGGGCCAGCACTGAAAGCTCTTGCTGGCCATCACCTTCCCTAGGCAGCCCTTCCACACACCCACAAGCACTGCCGCTCTCAGCTTCCCAGCCATGTAGATGTCCAAACATCTTTTCTCACAGCTTCGCCAGAGCCCGGCTCCCCACTTCAAAACGTCCAGGGACTGCTCCCACACCAAAGGGGCCAGCACTGAAAGCTCTTGCTGGCCATCACCTTCCCTAGGCAGCCCTTCCACACACCCACCAGCACTGGCAGGCTGAGCTTCCTAGCCACATCACTGTGCGGACGTTCCCTCTCAGCACAGCCAGAGCCCGGCTCCCCAGTTGAAAACGTCCAGGGACTGCTCCCACACCAATGGGGCCAGCACTGAAAGCTCTTGCTAGCCATCACCTTCCCTAGGCAGCCCTTCCACACACCCACAAGCACTGGCAGGCTGAGCTTCCTAGCCACATCGCTGTGCGGACGTTCCCTCTCAGCACAGCCAGAGCCCGGCTCCCCAATTGAAAACGTCCAGGGACTACACCCACACCAAAGGGGCCACCACTGAAAGCTCTTGCTGGCCATCACCTTCCCTAGGCAGCCCTTCCACAGACCCACAAGCACTGGCGCTCTCAGCTTGCCAGCCATGCATATGTCCAAACATCTTTTCTCACAGCTTCGCCAGAGCCCGGCTCCCCAATTGAAAACGTCCAGGGACCGCTCCCACACCAAAGGGGCCAGCACTGAAAGCTCTTGCTGGCCATCACCTTCCCTAGGCAGCCCTTCCACACACCCACAAGCACTGCCAGGCTGAGCTTCCTAGCCACATCACTGTGCGGACGTTCCCTCTCAGCACAGCCAGAGCCCCGCTCACCAATTGAAAACGTACAGGGACTGCTCCCACACCAAAGGGGCCAGCACTGAAAGCTCTTGCTGGCCATCACCTTCCCTAGGCAGCCCTTCCACACACCCACAAGCACTGGCAGGCTGAGCTTCCTAGCCACATCACTGTGCGGACGTTCCCTCTCAGCACAGCCAGAGCCCGGCTCCCCAGTTGAAAACGTCCAGGGCCTGCTCCCACACCAAAGGGGCCAGCACTGAAAGCTCTTGCTGACCATCACCTTCCCTAGGCAGCCCTTCCACACACCCACAAGCACTGGCAGGCTGAGCTTCCTAGCCACATCACTGTGCGGACGTTCCCTCTCAGCACAGCCAGAGCCCGGCTCCCCAGTTGAAAACGTCCAGGGACTGCTCCCACACCAAAGGGGCCAGCACTGAAAGCTCTTGCTGGCCATCACCTTCCTTAGGCAGCCCTTCCACAGACCCACAAGCACTGCCGCTCTCAGCTTGACAGCCATGCATATGTCCAAACATCTTTTCTCACAGCTTCGCCAGAGCCCGGCTCCCCACTTCAAAACTTCCAGGGACTCCTCCCACACCAAAGGGGCCAGCACTGAAAGCTCTTGCTGGCCATCACCTTCCCTAGGCAGCCCTTCCACAGACCCACAAGCACTGGCAGGCTGAGCTTCCTAGCCACATCACTGTGCGGACGTTCCCTCTCAGCACAGCCAGAGCCCGGCTCCCCAGTTGAAAACGTCCAGGGACTGCTCCCACACCAAAGGGGCCAGCACTGAAAGCTCTTGCTGGCCATCACCTTCCCTAGGCAGCCCTTCCACACACCCACAAGCACTGGCAGGCTGAGCTTCCTAGCCACATCACGGTGCGGACGTTCCCTCTCAGGAGGGCCAGAGCCCGGGTCCCCAATTGAAAACGTCCAGGGACTGCTCCCACACCAAAGGGGCCAGCACTGAAAGCTCTTGCTGGCCATCACCTTCCCTAGGCAGCCCTTCCACACACCCACAAGCACTGGCGCTCTCAGCTTCCCAGCCATGTAGATGTCCAAACATCTTTTCTCACAGCTTCGCCAGAGCCCGGCTCCCCACTTCAAAACGTCCAGGGACTGCTCCCACACCAAAGGGGCCAGCACTGAAAGCTCTTGCTGGCCATCACCTTCCCTAGGCAGCCCTTCCACACACCCACCAGCACTGGCAGGCTGAGCTTCCTAGCCACATCACTGTGCGGACGTTCCCTCTCAGCACAGCCAGAGCCCGGCTCCCCAGTTGAAAACGTCCAGGGACTGCTCCCACACCAAAGGGGCCACCACTGAAAGTTCTTGCTAGCCATCACCTTCCCTAGGCAGCCCTTCCACACACCCACAAGCACTGGCAGGCTGAGCTTCCTAGCCACATCGCTGTGCGGACGTTCCCTCTCAGCACAGCCAGAGCCCGGCTCCCCAATTGAAAACGTCCAGGGACTGCTCCCACACCAAAGGGGCCAGCACTGAAAGCTCTTGCTGGCCATCACCTTCCCTAGGCAGCCCTTCCACAGACCCACAAGCACTGCCAGGCTGAGCTTCCTAGCCACATCACTGTGCGGACGTTCCCTCTCAGCACAGCCAGAGCCCCGCTCACCAATTGAAAACGTACAGGGACTGCTCCCACACCAAAGGGGCCAGCACTGAAAGCTCTTGCTGGCCATCACCTTCCCTAGGCAGCCCTTCCACACACCCACAAGCACTGCCGCTCTCAGCTTGACAGCCATGCATATGTCCAAACATCTTTTCTCACAGCTTCGCCAGAGCCCGGCTCCCCACTTCAAAACTTCCAGGGACTCCTCCCACACCAAAGGGGCCAGCACTGAAAGCTCTTGCTGGCCATCACCTTCCCTAGGCAGCCCTTCCACACACCCACAAGCACTGGCAGGCTGAGCTTCCTAGGCACATCACTGTGCGGACGTTCCCTCTCAGCACAGCCAGAGCCCGGCTCCCCAGTTGAAAACGTCCAGGGACTGCTCCCACACCAAAGGGGCCAGCACTGAAAGCTCTTGCTGGCCATCACCTTCCCTAGGCAGCCCTTCCACACACCCACAAGCACTGGCAGGCTGAGCTTCCTAGCCACATCACGGTGCGGACGTTCCCTCTCAGGAGGGCCAGAGCCCGGCTCCCCAATTGAAAACGTCCAGGGACTGCTCCCACACCAAAGGGGCCAGCACTGAAAGCTCTTGCTGGCCATCACCTTCCCTAGGCAGCCCTTCCACACACCCACAAGCACTGCCGCTCTCAGCTTCCCAGCCATGTAGATGTCCAAACATCTTTTCTCACAGCTTCGCCAGAGCCCGGCTCCCCACTTCAAAACGTCCAGGGACTGCTCCCACACCAAAGGGGCCAGCACTGAAAGCTCTTGCTGGCCATCACCTTCCCTAGGCAGCCCTTCCACACACCCACCAGCACTGGCAGGCTGAGCTTCCTAGCCACATCACTGTGCGGACGTTCCCTCTCAGCACAGCCAGAGCCCGGCTCCCCAGTTGAAAACGTCCAGGGACTGCTCCCACACCAATGGGGCCAGCACTGAAAGCTCTTGCTAGCCATCACCTTCCCTAGGCAGCCCTTCCACACACCCACAAGCACTGGCAGGCTGAGCTTCCTAGCCACATCGCTGTGCGGACGTTCCCTCTCAGCACAGCCAGAGCCCGGCTCCCCAATTGAAAACGTCCAGGGACTACACCCACACCAAAGGGGCCACCACTGAAAGCTCTTGCTGGCCATCACCTTCCCTAGGCAGCCCTTCCACAGACCCACAAGCACTGGCGCTCTCAGCTTGCCAGCCATGCATATGTCCAAACATCTTTTCTCACAGCTTCGCCAGAGCCCGGCTCCCCAATTGAAAACGTCCAGGGACCGCTCCCACACCAAAGGGGCCAGCACTGAAAGCTCTTGCTGGCCATCACCTTCCCTAGGCAGCCCTTCCACACACCCACAAGCACTGGCAGGCTGAGCTTCCTAGCCACATCACTGTGCGGACGTTCCCTCTCAGCACAGCCAGAGCCCCGCTCACCAATTGAAAACGTACAGGGACTGCTCCCACACCAAAGGGGCCAGCACTGAAAGCTCTTGCTGGCCATCACCTTCCCTAGGCAGCCCTTCCACACACCCACAAGCACTGGCAGGCTGAGCTTCCTAGCCACATCACTGTGCGGACGTTCCCTCTCAGCACAGCCAGAGCCCGGCTCCCCAATTGAAAACGTCCAGGGACTGCTCCCACACCAAAGGGGCCAGCACTGAAAGCTCTTGCTGGCCATCACCTTCCCTAGGCAGCCCTTCCACACACCCACAAGCACTGGCGCTCTCAGCTTGCCAGCCATGCATATGTCCAAACATCTTTTCTCACAGCTTCGCCAGAGCCCGGCTCCCCACTTCAAAACGTCCAGGGACCGCTCCCACACCAAAGAGGCCAGCACTGAAAGCTCTTGCTGGCCATCACCTTCCCTAGGCAGCCCTTCCACAGACCCACAAGCACTGGCGCTCCCAGCTTCCCAGTCATGTAGATGTCCAAACATCTTTTCTCACAGCTTCGCCAGAGCCCGGCTCCCCACTTCAAAACGTCCAGGGACTGCTCCCACACCAAAGGGGCCAGCACTGAAAGCTCGTGCTGGCCATCACCTTCCCTAGGCAGCCCTTCCACAGACCCACAAGCACTGGCAGGCTGAGCTTCCTAGCCACATCACTGTGCGGACGTTCCCTCTCAGCACAGCCAGAGCCCGGCTCCCCAATTGAAAACGTCCAGGCACTGCTCCCACAGCAAAGGGGCCAGCACTGAAAGCTCTTGCTGGCCATCACCTTCCCTAGGCAGCCCTTCCACACACCCACAAGCACTGGCAGGCTGAGCTTCCTAGCCACATCACTGTGCGGACGTTCCCTCTCAGCACAGACAGAGCCCCGCTCCACAATTGAAAACGTCCAGGGACTACACCCACACCAAAGGGGCCAGCACTGAAAGCTCTTGCTGGCCATCACCTTCCCTAGGCAACCCTTCCACACACCCACAAGCACTGGCGCTCCCAGCTTCCCAGTCATGTAGATGTCCAAACATCTTTTCTCACAGCTTCGCCAGAGCCCGGCTCCCCACTTCAAAACGTCCAGGGACCGCTCCCACACCAAAGAGGCCAGCACTGAAAGCTCTTGCTGGCCATCACCTTCCCTAGGCAGCCCTTCCACAGACCCACAAGCACTGGCAGGCTGAGCTTCCTAGCCACATCGCTGTGCGGACGTTCCCTCTCAGCACAGCCAGAGCCCGGCTCCCCAATTGAAAAACGTCCAGGGACTACACCCACACCAAAGGGGCCACCACTGAAAGCTCTTGCTGGCCATCACCTTCCCTAGGCAGCCCTTCCACACACCCACAAGCACTGGCAGGCTGAGCTTCCTAGCCACATCACTGTGCGGACGTTCCCTCTCAGCACAGCCAGAGCCCGGCTCCCCAGTTGAAAACGTCCAGGGACTGCTCCCACACCAAAGGGGCCAGCACTGAAAGCTCTTGCTGGCCATCACCTTCCCTAGGCAGCCCTTCCACAGACCCACAAGCACTGGCAGGCTGAGCTTCCTAGCTACATCACTGTGCGGACGTTCCCTCTCAGCACAGCCAGAGCCCGGCTCCCCAGTTGAAAACGCCCAGGGACTGCTCCCACAGCAAAGGGGCCAGCACTGAAAGCTCTTGCTGGCCATCACCTTCCCTAGGCAGCCCTTCCACAGACCCACAAGCACTGGCGCTCTCAGCTTGCCAGCCATGCATATGTCCAAACATCTTTTCTCACAGCTTCGCCAGAGTCCGGCTCCCCAATTGAAAACGTCCAGGGACTGCTCCAAGACGAAAGGGGCCAGCACTGAAAGCTCTTGCTGGCCATCACCTTCCCTAGGGAGCCCTTCCACAGACCCACAAGCACTGGCAGGCTGAGCTTCCTAGCCACATCACTGTGCAGACGTTCCCTCTCAGAACAGCCAGAGCCCGGCTGCCCAATTCAAAACGTCCAGGGACCGCTCCCACACCAAAGGGGCCAGCTCTGAAAGCTCTTGCTGGCCATCACCTTCCCTAGGCAGCCCTTCCACACACCCACAAGCACTGGCAGGCTGAGCTTCCTAGCCACATCACTGTGCGGACGTTCCCTATCAGCACAGCCAGAGTCCGGCTCCCCACTTCAAAACGTCCAGGGACTGCTACCACACCAAAGGGGCCACCACTGAAAGCTCTTGCTGGCCATCACCTTCCCTAGGCAGCCCTTCCACAGATCCACAAGCACTGGCGCTCTTAGCTTGCCAGCCATGCATATGTCCAAACATCTTTTCTCACAGCTTCGCCAGAGCCCGGCTCCCCAGTTGAAAACATCCAGGGACAGCTCCCACACGAAAGGGGCCAGCACTGAAAGCTCTTGCTGGCCATCACCTTCCCTAGGCAGCCCTTCCACACACCCACAAGCACTGGCAGGCTGAGCTTCCTAGCCACATCACTGTGCGGACGTTCCCTCTCAGCAGGGCCAGAGCCCGGCTCCCCAATTGAAAACGTCCAGGGACTGCTCCCACACCAAAGGGGCCAGCACTGAAAGCTCTTGCTGGCCATCACCTTCCCTAGGCAGCCCTTCCACACACCCACAAGCACTGGCGCTCCCAGCTTCCCAGCTATGTAGATGTCCAAACATCTTTTCTCACAGCTTCGCCAGAGCCCGGCTCCCCACTTCAAAACGTCCAGGGACTGCTCCCACACCAAAGGGGCCAGCACTGAAAGCTCTTGCTGGCCATCACCTTCCCTAGGCAGCCCTTCCACAGACCCACAAGCACTGGCAGGCTGAGCTTCCTAGCCACATCACTGTGCGGACGTTCCCTCTCAGCACAGCCAGAGCCCGGCTCCCCAATTCAAAACGTCCAGGGACTGCTCCCACACCAAAGGGGCCAGCACTGAAAGCTCTTGCTGGCCATCACCTTCCCTAGGCAGCCCTTCCACACACCCACAAGCACTGGCAGGCTGAGCTTCCTAGCCACATCACTGTGCAGACGTTCCCTCGCAGAACAGCCAGAGCCCGGCTCCCCAATTGAAAACGTCCAGGGACTGCTCCCACACCAAAGGGGCCAGCACTGAAAGCTCTTGCTGACCATCACCTTCCCTAGGCAACCCTTCCAGACACCCACAAGCACTGGCGCTCCCAGCTTCCCAGCCATGTAGATGTCCAAACATCTTTTCTCACAGCTTCGCCAGACTCCGGCTCCCCACTTCAAAACGTCCAGGGACTGCTCCCACACCAAAGGGGCCAGCACTGAAAGCTCTTGCTGGCCATCACCTTCCCTAGGCAGCCCTTCCACACACCCACAAGCACTGGCAGGCTGAGCTTCCTAGCCACATCACTGTGCGGACGTTCCCTCTCAGCACAGCCAGAGCCCGGCTCCCCACTTCAAAACTTCCAGGGACTCCTCCCACAGCAAAGGGGCCAGCACTGAAAGCTCTTGCTGGCCATCACCTTCCCTAGGCAGCCCTTCCACAGACCCACAAGCACTGGCAGGCTGAGCTTCCTAGCCACATCGCTGTGCGGACGTTCCCTCTCAGCACAGCCAGAGCCCGGCTCCCCAATTGAAAACGTCCAGGGACTGCTCCCACACCAAAGGGGCCAGCACTGAAAGCTCTTGCTGGCCATCACCTTCACTAGGCAGCCCTTCCACAGACCCACAAGCACTGGCAGGCTGAGCTTCCTAGCCACATCACTGTGCGGACGTTCCCTCTCAGCACAGCCAGAGCCCGGCTCCCCAGTTGAAAACGTCCAGGGACTGCTCCCACACCAAAGGGGCCACCACTGAAAGTTCTTGCTGGCCATCACCTTCCCTAGGCAGCCCTTCCACTGACCCACAAGCACTGGCAGGCTGAGCTTCCTAGCCACATCGCTGTGCGGACGTTCCCTCTCAGCACAGCCAGAGCCCGGCTCCCCAGTTGAAAACGCCCAGGGACTACGCCCACACCAAAGGGGCCACCACTGAAAGCTCTTGCTGGCCATCACCTTCCCTAGGCAGCCCTTCCACACACCCACAAGCACTGGCGCTCTCAGCTTGCCAGACATGCATATGTCCAAACATCTTTTCTCACAGCTTCGCCAGAGCCCGGCTCCCCAATTGAAAACGTCCAGGGACCGCTCCCACACCAAAGGGGCCAGCACTGAAAGCTCTTGCTGGCCATCACCTTCCCTAGGCAGCCCTTCCACACACCCACAAGCACTGGCAGCCTGACCTTCCTAGCCGCATCACTGTGCGGACGTTCCCTCTCAGCACAGCCAGAGCCCCGCTCACCAATTGAAAACGTACAGAGACTGCTCCCACACCAAAGGGGCCAGCACTGAAAGCTCTTGCTGGCCATCACCTTCCCTAGGCAGCCCTTCCACAGACCCACAAGCACTGGCAGGCTGAGCTTCCTAGCCACATCACTGTGCGGACGTTCCCTCTCAGCACAGCCAGAGCCCGGCTCCCGAATTGAAAACGTCCAGGGACTGCTCCCACACCAAAGGGGCCAGCACTGAAAGCTCTTGATGGCCATCACCTTCCCTAGGCAGCCCTTCCACAGACCCACAAGCACTGGCGCTCTCAGCTTGCCAGCCATGCATATGTCCAAACATCTTTTCTCACAGCTTCGCCAGAGCCCGGCTCCCCACTTCAAAACGTCCAGGGACCGCTCCCACACCAAAGGGGCCAGCACTGAAAGCTCTTGCTGGCCATCACCTTCCCTAGGCAGCCCTTCCACAGACCCACAAGCACTGGCAGGCTGAGCTTCCTAGCCACATCGCTGTGCGGACGTTCCCTCTCAGCACAGCCAGAGCCCGGCTCCCCAGTTGAAAACGTCCAGGGACTACACCCACACCAAAGGGGCCACCACTGAAAGCTCTTGCTGGCCATCACCTTCCCTAGGCAGCCCTTCCACACACCCACAAGCACTGGTGCTCTCAGCTTGCCAGCCATGCATATGTCCAAACATCTTTTCTCACAGCTTCGCCAGAGCCCGGCTCCCCAGTTGAAAATGTCCAGGGACTGCTCGAAGACGAAAGGGGCCAGCACTGAAAGCTCTTGCTGGCCATCACCTTCCCTAGGCAGCCCTTCCACACACCCACAAGCACTGGCAGGCTGAGCTTCCTAGCCACATCACTGTGCGGACGTTCCCTCTCAGCACAGCCAGAGCCCGGCTCCCCAATTGAAAACGTCCAGGGACTGCTCCCACACCAAAGGGGCCAGCACTGAAAGCTCTTGCTGGCCATCACCTTCCCTAGGCAGCCCTTCCACACACCCACAAGCACTGGCAGGCTGAGCTTCCTAGCCACATCACTGTGCGGACGTTCCCTCTCAGCACAGCCAGAGCCCGGCTCCCCAGTTGAAAACGTCCAGGGACTGCTCCCACACCAAAGAGGCCAGCACTGAAAGCTCTTGCTGGCCATCACCTTCCCTAGGCAACCCTTCCACACACCCACAAGCACTGGCGCTCCCAGCTTCCCAGTCATGTAGATGTCCAAACATCTTTTCTCACAGCTTCGCCAGAGCCCGGCTCCCCACTTCAAAACGTCCAGGGACTCCTCCCACACCAAAGGGGCCAGTACTGAAAGCTCTTGCTGGCCATCACCTTCCCTAGGCAGCCCTTCCACAGACCCACAAGCACTGGCAGGCTGAGCTTCCTAGCTACATCACTGTGCGGACTTTCCCTCTCAGCACAGCCAGAGCCCGGCTCCCCAGTTGAAAACGCCCAGGGACTGCTCCCACAGCAAAGGGGCCAGCACTGAAAGCTCTTGCTGGCCATCACCTTCCCTAGGCAGCCCTTCCACAGACCCACAAGCACGGGCGCTCTCAGCTTGCCAGCCATGCATATGTCCAAACATCTTTTCTCACAGCTTCGCCAGAGTCCGGCTCCCCAATTGAAAACGTCCAGGGATTGCTCCCAGACGAAAGGGGCCAGCACTGAAAGCTCTTGCTGGCCATCACCTTCCCTAGGCAGCCCTTCCACAGACCCACAAGCACTGGCAGGTTGAGCTTCCTAGCCACATCACTCTGCGGACGTTCCCTCTCAGCACAGCCAGAGCCCGGCTCCCCAATTCAAAACGTCCAGGGACCGCTCCCACACCAAAGGGGCCAGCACTGAAAGCTCTTGCTGGCCATCACCTTCCCTAGGCAGGCCTTCCACAGACCCACAAGCACTGGTGCTCTCAGCTTGCCAGCCATGCATATGTCCAAACATCTTTTCTCACAGCTTCGCCAGAGCCCGGCTCCCCAGTTGAAAACGTCCAGGGACTGCTCCCACACCAAAGGGGCCAGCACTGAAAGCTCTTGCTGGCCATCACCTTCCCTAGGCAGCCCTTCCACACACCCACAAGCACTGGCGCTCTCAGCTTCCCAGCCATGTAGATGTCCAAACATCTTTTCTCACAGCTTAGCCAGAGCCCGGCTCCCCAGTTCAAAACGTCCAGGGACTGCTCCCACACCAAAGGGGCCAGCACTGAAAGCTCTTGCTGGCCATCACCTTCCCTAGGCAGCCCTTCCACAGACCCACAAGCACTGGCAGGCTGAGCTTCCTAGCCACATCACTGTGCGGACGTTCCCTCTCAGCACAGCCAGAGCCCGGCTCCCCAATTGAAAACGTCCAGGGACTGCTCCCACACCAAAGGGGCCAGCACTGAAAGCTCTTGCTGGCCATCACCTTCCCTAGGCAGCCCTTCCACAGACCCACAAGCACTGGCAGGCTGAGCTTCCTAGGCACATCACTCTGCGGACGTTCCCTCTCAGCAGGGGCAGAGCCCGGCTCCGCAATTGAAAAAGTCCAGGGACTACACCCACACCAAAGGGGCCACCACTGAAAGCTCTTGCTGGCCATCACCTTCCCTAGGCAGCCCTTCCACAGACCCACAAGCACTGGCGCTCTCAGCTTGCCAGCCATGCATATGTCCAAACATCTTTTCTCACAGCTTCGCCAGAGCCCGGCTCCCCAATTGAAAACGTCCAGGGACCGCTCCCACACCAAAGGGGCCAGCACTGAAAGCTCTTGCTGGCCATCACCTTCCCTAGGCAGCCCTTCCACACACCCACAAGCACTGGCAGGCTGAGCTTCCTAGCCACATCACTGTGCGGACGTTCCCTCTCAGCACAGCCAGAGCCCGGCTCCCCAATTCAAAACGTCCAGGGACTGCTCCCACAGCAAAGGGGCCAGCACTGAAAGCTCTTGCTGGCCATCACCTTCCCTAGGCAGCCCTTCCACACACCCACAAGCACTGCCAGGCTGAGCTTCCTAGCCACATCACTGTGCGGACGTTCCCTCTCAGCACAGCCAGAGCCCGGCTCCCCAATTGAAAACGCCCAGGGACTGCTCCCACACCAAAGGGGCCAGCACTGAAAGCTCGTGCTGGCCATCACCTTCACTAGGCAGCCCTTCCACAGACCCACAAGCACTGGCAGGCTGAGCTTCCTAGCCACATCACTGTGCGGACGTTCCCTCTCAGCACAGCCAGAGCCCGGCTCCCCAGTTGAAAACGTCCAGGGACTGCTCCCACACCAAAGGGGCCACCACTGAAAGTTCTTGCTGGCCATCACCTTCCCTAGGCAGCCCTTCCACAGACCCACAAGCACTGGCAGGCTGAGCTTCCTAGCCACATCGCTGTGCGGACGTTCCCTCTCAGCACAGCCAGAGCCCGGCTCCCCAATTGAAAAAGTCCAGGGACTACACCCACACCAAAGGGGCCACCACTGAAAGCTCTTGCTGGCCATCACCTTCCCTAGGCAGCCCTTCCACACACCCACAAGCACTGGCGCTCTCAGCTTGCCAGCCATGCATATGTCCAAACATCTTTTCTCACAGCTTCGCCAGAGCCCGGCTCCCCAATTGAAAACGTCCAGGGACCGCTCCCACACCAAAGGGGCCAGCACTGAAAGCTCTTGCTGGCCATCACCTTCCCTAGGCAGCCCTTCCACACACCCACAAGCACTGGCAGCCTGACCTTCCTAGCCGCATCACTGTGCGGACGTTCCCTCTCAGCACAGCCAGAGCCCCGCTCACCAATTGAAAACGTACAGAGACTGCTCCCACACCAAAGGGGCCAGCACTGAAAGCTCTTGCTGGCCATCACCTTCCCTAGGCAGCCCTTCCACAGACCCACAAGCACTGGCAGGCTGAGCTTCCTAGCCACATCACTGTGCGGACGTTCCCTCTCAGCACAGCCAGAGCCCGGCTCCCCAATTGAAAACGTCCAGGGACTGCTCCCACAGCAAAGGGGCCAGCACTGAAAGCTCTTGCCAGCCATCACCTTCCCTACGCAGCCCTTCCACAGACCCACAAGCACTGGCGCTCTCAGCTTGCCAGCCATGCATATGTCCAAACATCTTTTCTCACAGCTTCGCCAGAGCCCGGCTCCCCACTTCAAAATGTCCAGGGACCGCTCCCACACCAAAGGGGCCAGCACTGAAAGCTCTTGCTGGCCATCACCTTCCCTAGGCAGCCCTTCCACAGACCCACAAGCACTGGCAGGCTGAGCTTCCTAGCCACATCGCTGTGCGGACGTTCCCTCTCAGCACAGCCAGAGCCCGGCTCCCCAGTTGAAAACGTCCAGGGAGTACACCCACACCAAAGGGGCCACCACTGAAAGCTCTTGCTGGCCATCACCTTCCCTAGGCAGCCCTTCCACACACCCACAAGCACTGGTGCTCTCAGCTTGCCAGCCATGCATATGTCCAAACATCTTTTCTCACAGCTTCGCCAGAGCCCGGCTCCCCAGTTGAAAATGTCCAGGGACTGCTCGAAGACGAAAGGGGCCAGCACTGAAAGCTCTTGCTGGCCATCACCTTCCCTAGGCAGCCCTTCCACACACCCACAAGCACTGGCAGGCTGAGCTTCCTAGCCACATCACTGTGCGGACGTTCCCTCTCAGCACAGCCAGAGCCCGGCTCCCCAATTGAAAACGTCCAGGGACTGCTCCCACACCAAAGGGGCCAGCACTGAAAGCTCTTGCTGGCCATCACCTTCCCTAGGCAGCCCTTCCACACACCCACAAGCACTGGCAGGCTGAGCTTCCTAGCCACATCACTGTGCGGACGTTCCCTCTCAGCACAGCCAGAGCCCGGCTCCCCAGTTGAAAACGTCCAGGGACTGCTCCCACACCAAAGAGGCCAGCACTGAAAGCTCTTGCTGGCCATCACCTTCCCTAGGCAACCCTTCCACACACCCACAAGCACTGGCGCTCCCAGCTTCCCAGTCATGTAGATGTCCAAACATCTTTTCTCACAGCTTCGCCAGAGCCCGGCTCCCCACTTCAAAACGTCCAGGGACTCCTCCCACACCAAAGGGGCCAGCACTGAAAGCTCTTGCTGGCCATCACCTTCCCTAGGCAGCCCTTCCACAGACCCACAAGCACTGGCAGGCTGAGCTTCCTAGCTACATCACTGTGCGGACTTTCCCTCTCAGCACAGCCAGAGCCCGGCTCCCCAGTTGAAAACGCCCAGGGACTGCTCCCACAGCAAAGGGGCCAGCACTGAAAGCTCTTGCTGGCCATCACCTTCCCTAGGCAGCCCTTCCACAGACCCACAAGCACGGGCGCTCTCAGCTTGCCAGCCATGCATATGTCCAAACATCTTTTCTCACAGCTTCGCCAGAGTCCGGCTCCCCAATTGAAAACGTCCAGGGATTGCTCCCAGACGAAAGGGGCCAGCACTGAAAGCTCTTGCTGGCCATCACCTTCCCTAGGCAGCCCTTCCACAGACCCACAAGCACTGGCAGGTTGAGCTTCCTAGCCACATCACTGTGTGGACGTTCCCTCTCAGCACAGCCAGAGCCCGGCTCCCCAATTCAAAACGTCCAGGGACCGCTCCCACACCAAAGGGGCCAGCACTGAAAGCTCTTGCTGGCCATCACCTTCCCTAGGCAGGCCTTCCACAGACCCACAAGCACTGGTGCTCTCAGCTTGCCAGCCATGCATATGTCCAAACATCTTTTCTCACAGCTTCGCCAGAGCCCGGCTCCCCAGTTGAAAACGTCCAGGGACTGCTCCCACACCAAAGGGGCCAGCACTGAAAGCTCTTGCTGGCCATCACCTTCCCTACGCAGCCCTTCCACACACCCACAAGCACTGGCGCTCTCAGCTTCCCAGCCATGTAGATGTCCAAACATCTTTTCTCACAGCTTAGCCAGAGCCCGGCTCCCCAGTTCAAAACGTCCAGGGACTGCTCCCACACCAAAGGGGCCAGCACTGAAAGCTCTTGCTGGCCATCACCTTCCCTAGGCAGCCCTTCCACAGACCCACAAGCACTGGCAGGCTGAGCTTCCTAGGCACATCACTCTGCGGACGTTCCCTCTCAGCAGGGGCAGAGCCCGGCTCCCCAATTGAAAAAGTCCAGGGACTACACCCACACCAAAGGGGCCACCACTGAAAGCTCTTGCTGGCCATCACCTTCCCTAGGCAGCCCTTCCACAGACCCACAAGCACTGGCGCTCTCAGCTTGCCAGCCATGCATATGTCCAAACATCTTTTCTCACAGCTTCGCCAGAGCCCGGCTCCCCAATTGAAAACGTCCAGGGACCGCTCCCACACCAAAGGGGCCAGCACTGAAAGCTCTTGCTGGCCATCACCTTCCCTAGGCAGCCCTTCCACACACCCACAAGCACTGGCAGGCTGAGCTTCCTAGCCACATCACTGTGCGGACGTTCCCTCTCAGCACAGCCAGAGCCCGGCTCCCCAATTCAAAACGTCCAGGGACTGCTCCCACAGCAAAGGGGCCAGCACTGAAAGCTCTTGCTGGCCATCACCTTCCCTAGGCAGCCCTTCCACACACCCACAAGCACTGCCAGGCTGAGCTTCCTAGCCACATCACTGTGCGGACGTTCCCTCTCAGCACAGCCAGAGCCCGGCTCCCCAATTGAAAACGCCCAGGGACTGCTCCCACACCAAAGGGGCCAGCACTGAAAGCTCTTGCTGGCCATCACCTTCCCTAGGCAGCCCTTCCACAGACCCAGAAGCACTGGCAGGCTGAGCTTCCTAGCCACATCACTGTGCGGACTTTCCCTCTCAGCACAGCCAGAGCCCGGCTCCCCAGTTGAAAACGTCCACGGACCGCTCCCACACCAAAGGGGCCAGCACTGAAAGCTCTTGCTGGCCATCACCTTCCCTAGGCAGGCCTTCCACAGACCCACAACCACTGGCGCTCTCAGCTTGCCAGCCACGCATATGTCCAAACATCTTTTCTCACAGCTTCGCCAGATCCCGGCTCCCCACTTCAAAACGTCCAGGGACCGCTCCCACACGAAAGGGGCCAGCACTGAAAGCTCTTGCTGGCCATCACCTTCCCTAGGCAGCCCTTCCACACACCCACAAGCACTGGCGCTCTCAGCTTCCCAGCCATGTAGATGTCCAAACATCTTTTCTCACAGCTTCGCCAGACTCCGGCTCCCCACTTCAAAACGTCCAGGGACTGCTCCCACACCAAAGGGGCCAGCACTGAAAGCTCGTGCTGGCCATCACCTTCACTAGGCAGCCCTTCCACAGACCCACAAGCACTGGCAGGCTGAGCTTCCTAGCCACATCACTGTGCGGACGTTCCCTCTCAGCACAGCCAGAGCCCGGCTCCCCAGTTGAAAACGTCCAGGGACTGCTCCCACACCAAAGGGGCCAGCACTGAAAGCTCTTGCTGGCCATCACCTTCCCTAGGCAGCCCTTCCACAGACCCACAAGCACTGGCAGGCTGAGCTTCCTAGCCACATCGCTGTGCGGACGTTCCCTCTCAGCACAGCCAGAGCCCGGCTCCCCAATTGAAAAAGTCCAGGGACTACACCCACACCAAAGGGGCCACCACTGAAAGCTCTTGCTGGCCATCACCTTCCCTAGGCAGCCCTTCCACACACCCACAAGCACTGGCGCTCTCAGCTTGCCAGCCATGCATATGTCCAAACATCTTTTCTCACAGCTTCGCCAGAGCCCGGCTCCCCAATTGAAAACGTCCAGGGACCGCTCCCACACCAAAGGGGCCAGCACTGAAAGCTCTTGCTGGCCATCACCTTCCCTAGGCAGCCCTTCCACACACCCACAAGCACTGGCAGCCTGACCTTCCTAGCCGCATCACTGTGCGGACGTTCCCTCTCAGCACAGCCAGAGCCCCGCTCACCAATTGAAAACGTACAGAGACTGCTCCCACACCAAAGGGGCCAGCACTGAAAGCTCTTGCTGGCCATCACCTTCCCTAGGCAGCCCTTCCACAGACCCACAAGCACTGGCAGGCTGAGCTTCCTAGCCACATCACTGTGCGGACGTTCCCTCTCAGCACAGCCAGAGCCCGGCTCCCCAATTGAAAACGTCCAGGGACTGCTCCCACACCAAAGGGGCCAGCACTGAAAGCTCTTGCCAGCCATCACCTTCCCTACGCAGCCCTTCCACAGACCCACAAGCACTGGCGCTCTCAGCTTGCCAGCCATGCATATGTCCAAACATCTTTTCTCACAGCTTCGCCAGAGCCCGGCTCCCCACTTCAAAACGTCCAGGGACCGCTCCCACACCAAAGGGGCCAGCACTGAAAGCTCTTGCTGGCCATCACCTTCCCTAGGCAGCCCTTCCACAGACCCACAAGCACTGGCAGGCTGAGCTTCCTAGCCACATCGCTGTGCGGACGTTCCCTCTCAGCACAGCCAGAGCCCGGCTCCCCAGTTGAAAACGTCCAGGGAGTACACCCACACCAAAGGGGCCACCACTGAAAGCTCTTGCTGGCCATCACCTTCCCTAGGCAGCCCTTCCACACACCCACAAGCACTGGTGCTCTCAGCTTGCCAGCCATGCATATGTCCAAACATCTTTTCTCACAGCTTCGCCAGAGCCCGGCTCCCCAGTTGAAAATGTCCAGGGACTGCTCGAAGACGAAAGGGGCCAGCACTGAAAGCTCTTGCTGGCCATCACCTTCCCTAGGCAGCCCTTCCACAGACCCACAAGCACTGGCAGGCTGAGCTTCCTAGCCACATCACTGTGCGGACGTTCCCTCTCAGCACAGCCAGAGCCCGGCTCCCCAATTGAAAACGTCCAGGGACTGCTCCCACACCAAAGGGGCCAGCACTGAAAGCTCTTGCTGGCCATCACCTTCCCTAGGCAGCCCTTCCACACACCCACAAGCACTGGCAGGCTGAGCTTCCTAGCCACATCACTGTGCGGACGTTCCCTCTCAGCACAGCCAGAGCCCGGCTCCCCAGTTGAAAACGTCCAGGGACTGCTCCCACACCAAAGAGGCCAGCACTGAAAGCTCTTGCTGGACATCACCTTCCCTAGGCAACCCTTCCACACACCCACAAGCACTGGCGCTCCCAGCTTCCCAGTCATGTAGATGTCCAAACATCTTTTCTCACAGCTTCGCCAGAGCCCGGCTCCCCACTTCAAAACGTCCAGGGACTCCTCCCACACCAAAGGGGCCAGCACTGAAAGCTCTTGCTGGCCATCACCTTCCCTAGGCAGCCCTTCCACAGACCCACAAGCACTGGCAGGCTGAGCTTCCTAGCCACATCGCTGTGCGGACGTTCCCTCTCAGCACAGCCAGAGCCCGGCTCCCCAATTGAAAACGTCCAGGGACTACACCCACACCAAAGGGGCCACCACTGAAAGCTCTTGCTGGCCATCACCTTCCCTAGGCAGCCCTTCCACACACCCACAAGCACTGGCGCTCTCAGCTTGCCAGCCATGCATATGTCCAAACATCTTTTCTCACAGCTTCGCCAGAGCCCGGCTCCCCAATTGAAAACGTCCAGGGACCGCTCCCACACCAAAGGGGCCAGCACTGAAAGCTCTTGCTGGCCATCACCTTCCCTAGGCAGCCCTTCCACACACCCACAAGCACTGGCAGCCTGACCTTCCTAGCCGCATCACTGTGCGGACGTTCCCTCTCAGCACAGCCAGAGCCCCGCTCACCAATTGAAAACGTACAGAGACTGCTCCCACACCAAAGGGGCCAGCACTGAAAGCTCTTGCTGGCCATCACCTTCCCTAGGCAGCCCTTCCACAGACCCACAAGCACTGGCAGGCTGAGCTTCCTAGCCACATCACTGTGCGGACGTTCCCTCTCAGCACAGCCAGAGCCCGGCTCCCCAATTGAAAACGTCCAGGGACTGCTCCCACACCAAAGGGGCCAGCACTGAAAGCTCTTGCCAGCCATCACCTTCCCTACGCAGCCCTTCCACAGACCCACAAGCACTGGCGCTCTCAGCTTGCCAGCCATGCATATGTCCAAACATCTTTTCTCACAGCTTCGCCAGAGCCCGGCTCCCCACTTCAAAACGTCCAGGGACCGCTCCCACACCAAAGGGGCCAGCACTGAAAGCTCTTGCTGGCCATCACCTTCCCTAGGCAGCCCTTCCACAGACCCACAAGCACTGGCAGGCTGAGCTTCCTAGCCACATCGCTGTGCGGACGTTCCCTCTCAGCACAGCCAGAGCCCGGCTCCCCAGTTGAAAACGTCCAGGGAGTACACCCACACCAAAGGGGCCACCACTGAAAGCTCTTGCTGGCCATCACCTTCCCTAGGCAGCCCTTCCACACACCCACAAGCACTGGTGCTCTCAGCTTGCCAGCCATGCATATGTCCAAACATCTTTTCTCACAGCTTCGCCAGAGCCCGGCTCCCCAGTTGAAAATGTCCAGGGACTGCTCGAAGACGAAAGGGGCCAGCACTGAAAGCTCTTGCTGGCCATCACCTTCCCTAGGCAGCCCTTCCACACACCCACAAGCACTGGCAGGCTGAGCTTCCTAGCCACATCACTGTGCGGACGTTCCCTCTCAGCACAGCCAGAGCCCGGCTCCCCAATTGAAAACGTCCAGGGACTGCTCCCACACCAAAGGGGCCAGCACTGAAAGCTCTTGCTGGCCATCACCTTCCCTAGGCAGCCCTTCCACACACCCACAAGCACTGGCAGGCTGAGCTTCCTAGCCACATCACTGTGCGGACGTTCCCTCTCAGCACAGCCAGAGCCCGGCTCCCCAGTTGAAAACGTCCAGGGACTGCTCCCACACCAAAGAGGCCAGCACTGAAAGCTCTTGCTGGCCATCACCTTCCCTAGGCAACCCTTCCACACACCCACAAGCACTGGCGCTCCCAGCTTCCCAGTCATGTAGATGTCCAAACATCTTTTCTCACAGCTTCGCCAGAGCCCGGCTCCCCACTTCAAAACGTCCAGGGACTCCTCCCACACCAAAGGGGCCAGCACTGAAAGCTCTTGCTGGCCATCACCTTCCCTAGGCAGCCCTTCCACAGACCCACAAGCACTGGCAGGCTGAGCTTCCTAGCTACATCACTGTGCGGACTTTCCCTCTCAGCACAGCCAGAGCCCGGCTCCCCAGTTGAAAACGCCCAGGGACTGCTCCCACAGCAAAGGGGCCAGCACTGAAAGCTCTTGCTGGCCATCACCTTCCCTAGGCAGCCCTTCCACAGACCCACAAGCACGGGCGCTCTCAGCTTGCCAGCCATGCATATGTCCAAACATCTTTTCTCACAGCTTCGCCAGAGTCCGGCTCCCCAATTGAAAACGTCCAGGGATTGCTCCCAGACGAAAGGGGCCAGCACTGAAAGCTCTTGCTGGCCATCACCTTCCCTAGGCAGCCCTTCCACACACCCACAAGCACTGGCAGGTTGAGCTTCCTAGCCACATCACTGTGTGGACGTTCCCTCTCAGCACAGCCAGAGCCCGGCTCCCCAATTCAAAACGTCCAGGGACCGCTCCCACACCAAAGGGGCCAGCACTGAAAGCTCTTGCTGGCCATCACCTTCCCTAGGCAGGCCTTCCACAGACCCACAAGCACTGGTGCTCTCAGCTTGCCAGCCATGCATATGTCCAAACATCTTTTCTCACAGCTTCGCCAGAGCCCGGCTCCCCAGTTGAAAACGTCCAGGGACTGCTCCCACACCAAAGGGGCCAGCACTGAAAGCTCTTGCTGGCCATCACCTTCCCTACGCAGCCCTTCCACACACCCACAAGCACTGGCGCTCTCAGCTTCCCAGCCATGTAGATGTCCAAACATCTTTTCTCACAGCTTAGCCAGAGCCCGGCTCCCCAGTTCAAAACGTCCAGGGACTGCTCCCACACCAAAGGGGCCAGCACTGAAAGCTCTTGCTGGCCATCACCTTCCCTAGGCAGCCCTTCCACAGACCCACAAGCACTGGCAGGCTGAGCTTCCTAGCCACATCACTGTGCGGACGTTCCCTCTCAGCACAGCCAGAGCCCGGCTCCCCAATTGAAAACGTCCAGGGACTGCTCCCACACCAAAGGGGCCACCACTGAAAGCTCTTGCTGGCCATCACCTTCCCTAGGCAGCCCTTCCACAGACCCACAAGCACTGGCAGGCTGAGCTTCCTAGGCACATCACTCTGCGGACGTTCCCTCTCAGCAGGGGCAGAGCCCGGCTCCCCAATTGAAAAAGTCCAGGGACTACACCCACACCAAAGGGGCCACCACTGAAAGCTCTTGCTGGCCATCACCTTCCCTAGGCAGCCCTTCCACAGACCCACAAGCACTGGCGCTCTCAGCTTGCCAGCCATGCATATGTCCAAACATCTTTTCTCACAGCTTCGCCAGAGCCCGGCTCCCCAATTGAAAACGTCCAGGGACCGCTCCCACACCAAAGGGGCCAGCACTGAAAGCTCTTGCTGGCCATCACCTTCCCTAGGCAGCCCTTCCACACACCCACAAGCACTGGCAGGCTGAGCTTCCTAGCCACATCACTGTGCGGACGTTCCCTCTCAGCACAGCCAGAGCCCGGCTCCCCAATTCAAAACGTCCAGGGACTGCTCCCACACCAAAGGGGCCAGCACTGAAAGCTCTTGCTGGCCATCACCTTCCCTAGGCAGCCCTTCCACACACCCACAAGCACTGCCAGGCTGAGCTTCCTAGCCACATCACTGTGCGGACGTTCCCTCTCAGCACAGCCAGAGCCCGGCTCCCCAATTGAAAACGCCCAGGGACTGCTCCCACACCAAAGGGGCCAGCACTGAAAGCTCTTGCTGGCCATCACCTTCCCTAGGCAGCCCTTCCACAGACCCAGAAGCACTGGCAGGCTGAGCTTCCTAGCCACATCACTGTGCGGACTTTCCCTCTCAGCACAGCCAGAGCCCGGCTCCCCAGTTGAAAACGTCCAGGGACCGCTCCCACACCAAAGGGGCCAGCACTGAAAGCTCTTGCTGGCCATCACCTTCCCTAGGCAGGCCTTCCACAGACCCACAACCACTGGCGCTCTCAGCTTGCCAGCCACGCATATGTCCAAACATCTTTTCTCACAGCTTCGCCAGATCCCGGCTCCCCAATTCAAAACGTCCAGGGACCGCTCCCACACGAAAGGGGCCAGCACTGAAAGCTCTTGCTGGCCATCACCTTCCCTAGGCAGCCCTTCCACACACCCACAAGCACTGGCGCTCTCAGCTTCCCAGCCATGTAGATGTCCAAACATCTTTTCTCACAGCTTCGCCAGACTCCGGCTCCCCACTTCAAAACGTCCAGGGACTGCTCCCACACCAAAGGGGCCAGCACTGAAAGCTCTTGCTGGCCATCACCTTCACTAGGCAGCCCTTCCACAGACCCACAAGCACTGGCAGGCTGAGCTTCCTAGCCACATCACTGTGCGGACGTTCCCTCTCAGCACAGCCAGAGCCCGGCTCCCCAGTTGAAAACGTCCAGGGACTGCTCCCACACCAAAGGGGCCACCACTGAAAGTTCTTGCTGGCCATCACCTTCCCTAGGCAGCCCTTCCACAGACCCACAAGCACTGGCAGGCTGAGCTTCCTAGCCACATCGCTGTGCGGACGTTCCCTCTCAGCACAGCCAGAGCCCGGCTCCCCAATTGAAAAAGTCCAGGGACTACACCCACACCAAAGGGGCCACCACTGAAAGCTCTTGCTGGCCATCACCTTCCCTAGGCAGCCCTTCCACACACCCACAAGCACTGGCGCTCTCAGCTTGCCAGCCATGCATATGTCCAAACATCTTTTCTCACAGCTTCGCCAGAGCCCGGCTCCCCAATTGAAAACGTCCAGGGACCGCTCCCACACCAAAGGGGCCAGCACTGAAAGCTCTTGCTGGCCATCACCTTCCCTAGGCAGCCCTTCCACACACCCACAAGCACTGGCAGCCTGACCTTCCTAGCCGCATCACTGTGCGGACGTTCCCTCTCAGCACAGCCAGAGCCCCGCTCACCAATTGAAAACGTACAGAGACTGCTCCCACACCAAAGGGGCCAGCACTGAAAGCTCTTGCTGGCCATCACCTTCCCTACGCAGCCCTTCCACACACCCACAAGCACTGGCAGGCTGAGCTTCCTAGCCACATCACTGTGCGGACGTTCCCTCTCAGCACAGCCAGAGCCCGGCTCCCCAATTGAAAACGTCCAGGGACTGCTCCCACACCAAAGGGGCCAGCACTGAAAGCTCTTGCCAGCCATCACCTTCCCTACGCAGCCCTTCCACAGACCCACAAGCACTGGCGCTCTCAGCTTGCCAGCCATGCATATGTCCAAACATCTTTTCTCACAGCTTCGCCAGAGCCCGGCTCCCCACTTCAAAACGTCCAGGGACCGCTCCCACACCAAAGGGGCCAGCACTGAAAGCTCTTGCTGGCCATCACCTTCCCTAGGCAGCCCTTCCACAGACCCACAAGCACTGGCAGGCTGAGCTTCCTAGCCACATCGCTGTGCGGACGTTCCCTCTCAGCACAGCCAGAGCCCGGCTCCCCAGTTGAAAACGTCCAGGGAGTACACCCACACCAAAGGGGCCACCACTGAAAGCTCTTGCTGGCCATCACCTTCCCTAGGCAGCCCTTCCACACACCCACAAGCACTGGTGCTCTCAGCTTGCCAGCCATGCATATGTCCAAACATCTTTTCTCACAGCTTCGCCAGAGCCCGGCTCCCCAGTTGAAAATGTCCAGGGACTGCTCGAAGACGAAAGGGGCCAGCACTGAAAGCTCTTGCTGGCCATCACCTTCCCTAGGCAGCCCTTCCACACACCCACAAGCACTGGCAGGCTGAGCTTCCTAGCCACATCACTGTGCGGACGTTCCCTCTCAGCACAGCCAGAGCCCGGCTCCCCAATTGAAAACGTCCAGGGACTGCTCCCACACCAAAGGGGCCAGCACTGAAAGCTCTTGCTGGCCATCACCTTCCCTAGGCAGCCCTTCCACACACCCACAAGCACTGCCAGGCTGAGCTTCCTAGCCACATCACTGTGCGGACGTTCCCTCTCAGCACAGCCAGAGCCCGGCTCCCCAGTTGAAAACGTCCAGGGACTGCTCCCACACCAAAGAGGCCAGCACTGAAAGCTCTTGCTGGACATCACCTTCCCTAGGCAACCCTTCCACAGACCCACAAGCACTGGCGCTCCCAGCTTCCCAGTCATGTAGATGTCCAAACATCTTTTCTCACAGCTTCGCCAGAGCCCGGCTCCCCACTTCAAAACGTCCAGGGACTCCTCCCACACCAAAGGGGCCAGCACTGAAAGCTCTTGCTGGCCATCACCTTCCCTAGGCAGCCCTTCCACAGACCCACAAGCACTGGCAGGCTGAGCTTCCTAGCTACATCACTGTGCGGACTTTCCCTCTCAGCACAGCCAGAGCCCGGCTCCCCAGTTGAAAACGCCCAGGGACTGCTCCCACAGCAAAGGGGCCAGCACTGAAAGCTCTTGCTGGCCATCACCTTCCTTAGGCAGCCCTTCCACAGACCCACAAGCACGGGCGCTCTCAGCTTGCCAGCCATGCATATGTCCAAACATCTTTTCTCACAGCTTCGCCAGAGTCCGGCTCCCCAATTGAAAACGTCCAGGGATTGCTCCCAGACGAAAGGGGCCAGCACTGAAAGCTCTTGCTGGCCATCACCTTCCCTAGGCAGCCCTTCCACAGACCCACAAGCACTGGCAGGTTGAGCTTCCTAGCCACATCACTCTGCGGACGTTCCCTCTCAGCACAGCCAGAGCCCGGCTCCCCAATTCAAAACGTCCAGGGACCGCTCCCACACCAAAGGGGCCAGCACTGAAAGCTCTTGCTGGCCATCACCTTCCCTAGGCAGGCCTTCCACAGACCCACAAGCACTGGTGCTCTCAGCTTGCCAGCCATGCATATGTCCAAACATCTTTTCTCACAGCTTCGCCAGAGCCCGGCTCCCCAGTTGAAAACGTCCAGGGACTGCTCCCACACCAAAGGGGCCAGCACTGAAAGCTCTTGCTGGCCATCACCTTCCCTACGCAGCCCTTCCACACACCCACAAGCACTGGCGCTCTCAGCTTCCCAGCCATGTAGATGTCCAAACATCTTTTCTCACAGCTTAGCCAGAGCCCGGCTCCCCAGTTCAAAACGTCCAGGGACTGCTCCCACACCAAAGGGGCCAGCACTGAAAGCTCTTGCTGGCCATCACCTTCCCTAGGCAGCCCTTCCACAGACCCACAAGCACTGGCAGGCTGAGCTTCCTAGCCACATCACTGTGCGGACGTTCCCTCTCAGCACAGCCAGAGCCCGGCTCCCCAATTGAAAACGTCCAGGGACTGCTCCCACACCAAAGGGGCCAGCACTGAAAGCTCTTGCTGGCCATCACCTTCCCTAGGCAGCCCTTCCACACACCCACAAGCACTGGCAGGCTGAGCTTCCTAGCCACATCACTCTGCGGACGTTCCCTCTCAGCAGGGGCAGAGCCCGCCTCCCCAATTGAAAAAGTCCAGGGACTACACCCACACCAAAGGGGCCACCACTGAAAGCTCTTGCTGGCCATCACCTTCCCTAGGCAGCCCTTCCACAGACCCACAAGCACTGGCGCTCTCAGCTTGCCAGCCATGCATATGTCCAAACATCTTTTCTCACAGCTTCGCCAGAGCCCGGCTCCCCAATTGAAAACGTCCAGGGACCGCTCCCACACCAAAGGGGCCAGCACTGAAAGCTCTTGCTGGCCATCACCTTCCCTAGGCAGCCCTTCCACACACCCACAAGCACTGGCAGGCTGAGCTTCCTAGCCACATCACTGTGCGGACGTTCCCTCTCAGCACAGCCAGAGCCCGGCTCCCCAATTCAAAACGTCCAGGGACTGCTCCCACAGCAAAGGGGCCAGCACTGAAAGCTCTTGCTGGCCATCACCTTCCCTAGGCAGCCCTTCCACACACCCACAAGCACTGCCAGGCTGAGCTTCCTAGCCACATCACTGTGCGGACGTTCCCTCTCAGCACAGCCAGAGCCCGGCTCCCCAATTGAAAACGCCCAGGGACTGCTCCCACACCAAAGGGGCCAGCACTGAAAGCTCTTGCTGGCCATCACCTTCCCTAGGCAGCCCTTCCACAGACCCAGAAGCACTGGCAGGCTGAGCTTCCTAGCCACATCACTGTGCGGACTTTCCCTCTCAGCACAGCCAGAGCCCGGCTCCCCAGTTGAAAACGTCCACGGACCGCTCCCACACCAAAGGGGCCAGCACTGAAAGCTCTTGCTGGCCATCACCTTCCCTAGGCAGGCCTTCCACAGACCCACAACCACTGGCGCTCTCAGCTTGCCAGCCACGCATATGTCCAAACATCTTTTCTCACAGCTTCGCCAGATCCCGGCTCCCCACTTCAAAACGTCCAGGGACCGCTCCCACACGAAAGGGGCCAGCACTGAAAGCTCTTGCTGGCCATCACCTTCCCTAGGCAGCCCTTCCACACACCCACAAGCACTGGCGCTCTCAGCGTCCCAGCCATGTAGATGTCCAAACAACTTTTCTCAAAGCTTCGCCTCAGTCCAGCTCCCTAGTTCAAAACGTCCAGGGACTACTCCCACACCAAAGGGGCCAGCACTGAAAGCTCTTGCTGGCCATCACCTTCCCTAGGCAGCCCTTCCACACACCCACAAGCACTGGCGCTCTCAGTTTGCCAGACATGTAGATGTCCAAACATCTTTTCTCACAGCTTCGCCAGAGTCGGGCTCCCCACTTCAAAACGTCCAGGGACTGCTCCCACACCAAAGGGGCCAGCACTGAAAGCTCTTGCTGGCCATCACCTTCCCTAGGCAGCCCTTCCACGCACCTACAAGCACTGGCGCTCTCAGCTTGCCAGCCATGTAGATGTCCAAACATCTTTTCTCACAGCTTCGCCAGAGCCCGGCTCCCCAGTTGAAAACGTCCAGGGACTGCTCCCACACCAAAGGGGCCAGCACTGAAAGCTCTTGCTGGCCATCACCTTCCCTAGGCAGCCCTTCCACACACCCACAAGCACTGGCAGGCTGAGCTTCCTAGCAACATCACTGTGCGGACGTTCCCTCTCAGCACAGCCAGAGCCCGGCTCCCCAATTGAAAACGTCCAGGGACTGCTCCCACACCAAAGGGGCCAGCACTGAAAGCTCTTGCTGGCCATCACCTTCCCTAGGCAGCCCTTCCACACACCCACAAGCACTGGCGCTCTCAGCTTCCCAGCCATGTAGATGTCCAAACATCTTTTCTCACAGCTTCGCCAGAGCCCGGCTCCCCACTTCAAAACGTCCAGGGACTGCTCCCACACCAAAGGGGCCAGCACTGAAAGCTCTTGCTGGCCATCACCTTCCCTAGGCAGCCCTTCCACACACCCACAAGCACTGGCAGGCTGAGCTTCCTAGCCACATCACTGTGCGGACTTTCCCTCTCAGCACAGCCAGAGCCCGGCTCCCCAATTGAAAACGCCCAGGGACTGCTCCCACAGCAAAGGGGCCAGCACTGAAAGCTCTTGCTGGCCATCACCTTCCCTAGGCAGCCCTTCCACACACCCACAAGCACTGGCGCTCTCAGCTTGCCAGCCATGCATATGTCCAAACATCTTTTCTCACAGCTTCGCCAGAGCCCGGCTCCCCAATTGAAAACGTCCAGGGACCGCTCCCACACCAAAGGGGCCAGCACTGAAAGCTCTTGCTGGCCATCACCTTCCCTAGGCAGCCCTTCCACACACCCACAAGCACTGGCGCTCTCAGCTTGCCAGCCATGCATATGTCCAAAGATCTTTTCTCACAGCTTCGCCAGAGCCCGGCTCCCCAGTTCATAACGTCCAGGCACTACTCCCACACCAAAGGGGCCAGCACTGAAAGCTCTTGCTGGCCATCACCTTCCCTACGCAGCCCTTCCACACACCCACAAGCACTGGCGCTCTCAGCTTGCCAGACATGTAGATGTCCAAACATCTTTTCTCACAGCTTCGCCAGAGCCTGGCTCCCCACTTCAAAACGTCCAGGGACTGCTCCCACACCAAAGGGGCCAGTACGGAAAGCCCTTGCTGGCCATCACCTTCCCTAGGCAGCCCTTCCGCAGACCCACAAGCACTGGCAGGCTGAGCTTCCTAGGCACATCACTGTGCAGACGTTCCCTCTCAGCACAGCCAGAGCCCGGCTCCCCAGTTGAATACGTCCAGGGACCGCTCCCACAGCAAAGGGGCCACCACTGAAAGCTCTTGCTGGCCATCACCTTCCCTAGGCAGCCCTTCCACACACCCACAAGCACTGGCAGGCTGAGCTTCCTAGCCGCATCACTGTGCGGACGTTCCCTCTCAGCACAGCCAGAGCCCGGCTCCCCAATTCAAAACGTCCAGGGACCGCTCCCACACCAAAGGGGCCAGCACTGAAAGCTCGTGCTGGCCATCACCTTCCCTAGGCAGCCCTTCCACAGACCCACAAGCACTGGCGCTCTCAGCTTGCCAGCCATGCATATGTCCAAACATCTTTTCTCACAGCTTCGCCAGAGCCTGGCTCCCCAGTTGAAAACGTCCAGGGACCGCTCCCACACCAAAGGGGCCAGCACTGATAGCTCTTGCTGGCCATCACCTTCCCTGCGCAGCCCTTCCACAGACCCACAAGCACTGGCAGGCTGAGCTTCCTAGCCACATCACTGTGCGGACGTTCCCTCTCAGCACAGCCAGAGCCCGGCTCCCTAATTCAAAATGTCCAGGGACTGCTCCCACACCAAAGGGGCCAGCACTGAAAGCTCTTGCTGGCCATCACCTTCCCTAGGCAGCCCTTCCACAGACCCAGAAGCACTGGCAGGCTGACCTTCCTAGCCACATCACTGTGCGGACGTTCCCTCTCAGCACAGCCAGAGCCCGGCTCCCCAATTGAAAACTTCCAGGGACTGCTCCCACACCAAAGGGGCCACCACTGAAAGCTCTTGCTGGCCATCACCTTCCCTAGGCAGCCCTTCCACAGACCCACAAGCACTGGCAGGCTGAGCTTCCTAGCCACATCACTGTGCGGACTTTCCCTCTCAGCACAGCCAGAGCCCGGCTCCCCAATTGAAAACGCCCAGGGACTGCTCCCACAGCAAAGGGGCCAGCACTGAAAGCTCGTGCTGGCCATCACCTTCCCTACGCAGCCCTTCCACACACCCACAAGCACTGGCGCTCTCAGCTTGCCAGCCATGCATATGTCCAAACATCTTTTCTCACAGCTTCGCCAGAGCCCGGCTCCCCACTTCAAAACGTCCAGGGACCGCTCCCACACCAAAGGGGCCAGCACTGAAAGCTCTTGCTGGCCATCACCTTCCCTAGGCAGCCCTTCCACAGACCCACAAGCACTGGCAGGCTGAGCTTCCTAGCCACATCGCTGTGCGGACGTTCCCTCTCAGCACAGCCAGAGCCCGGCTCCCCAGTTGAAAACGTCCAGGGAGTACACCCACACCAAAGGGGCCACCACTGAAAGCTCTTGCTGGCCATCACCTTCCCTAGGCAGCCCTTCCACACACCCACAAGCACTGGTGCTCTCAGCTTGCCAGCCATGCATATGTCCAAACATCTTTTCTCACAGCTTCGCCAGAGCCCGGCTCCCCAGTTGAAAATGTCCAGGGACTGCTCGAAGACGAAAGGGGCCAGCACTGAAAGCTCTTGCTGGCCATCACCTTCCCTAGGCAGCCCTTCCACACACCCACAAGCACTGGCAGGCTGAGCTTCCTAGCCACATCACTGTGCGGACGTTCCCTCTCAGCACAGCCAGAGCCCGGCTCCCCAATTGAAAACGTCCAGGGACTGCTCCCACACCAAAGGGGCCAGCACTGAAAGCTCTTGCTGGCCATCACCTTCCCTAGGCAGCCCTTCCACACACCCACAAGCACTGGCAGGCTGAGCTTCCTAGCCACATCACTGTGCGGACGTTCCCTCTCAGCACAGCCAGAGCCCGGCTCCCCAGTTGAAAACGTCCAGGGACTGCTCCCACACCAAAGGGGCCAGCACTGAAAGCTCTTGCTGGCCATCACCTTCCCTAGGCAACCCTTCCACACACCCACAAGCACTGGCGCTCCCAGCTTCCCAGTCATGTAGATGTCCAAACATCTTTTCTCACAGCTTCGCCAGAGCCCGGCTCCCCACTTCAAAACGTCCAGGGACTCCTCCCACACCAAAGGGGCCAGCACTGAAAGCTCTTGCTGGCCATCACCTTCCCTAGGCAGCCCTTCCACAGACCCACAAGCACTGGCAGGCTGAGCTTCCTAGCTACATCACTGTGCGGACTTTCCCTCTCAGCACAGCCAGAGCCCGGCTCCCCAGTTGAAAACGCCCAGGGACTGCTCCCACAGCAAAGGGGCCAGCACTGAAAGCTCTTGCTGGCCATCACCTTCCCTAGGCAGCCCTTCCACAGACCCACAAGCACGGGCGCTCTCAGCTTGCCAGCCATGCATATGTCCAAACATCTTTTCTCACAGCTTCGCCAGAGTCCGGCTCCCCAATTGAAAACGTCCAGGGATTGCTCCCAGACGAAAGGGGCCAGCACTGAAAGCTCTTGCTGGCCATCACCTTCCCTAGGCAGCCCTTCCACAGACCCACAAGCACTGGCAGGTTGAGCTTCCTAGCCACATCACTGTGCGGACGTTCCCTCTCAGCACAGCCAGAGCCCGGCTCCCCAATTCAAAACGTCCAGGGACCGCTCCCACACCAAAGGGGCCAGCACTGAAAGCTCTTGCTGGCCATCACCTTCCCTAGGCAGGCCTTCCACAGACCCACAAGCACTGGTGCTCTCAGCTTGCCAGCCATGCATATGTCCAAACATCTTTTCTCACAGCTTCGCCAGAGCCCGGCTCCCCAGTTGAAAACGTCCAGGGACTGCTCCCACACCAAAGGGGCCAGCACTGAAAGCTCTTGCTGGCCATCACCTTCCCTACGCAGCCCTTCCACACACCCACAAGCACTGGCGCTCTCAGCTTCCCAGCCATGTAGATGTCCAAACATCTTTTCTCACAGCTTAGCCAGAGCCCGGCTCCCCAGTTCAAAACGTCCAGGGACTGCTCCCACACCAAAGGGGCCAGCACTGAAAGCTCTTGCTGGCCATCACCTTCCCTAGGCAGCCCTTCCACAGACCCACAAGCACTGGCAGGCTGAGCTTCCTAGCCACATCACTGTGCGGACGTTCCCTCTCAGCACAGCCAGAGCCCGGCTCCCCAATTGAAAACGTCCAGGGACTGCTCCCACACCAAAGGGGCCAGCACTGAAAGCTCTTGCTGGCCATCACCTTCCCTAGGCAGCCCTTCCACAGACCCAGAAGCACTGGCAGGCTGAGCTTCCTAGGCACATCACTCTGCGGACGTTCCCTCTCAGCAGGGGCAGAGCCCGCCTCCCCAATTGAAAAAGTCCAGGGACTACACCCACACCAAAGGGGCCACCACTGAAAGCTCTTGCTGGCCATCACCTTCCCTAGGCAGCCCTTCCACAGACCCACAAGCACTGGCGCTCTCAGCTTGCCAGCCATGCATATGTCCAAACATCTTTTCTCACAGCTTCGCCAGAGCCCGGCTCCCCAATTGAAAACGTCCAGGGACCGCTCCCACACCAAAGGGGCCAGCACTGAAAGCTCTTGCTGGCCATCACCTTCCCTAGGCAGCCCTTCCACACACCCACAAGCACTGGCAGGCTGAGCTTCCTAGCCACATCACTGTGCGGACGTTCCCTCTCAGCACAGCCAGAGCCCGGCTCCCCAATTGAAAACGCCCAGGGACTGCTCCCACACCAAAGGGGCCAGCACTGAAAGCTCTTGCTGGCCATCACCTTCCCTAGGCAGCCCTTCCACAGACCCAGAAGCACTGGCAGGCTGAGCTTCCTAGCCACATCACTGTGCGGACTTTCCCTCTCAGCACAGCCAGAGCCCGGCTCCCCAGTTGAAAACGTCCAGGGACCGCTCCCACACCAAAGGGGCCAGCACTGAAAGCTCTTGCTGGCCATCACCTTCCCTAGGCAGGCCTTCCACAGACCCACAACCACTGGCGCTCTCAGCTTGCCAGCCACGCATATGTCCAAACATCTTTTCTCACAGCTTCGCCAGATCCCGGCTCCCCACTTCAAAACGTCCAGGGACCGCTCCCACACGAAAGGGGCCAGCACTGAAAGCTCTTGCTGGCCATCACCTTCCCTAGGCAGCCCTTCCACACACCCACAAGCACTGGCGCTCTCAGCGTCCCAGCCATGTAGATGTCCAAACAACTTTTCTCAAAGCTTCGCCTCAGTCCAGCTCCCTAGTTCAAAACGTCCAGGGACTACTCCCACACCAAAGGGGCCAGCACTGAAAGCTCTTGCTGGCCATCACCTTCCCTAGGCAGCCCTTCCACACACCCACAAGCACTGGCGCTCTCAGTTTGCCAGACATGTAGATGTCCAAACATCTTTTCTCACAGCTTCGCCAGAGTCGGGCTCCCCACTTCAAAACGTCCAGGGACTGCTCCCACACCAAAGGGGCCAGCACTGAAAGCTCTTGCTGGCCATCACCTTCCCTAGGCAGCCCTTCCACGCACCTACAAGCACTGGCGCTCTCAGCTTGCCAGCCATGTAGATGTCCAAACATCTTTTCTCACAGCTTCGCCAGAGCCCGGCTCCCCACTTCAAAACGTCCAGGGACTGCTCCCACACCAAAGGGGCCAGCACTGAAAGCTCTTGCTGGCCATCACCTTCCCTAGGCAGCCCTTCCACACACCCACAAGCACTGGCAGGCTGAGCTTCGTAGCAACATCACTGTGCGGACGTTCCCTCTCAGCACAGCCAGAGCCCGGCTCCCCAATTGAAAACGTCCAGGGACTGCTCCCACACCAAAGGGGCCAGCACTGAAAGCTCTTGCTGGCCATCACCTTCCCTAGGCAGCCCTTCCACACACCCACAAGCACTGGCGCTCTCAGCTTCCCAGCCATGTAGATGTCCAAACATCTTTTCTCACAGCTTCGCCAGAGCCCGGCTCCCCACTTCAAAACGTCCAGGGACTGCTCCCACACCAAAGGGGCCAGCACTTAAAGCTCTTGCTGGCCATCACCTTCCCTAGGCAGCCCTTCCACAGACCCACAAGCACTGGCAGGCTGAGCTTCCTAGCCACATCACTGTGCGGACTTTCCCTCTCAGCACAGCCAGAGCCCGGCTCCCCAATTGAAAACGCCCAGGGACTGCTCCCACAGCAAAGGGGCCAGCACTGAAAGCTCTTGCTGGCCATCACCTTCCCTAGGCAGCCCTTCCACAGACCCACAAGCACTGGCGCTCTCAGCTTGCCAGCCATGCATATGTCCAAACATCTTTTCTCACAGCTTCGCCAGAGCCCGGCTCCCCAATTGAAAACGTCCAGGGACCGCTCCCACACCAAAGGGGCCAGCACTGAAAGCTCTTGCTGGCCATCACCTTCCCTAGGCAGCCCTTCCACACACCCACAAGCACTGGCGCTCTCAGCTTGCCAGCCATGCATATGTCCAAACATCTTTTCTCACAGCTTCGCCAGAGCCCGGCTCCCCAGTTCATAACGTCCAGGCACTACTCCCACACCAAAGGGGCCAGCACTGAAAGCTCTTGCTGGCCATCACCTTCCCTACGCAGCCCTTCCACACACCCACAAGCACTGGCGCTCTCAGCTTGCCAGACATGTAGATGTCCAAACATCTTTTCTCACAGCTTCGCCAGAGCCTGGCTCCCCACTTCAAAACGTCCAGGGACTGCTCCCACACCAAAGGGGCCAGTACGGAAAGCCCTTGCTGGCGATCACCTTCCCTAGGCAGCCCTTCCGCAGACCCACAAGCACTGGCAGGCTGAGCTTCCTAGGCACATCACTGTGCAGACGTTCCCTCTCAGCACAGCCAGAGCCCGGCTCCCCAATTGAATACGTCCAGGGACCGCTCCCACAGCAAAGGGGCCACCACTGAAAGCTCTTGCTGGCCATCACCTTCCCTAGGCAGCCCTTCCACACACCCACAAGCACTGGCAGGCTGAGCTTCCTAGCCGCATCACTGTGCGGACGTTCCCTCTCAGCACAGCCAGAGCCCGGCTCCCCAATTGAAAACGTCCAGGGACCGCTCCCACACCAAAGGGGCCAGCACTGAAAGCTCGTGCTGGCCATCACCTTCCCTAGGCAGCCCTTCCACAGACCCACAAGCACTGGCGCTCTCAGCTTGCCAGCCATGCATATGTCCAAACATCTTTTCTCACAGCTTCGCCAGAGCCTGGCTCCCCAGTTGAAAACGTCCAGGGACCGCTCCCACACCAAAGGGGCCAGCACTGATAGCTCTTGCTGGCCATCACCTTCCCTGCGCAGCCCTTCCACAGACCCACAAGCACTGGCAGGCTGAGCTTCCTAGCCACATCACTGTGCGGACGTTCCCTCTCAGCACAGCCAGAGCCCGGCTCCCTAATTCAAAATGTCCAGGGACTGCTCCCACACCAAAGGGGCCAGCACTGAAAGCTCTTGCTGGCCATCACCTTCCCTAGGCAGCCCTTCCACAGACCCACAAGCACTGGCAGGCTGAGCTTCCTAGCCACATCACTGTGCGGACGTTCCCTCTCAGCACAGCCAGAGCCCGGCTCCCCAGTTGAAAACGTCCAGGGACTGCTCCCACACCAAAGGGGCCAGCACTGAAAGCTCTTGCTGGCCATCACCTTCCCTAGGCAGCCCTTCCACAGACCCACAAGCACTGGCAGGCTGAGCTTCCTAGCCACATCACTGTGCGGACTTTCCCTCTCAGCACAGCCAGAGCCCGGCTCCCCAGTTGAAAACGCCCAGGGACTGCTCCCACAGCAAAGGGGCCAGCACTGAAAGCTCGTGCTGGCCATCACCTTCCCTACGCAGCCCTTCCACACACCCACAAGCACTGGCGCTCTCAGCTTGCCAGCCATGCATATGTCCAAACATCTTTTCTCACAGCTTCGCCAGAGCCCGGCTCCCCAGTTGAAAACGTCCAGGGACCGCTCCCACACCAAAGGGGCCAGCACTGATAGCTCTTGCTGGCCATCACCTTCCCTGCGCAGCCCTTCCACAGACCCACAAGCACTGGCAGGCTGAGCTTCCTAGCCACATCACTGTGCGGACGTTCCCTCTCAGCACAGCCAGAGCCCGGCTCCCTAATTCAAAACGTCCAGGGACTGCTCCCACACCAAAGGGGCCAGCACTGAAAGCTCTTGCTGGCCATCACCTTCCCTAGGCAGCCCTTCCACACACCCACAAGCACTGGCAGGCTGAGCTTCCTAGCCACATCACTGTGCGGACGTTCCCTCTCAGCACAGCCAGAGCCCGGCTCCCCAATTGAAAACTTCCAGGGACTGCTCCCACACCAAAGGGGCCACCACTGAAAGCTCTTGCTGGCCATCACCTTCCCTAGGCAGCCCTTCCACAGACCCACAAGCACTGGCAGGCTGAGCTTCCTAGCCACATCACTGTGCGGACTTTCCCTCTCAGCACAGCCAGAGCCCGGCTCCCCAATTGAAAACGTCCAGGGACTGCTCCCACAGCAAAGGGGCCAGCACTGAAAGCTCTTGCTGGCCATCACCTTCCCTAGGCAGGCCTTCCACAGACCCACAAGCACTGGCGCTCTCTGCTTGCCAGCCATGCATATGTCCAAACATCTTTTCTCACAGCTTTGCCAGACCCCGGCTCCCCAGTTGAAAACATCCAGGGACTGCTCCCACACCAAAGGGGCCAGCACTGAAAGCTCTTGCTGGCCATCACCTTCCCTAGGCAGCCCTTCCACACACCCACAAGCACTGGCAGGCTGAGCTTCCTAGCCACATCACTGTGCGGACGTTCCCTCTCAGCACAGCCAGAGCCCGGCTCCCTAATTCAAAATGTCCAGGGACTGCTCCCACACCAAAGGGGCCAGCACTGAAAGCTCTTGCTGGCCATCACCTTCCCTAGGCAGGCCTTCCACAGACCCACAAGCACTGGCGCTCTCAGCTTGCCAGCCATGCATATGTCCAAACATCTTTTCTCACAGCTTCGCCAGAGCCCGGCTCCCCAATTGAAAACGTCCAGGGACCGCTCCCACAGCAAAGGGGCCAGCACTGAAAGCTCTTGCTGGCCATCACCTTCCCTAGGCAGCCCTTCCACACACCCACAAGCACTGGCGCTCTCAGCTTGCCAGCCATGCATATGTCCAAACATCTTTTCTCACAGCTTCGCCAGAGCCCGGCTCCCCAGTTCATAACGTCCAGGCACTGCTCCCACACCAAAGGGGCCAGCACTGAAAGCTCTTGCTGGCCATCACCTTCCCTACGCAGCCCTTCCACACACCCACAAGCACTGGCGCTCTCAGCTTGCCAGACATGTAGATGTCCAAACATCTTTTCTCACAGCTTCGCCAGAGTCCGGCTCCCCACTTCAAAACGTCCAGGGACTGATCCCACACCAAAGGGGCCAGCACGGAAAGCTCTTGCTGGCCATCACCTTCCCTAGGCAGCCCTTCCACACACCCACAAGCACTGGCGCTCTACGCTTGCCAGCCATGTAGATGTCCAAACATCTTTTCTCACAGCTTCGCCAGAGCCTGGCTCCCCACTTCAAAACGTCCAGGGACTGCTCCCACACCAAAGGGGCCAGCACGGAAAGCCCTTGCTGGCGATCACGTTCCCTAGGCAGCCCTTCCACACACCCACAAGCACTGGCGCTCTCAGCTTGCCAGCCATGCATATGTCCAAACATCTTTTCTCACAGCTTCGCCAGAGCCCGGCTCCCCACTTCAAAACGTCCAGGGACTGCTCCCACACCAAAGGGGCCAGCACTGAAAGCTCTTGCTGGCCATCACCTTCCCTAGGCAGCCCTTCCACACACCCACAAGCACTGGCGCTCTCAGCTTGCCAGCCATGTAGATGTCCAAACATCTTTTCTCACACCTTCGCCATAGCACAGCGACCCAGTTGAAAACGTCCAGGGACTCCTCCCACACCAAAGGGGCCAGCACTGAAAGCTTTTGCTGGCCATCACCTTCCCTAGGCAGCCCTTCCACACACCCACAAGCACTGGCGCTCTCAGCTTGCCAGCCATGCATATGTCCAAATATCTTTTCTCACAGCTTCGCCAGAGCCCGGCTCCCCAGTTGAAAACGTCCAGGGACTGCTCCCACACCAAAGGGGCCAGCACTGAAAGCTCTTGCTGGCCATCACCTTCCCTAGGCAGCCCTTCCACACACCCACAAGCACTGGCGCTCTCAGCTTCCCAGCCATGTAGATGTCCAAACATCTTTTCTCACAGCTTCGCCAGAGCCCGGCTCCCCACTTCAAAACGTCCAGGGACTGCTCCCACACCAAAGGGGCCAGCACTGAAAGGTCTTGCTGGCCATCACCTTCCCTAGGCAGCCCTTCCACAGCCCCACAAGCACTGGCAGGCTGAGCTTCCTAGCCACATCACTGTGCGGACGTTCCCTCTCAGCACAGCCAGAGCCCGGCTCCCCAATTCAAAACGTCCAGGGACTGCTCCCACACCAAAGGGGCCAGCACTGAAAGCTCTTGCCGGCCATCACCTTCCCTACGCAGCCCTTCCACAGATCCACAAGCACTGGCGCTCTCAGCTTGCCAGCCATGCATATGTCCAAACATCTTTTCTCACAGCTTCGCCAGAGCCCAGCTCCGCACTTCAAAACGTCCAGGGACTGCTCCCACACCAAAGGGGCCAGCACTGAAAGCTCTTGCTGGCCATCACCTTCCCTAGGCAGCCCTTCCACACACCCACAAGCACTGGCAGGCTGAGCTTCCTAGCCACATCACTGTGCAGACGTTCCCTCTCAGCACAGCCAGAGCCCGGCTCCCCAATTGAAAACGTCCAGGGACTGCTCCCACACCAAAGGGGCCAGCACTGAAAGCTCTTGCTGGCCATCACCTTCCCTAGGCAGCCCTTCCACAGACTCAAAAGCACTGGCGCTCTCAGCTTGCCAGCCATGCATATGTCCAAACATCTTTTCTCACAGCTTCGCCAGAGCCCGGCTCCCCAGTTGAAAACGTCCAGGGACCGCTCCCACACCAAAGGGGCCAGCACTGAAAGCTCTTGCTGGCCATCACCTTCCCTACGCAGCCCTTCCACACACCCACAAGCACTGGCGCTCTCAGCTTGCCAGCCATGTAGATGTCCAAACATCTTTTCTCACAGCTTCGCCAGAGCCTGGCTCCCCACTTCAAAACGTCCAGGGACTGCTCCCACACCAAAGGGGCCAGCACGGAAAGCCCTTGCTGGCCATCACCTTCCCTAGGCAGCCCTTCCACACACCCACAAGCACTGGCGCTCTCAGCTTCCCAGCCATGCATATGTCCAAACATCTTTTCTCACAGCTTCGCCAGAGCCCGGCTCCCCACTTCAAAACGTCCAGGGACTGCTCCCACAGCAAAGGGGCCAGCACTGAAAGCTCTTGCTGGCCATCACCTTCCCTAGGCAGCCCTTCCACAGACCCACAAGCACTGGCGCTCTCAGCTTGCCAGCCATGCATATGTCCAAACATCTTTTCTCACAGCTTCGCCAGAGCCCGGCTCCCCAGTTGAAAACGTCCAGGGACCGCTCCCACACCAAAGGGGCCAGCACTGAAAGCTCTTGCTGGCCATCACCTTCCCTAGGCAGCCCTTCCACACACCCACAAGCACTGGCGCTCTCAGCTTCCCAGCCATGTAGATGTCCAAACATCTTTTCTCACAGCTTCGCCAGAGCCCAGCTCCTCAGTTCAAAACGTCCAGGCACTGCTCCCACACCAAAGGGGCCAGCACTGAAAGCTCTTGCTGGCCATCACCTTCCCTACGCAGCCCTTCCACACACCCACAAGCACTGGCGCTCTCAGCTTGCCAGACATGCATATGTCCAAACATCTTTTCTCACAGCTTCGCCAGAGTCCGGCTCCCCACTTCAAAACGTCCAGGGACTGATCCCACACCAAAGGGGCCAGCACGGAAAGCTCTTGCTGGCCATCACCTTCCCTAGGCAGCCCTTCCACACACCCACAAGCACTGGCGCTCTCAGCTTGCCAGCCATGTAGATGTCCAAACATCTTTTCTCACATCTTCGCCAGAGCCTGGCTCCCCACTTCAAAACGTCCAGGGACTGCTCCCACACCAAAGGGGCCAGCACTGAAAGCCCTTGGTGGCCATCACCTTCCCTAGGCAGCCCTTCCACACACCCACAAGCACTGGCGCTCTCAGCTTCCCAGCCATGTAGATGTCCAAACATCTTTTCTCACAGCTTCGCCAGAGCCTGGCTCCCCACTTCAAAACGTCCAGGGACTGCTCCCACACCAAAGGGGCCAGCACTGAAAGCCCTTGGTGGCCATCACCTTCCCTAGGCAGCCCTTCCACACACCCACAAGCACTGGCGCTCTACGCTTGCCAGCCATGTAGATGTCCAAACATCTTTTCTCACAGCTTCGCCAGAGCCTGGCTCCCCACTTCAAAACGTCCAGGGACTGCTCCCACACCAAAGGGGCCAGCACGGAAAGCCCTTGCTGGCGATCACCTTCCCTAGGCAGCCCTTCCACACACCCACAAGCACTGGCGCTCTCAGCTTGCCAGCCATGCATATGTCCAAACATCTTTTCTCACAGCTTCGCCAGAGCCCGGCTCCCCACTTCAAAACGTCCAGGGACTGCTCCCACACCAAAGGGGCCAGCACTGAAAGCTCTTGCTGGCCATCACCTTCCCTAGGCAGCCCTTCCACACACCCACAAGCACTGGCGCTCTCAGCTTGCCAGCCATGTAGATGTCCAAACATCTTTTCTCACACCTTCGCCATAGCACAGCGACCCAGTTGAAAACGTCCAGGGACTCCTCCCACACCAAAGGGGCCAGCACTGAAAGCTTTTGCTGGCCATCACCTTCCCTAGGCAGCCCTTCCACACACCCACAAGCATTGGCGCTCTCAGCTTGCCAGCCATGCATATGTCCAAATATCTTTTCTCACAGCTTCGCCAGAGCCCGGCTCCCCAGTTGAAAACGTCCAGGGACTGCTCCCACACCAAAGGGGCCAGCACTGAAAGCTCTTGCTGGCCATCACCTTCCCTAGGCAGCCCTTCCACACACCCACAACCACTGGCGCTCTCAGCTTCCCAGCCATGTAGATGTCCAAACATCTTTTCTCACAGCTTCGCCAGAGCCCGGCTCCCCACTTCAAAACGTCCAGGGACTGCTCCCACACCAAAGGGGCCAGCACTGAAAGGTCTTGCTGGCCATCACCTTCCCTAGGCAGCCCTTCCACAGCCCCACAAGCACTGGCAGGCTGAGCTTCCTAGCCACATCACTGTGCGGACGTTCCCTCTCAGCACAGCCAGAGCCCGGCTCCCCAATTCAAAACGTCCAGGGACTGCTCCCACACCAAAGGGGCCAGCACTGAAAGCTCTTGCCGGCCATCACCTTCCCTACGCAGCCCTTCCACAGATCCACAAGCACTGGCGCTCTCAGCTTGCCAGCCATGCATATGTCCAAACATCTTTTCTCACAGCTTCGCCAGAGCCCAGCTCCGCACTTCAAAACGTCCAGGGACTGCTCCCACACCAAAGGGGCCAGCACTGAAAGCTCTTGCTGGCCATCACCTTCCCTAGGCAGCCCTTCCACACACCCACAAGCACTGGCAGGCTGAGCTTCCTAGCCACATTACTGTGCAGACGTTCCCTCTCAGCACAGCCAGAGCCCGGCTCCCCAATTGAAAACGCCCAGGGACTGCTCCCACACCAAAGGGGCCAGCACTGAAAGCTCTTGCTGGCCATCACCTTCCCTAGGCAGCCCTTCCACAGACTCAAAAGCACTGGCGCTCTCAGCTTGCCAGCCATGCATATGTCCAAACATCTTTTCTCACAGCTTCGCCAGAGTCCAGCTCCCCACTTCAAAACGTCCAGGGACTGCTCCCACACCAAAGGGGCCAGCACTGAAAGCTCTTGCTGGCCATCACCTTCCCTACGCAGCCCTTCCACAGCCCCACAAGCACTGGCGCTCTCAGCTTCCCAGCCATGTAGATGTCCAAACATCTTTTCTCACAGCTTCGCCAGAGCCTGGCTCCCCACTTCAAAACGTCCAGGGACTGCTCCCACACCAAAGGGGCCAGCACGGAAAGCCCTTGCTGGCCATCACCTTCCCTACGCAGCCCTTCCACACACCCACAAGCACTGGCGCTCTCAGCTTGCCAGCCATGCATATGTCCAAACATCTTTTCTCACAGCTTCGCCAGAGCCCGGCTCCCCACTTCAAAACGTCCAGGGACTGCTCCCACAGAAAAGGGGCCAGCACTGAAAGCTCTTGCTGGCCATCACCTTCCCTAGGCAGCCCTTCCACAGACCCACAAGCACTGGCGCTCTCAGCTTGCCAGCCATGCATATGTCCAAACATCTTTTCTCACAGCTTCGCCAGAGCCCGGCTCCCCAGTTGAAAACGTCCAGGGACTGCTCCCACACCAAAGGGGCCAGCACTGAAAGCTCTTGCTGGCCATCACCTTCCCTAGGCAGCCCTTCCACACACCCACAAGCACTGGCGCTCTCAGCTTCCCAGCCATGTAGATGTCCAAACATCTTTTCTCACAGCTTCGCCAGAGCCCAGCTCCTCAGTTCAAAACGTCCAGGCACTGCTCCCACACCAAAGGGGCCAGCACTGAAAGCTCTTGCTGGCCATCACCTTCCCTACGCAGCCCTTCCACACACCCACAAGCACTGGCGCTCTCAGCTTGCCAGACATGCATATGTCCAAACATCTTTTCTCACAGCTTCGCCAGAGTCCGGCTCCCCACTTCAAAACGTCCAGGGACTGATCCCACACCAAAGGGGCCAGCACGGAAAGCTCTTGCTGGCCATCACCTTCCCTAGGCAGCCCTTCCACACACCCACAAGCACTGGCGCTCTCAGCTTGCCAGCCATGTAGATGTCCAAACATCTTTTCTCACATCTTCGCCAGAGCCTGGCTCCCCACTTCAAAACGTCCAGGGACTGCTCCCACACCAAAGGGGCCAGCACTGAAAGCCCTTGGTGGCCATCACCTTCCCTACGCAGCCCTTCCACACACCCACAAGCACTGGCGCTCTCAGCTTCCCAGCCATGTAGATGTCCAAACATCTTTTCTCACAGCTTCGCCAGAGCCCGGCTCCCCAGTTGAAAACGTCCAGGGACTGCTCCCACAGCAAAGGGGCCACCACTGAAAGCTCTTGCTGGCCATCACCTTCCCTAGGCAGCCCTTCCACACAACCACAAGCACTGGCAGGCTGAGCTTCCTAGCCACATCACTGTGCGGACGTTCCCTCTCAGCACAGCCAGAGCCCGGCTCCCCAATTGAAAACGTCCAGGGACTGCTCCCACACCAAAGGGGCCAGCACTGAAAGCTCTTGCTGGCCATCACCTTCCCTAGGCAGCTCTTCCACAGACCCACAAGCACTGGCAGGCTGAGCTTCCTAGCCACATCACTGTGCGGACGTTCCCTCTCAGCACAGCCAGAGCCCGGCTCCCCAGTTGAAAACGTCCAGGGACTGCTCCCACACCAAAGGGGCCAGCACTGAAAGCTCTTGCTGGCCATCACCTTCCCTACGCAGCCCTTCCACAGACCCACAAGCACTGGCGCTCTCAGCTTGCCAGCCATGCATATGTCCAAACATCTTTTCTCACAGCTTCGCCAGAGCCCAGCTCCCCAGTTGAAAACGTCCAGGGACCGCTCCCACACCAAAGGGGCCAGCACTGAAAGCTCTTGCTGGCCATCACCTTCCCTAGGCAGCCCTTCCACAGACCCACAAGCACTGGCAGGCTGAGCTTCCTAGCCACATCACTGTGCGGACGTTCCCTCTCAGCACAGCCAGAGCCCGGCTCCCCAATTGAAAACGCCCAGGGACTGCTCCCACAGCAAAGGGGCCACCACTGAAAGCTCTTGCTGGCCATCACCTTCCCTAGGCAGCCCTTCCACACACCCACAAGCACTGGCGCTCTCAGCTTCCCAGCCATGTAGATGTCCAAACATCTTTTCTCACACCTTCGCCATAGCACAGCTCCCCAGTTGAAAACGTCCAGGGACTGCTCCCACACCAAAGGGGCTAGCACTGAAAGCTTTTGCTGGCCATCACCTTCCCTAGGCAGCCCTTCCACAGACCCACAAGCACTGCCGCTCTCAGCTTGCCAGCCATGCATATGTCCAAACATCTTTTCTCACAGCTTCGCCAGAGCCCGGCTCCCCAGTTGAAAACGTCCAGGGACTGCTCCCACACCAAAGGGGCCAGCACTGAAAGCTCTTGCTGGCCATCACCTTCCCTAGGCAGCCCTTCCACAGACCCACAAGCACTGGCAGGCTGAGCTTCCTAGCCACATCACTGTGCGGACGTTCCCTCTCAGCACAGCCAGAGCCCGGCTCCCCAATTGAAGACGTCCAGGGACTGCTCCCACACCAAAGGGGCCAGCACTGAAAGCTCTTGCCGGCCATCACCTTCCCTAGGCAGCCCTTCCACACACCCACAAGCACTGGCGCTCTCAGCTTGCCAGCCATGCATATGTCCAAACATCTTTTCTCACAGCTTCGCCAGAGCCCAGCTCCGCACTTCAAAACGTCCAGGGACTGCTCCCACACCAAAGGGGCCAGCACTGAAAGCTCTTGCTGGCCATCACCTTCCCTAGGCAGCCCTTCCACAGACCCACAAGCACTGGCAGGCTGAGCTTCCTAGCCACATCACTGTGCGGACGTTCCCTCTCAGCACAGCCAGAGCCCGGCTCCCCAATTCAAAACGTCCAGGGACTGCTCCCACACCAAAGGGGCCAGCACTGAAAGCTCTTGCTGGCCATCACCTTCCCTACGCAGCCCTTCCACACACCCACAAGCACTGGCGCTCTCAGCTTGCCAGCCATGCATATGTCCAAACATCTTTTCTCACAGCTTCGCCAGAGCCCGGCTCCCCAGTTGAAAACGTCCAGGCACTGCTCCCACACCAAAGGGGCCAGCACTGAAAGCTCTTGCTGGCCATCACCTTCCCTACGCAGCCCTTCCACAGCCCCACAAGCACTGGCGCTCTCAGCTTCCCAGCCATGTAGATGTCCAAACATCTTTTCTCACAGCTTCGCCAGAGCCTGGCTCCCCACTTCAAAACGTCCAGGGACTGCTCCCACACCAAAGGGGCCAGCACGGAAAGCCCTTGCTGGCCATCACCTTCCCTAGGCAGCCCTTCCACACACCCACAAGCACTGGCGCTCTCAGCTTCCCAGCCATGCATATGTCCAAACATCTTTTCTCACAGCTTCGCCAGAGCCCGGCTCCCCACTTCAAAACGTCCAGGGACTGCTCCCACAGCAAAGGGGCCAGCACTGAAAGCTCTTGCTGGCCATCACCTTCCCTAGGCAGCCCTTCCACAGACCCACAAGCACTGGCAGGCTGAGCTTCCTAGCCACATCACTGTGCGGACGTTCCCTCTCAGCACAGCCAGAGCCCGGCTCCCCAATTGAAAACGCCCAGGGACTGCTCCCACAGCAAAGGGGCCAGCACTGAAAGCTCTTGCTGGCCATCACCTTCCCTAGGCAGCCCTTCCACACACCCACAAGCACTGGCGCTCTCAGCTTCCCAGCCATGTAGATGTCCAAACATCTTTTCTCACACCTTCGCCATAGCACAGCTCCCCAGTTGAAAACGTCCAGGGACTGCTCCCACACCAAAGGGGCTAGCACTGAAAGCTTTTGCTGGCCATCACCTTCCCTAGGCAGCCCTTCCACAGACCCACAAGCACTGCCGCTCTCAGCTTGCCAGCCATGCATATGTCCAAACATCTTTTCTCACAGCTTCGCCAGAGCCCGGCTCCCCACTTCAAAACGTCCAGGGACTGCTCCCACACCAAAGGGGCCAGCACTGAAAGCTCTTGCTGGCCATCACCTTCCCTAGGCAGCCCTTCCACACACCCACCAGCACTGGCAGGCTGAGCTTCCTAGCCACATCACTGTGCGGACGTTCCCTCTCAGCACAGCCAGAGCACGGCTCCCCAATTGAAAATGTCCAGGGACTGCTCCCACACCAAAGGGGCCAGCACTGAAAGCTCTTGCTGGCCATCACCTTCCCTAGGCAGCCCTTCCACAGACCCACAAGCACTGGCAGGCTGAGCTTCCTAGCCACATCACTGTGCGGACGTTCCCTCTCAGCACAGCCAGAGCCCGGCTCCCCAATTGAAGACGTCCAGGGACTGCTCCCACACCAAAGGGGCCAGCACTGAAAGCTCTTGCCGGCCATCACCTTCCCTAGGCAGCCCTTCCACACACCCACAAGCACTGGCGCTCTCAGCTTGCCAGCCATGCATATGTCCAAACATCTTTTCTCACAGCTTCGCCAGAGCCCAGCTCCGCACTTCAAAACGTCCAGGGACTGCTCCCACACCAAAGGGGCCAGCACTGAAAGCTCTTGCTGGCCATCACGTTCCCTAGGCAGCCCTTCCACACACCCACAAGCACTGGCAGGCTGAGCTTCCTAGCCACATCACTGTGCGGACGTTCCCTCTCAGCACAGCCAGAGCCCGGCTCCCCAATTGAAAACGTCCAGGGACTGCTCCCACACCAAAGGGGCCAGAACTGAAAGCTCTTGCTGGCCATCACCTTCCCTACGCAGCCCTTCCACACACCCACAAGCACTGGCGCTCTCAGCTTGCCAGCCATGCATATGTCCAAACATCTTTTCTCACAGCTTCGCCAGAGTCCAGCTCCCCACTTCAAAACGTCCAGGGACTGCTCCCACACCAAAGGGGCCAGCACTGAAAGCTCTTGCTGGCCATCACCTTCCCTACGCAGCCCTTCCACACACCCACAAGCACTGGCGCTCTCAGCTTCCCAGCCATGTAGATGTCCAAACATCTTTTCTCACAGCTTCGCCAGAGCCTGGCTCCCCACTTCAAAACGTCCAGGGACTGCTCCCACACCAAAGGGGCCAGCACGGAAAGCCCTTGCTGGCCATCACCTTCCCTAGGCAGCCCTTCCACACACCCACAAGCACTGGCGCTCTCAGCTTCCCAGCCATGCATATGTCCAAACATCTTTTCTCACAGCTTCGCCAGAGCCCGGCTCCCCACTTCAAAACGTCCAGGGACTGCTCCCACAGCAAAGGGGCCAGCACTGAAAGCTCTTGCTGGCCATCACCTTCCCTAGGCAGCCCTTCCACACACCCACAAGCACTGGCGCTCTCAGCTTGCCAGCCATGCATATGTCGAAACATCTTTTAACACAGCTTCGCCAGAGCCCGGCTCCCCAGTTGAAAACGTCCAGGGACTGCTCCCACACCAAAGGGGCCAGCACTGAAAGCTCGTGCTGGCCATCACCTTCCCTAGGCAGCCCTTCCACACACCCACAAGCACTGGCGCTCTCAGCTTCCCAGCCATGTAGATGTCCAAACATCTTTTCTCACACCTTCGCCAGAGCCCAGCTCCTCAGTTCAAAACGTCCAGGCACTGCTCCCACACCAAAGGGGCCAGCACTGAAAGCTCTTGCTGGCCATCACCTTCCCTACGCAGCCCTTCCACACACCCACAAGCACTGGCGCTCTCAGCTTGCCAGACATGCATAGGTCCAAACATCTTTTCTCACAGCTTCGCCAGAGTCCGGCTCCCCACTTCAAAACGTCCAGGGACTGATCCCACACCAAAGGGGCCAGCACGGAAAGCTCTTGCTGGCCATCACCTTCCCTAGGCAGCCCTTCCACACACCCACAAGCACTGGCGCTCTCAGCTTGCCAGCCATGTAGATGTCCAAACATCTTTTCTCACAGCTTCGCCAGAGCCCGGCTCCCCAGTTGAAAACGTCCAGGGACTGCTCCCACAGCAAAGGGGCCACCACTGAAAGCTCTTGCTGGCCATCACCTTCCCTAGGCAGCCCTTCCACACACCCACAAGCACTGGCAGGCTGAGCTTCCTAGCCACATCACTGTGCGGACGTTCCCTCTCAGCACAGCCAGAGCCCGGCTCCCCAATTGAAAACGTCCAGGGACTGCTCCCACACCAAAGGGGCCAGCACTGAAAGCTCTTGCTGGCCATCACCTTCCCTAGGCAGCTCTTCCACAGACCCACAAGCACTGGCAGGCTGAGCTTCCTAGCCACATCACTGTGCGGACGTTCCCTCTCAGCACAGCCAGAGCCCGGCTCCCCAGTTGAAAACGTCCAGGGACTGCTCCCACACCAAAGGGGCCAGCACTGAAAGCTCTTGCTGGCCATCACCTTCCCTAGGCAGCCCTTCCACAGACCCACAAGCACTGGCGCTCTCAGCTTGCCAGACATGCATGTGTCCAAACATCTTTTCTCACAGCTTCGCCAGAGCCCAGCTCCCCAGTTGAAAACGTCCAGGGACTGCTCCCACACCAAAGGGGCCACCACTGAAAGCTCTTGCTGGCCATCACCTTCCCTAGGCAGCCCTTCCACAGACCCACAAGCACTGGCAGGCTGAGCTTCCTAGCCACATCACTGTGCGGACGTTCCCTCTCAGCACAGCCAGAGCCCGGCTCCCCAATTGAAAACGCCCAGGGACTGCTCCCACAGCAAAGGGGCCAGCACTGAAAGCTCTTGCTGGCCATCACCTTCCCTAGGCAGCCCTTCCACACACCCACAAGCACTGGCGCTCTCAGCTTCCCAGCCATGTAGATGTCCAAACATCTTTTCTCACACCTTTGCCATAGCACAGCTCCCCAGTTGAAAACGTCCAGGGACCGCTCCCACACCAAAGGGGCCAGCACTGAAAGCTCTTGCTGGCCATCACCTTCCCTAGGCAGCCCTTCCACACACCCACAAGCACTGCCGCTCTCAGCTTGCCAGACATGCATATGTCCAAACATCTTTTCTCACAGCTTCGCCAGAGTCCGGCTCCCCACTTCAAAACGTCCAGGGACTGATCCCACACCAAAGGGGCCAGCACGGAAAGCTCTTGCTGGCCATCACCTTCCCTAGGCAGCCCTTCCACACACCCACAAGCACTGGCGCTCTCAGCTTGCCAGCCATGTAGATGTCCAAACATCTTTTCTCACATCTTCGCCAGAGCCTGGCTCCCCACTTCAAAACGTCCAGGGACTGCTCCCACACCAAAGGGGCCAGCACTGAAAGCCCTTGGTGGCCATCACCTTCCCTAGGCAGCCCTTCCACACACCCACAAGCACTGGCGCTCTCAGCTTCCCAGCCATGCATATGTCCAAACATCTTTTCTCACAGCTTCGCCAGAGCCCGGCTCCCCAGTTGAAAACGTCCAGGGACTGCTCCCACAGCAAAGGGGCCACCACTGAAAGCTCTTGCTGGCCATCACCTTCCCTAGGCAGCCCTTCCACACACCCACAAGCACTGGCGCTCTCAGCTTCCCAGCCATGTAGATGTCCAAACATCTTTTCTCACAGCTTCGCCAGAGCCCAGCTCCCCAGTTCAAAACGTCCAGGGACTGCTCCCACACCAAAGGGGCCAGCACTGAAAGCTCTTGCTGGCCATCACCTTCCCTACGCAGCCCTTCCACACACCCACAAGCACTGGCGCTCTCAGCTTGCCAGACATGCATATGTCCAAACATCTTTTCTCACAGCTTCGCCAGAGTCCGGCTCCCCACTTCAAAACGTCCAGGGACTGATCCCACACCAAAGGGGCTAGCACTGAAAGCTTTTGCTGGCCATCACCTTCCCTAGGCAGCCCTTCCACAGCCCCACAAGCACTGCCGCTCTCAGCTTGCCAGCCATGCATATGTCCAAACATCTTTTCTCACAGCTTCGCCAGAGCCCGGCTCCCCAGTTCAAAACGTCCAGGCACTGCTCCCACACCAAAGGGGCCAGCACTGAAAGCTCTTGCTGGCCATCACCTTCCCTAGGCAGCCCTTCCACAGCCCCACAAGCACTGGCAGGCTGAGCTTCCTAGCCACATCACTGTGCGGACGTTCCCTCTCAGCACAGCCAGAGCCCGGCTCCCCAATTGAAAATTTCCAGGGACTGCTCCCACACCAAAGGGGCCAGCACTGAAAGCTCTTGCTGGCCATCACCTTCCCTACGCAGCCCTTCCACACACCCACAAGCACTGGCGCTCTCAGCTTGCCAGCCATGCATATGTCCAAACATCTTTTCTCACAGCTTCGCCAGAGTCCAGCTCCCCACTTCAAAACATCCAGGGACTGCTCCCACACCAAAGGGGCCAGCACTGAAAGCTCTTGCTGGCCATCACCTTCCCTACGCAGCCCTTCCAGAGCCCCACAAGCACTGGCGCTCTCAGCTTGCCAGCCATGCATATGTCCAAACATCTTTTCACACAGCTTCGCCAGAGCCCGGCTCCCCAATTGAAAACGTCCAGGGACCGCTCCCACACCAAAGGGGCCAGCACTGAAAGCTCTTGCTGGCCATCACCTTCCCTAGGCAGCCCTTCCACACACCCACAAGCACTGGCGCTCTCAGCTTCCCAGCCATGTAGATGTCCAAACATCTTTTCTCACAGCTTCACCATAGCCCAGCTCCCCAGTTCAAAACGTCCAGGCACTGCTCCCACACCAAAGGGGCTACCACTGAAAGCTTTTGCTGGCCATCACCTTCCCTAGGCAGCCCTTCCACACACCCACAAGCATTGGCGCTCTCAGCTTGCCAGCCATGCATATGTCCAAACATCTTTTCTCACAGCTTCGCCAGAGCCCGGCTCCCCAGTTGAAAACGTCCAGGGACTGCTCCCACACCAAAGGGGCCAGCACTGAAAGCTCTTGCTGGCCATCACCTTCCCTAGGCAGCCCTTCCACACACCCACAAGCACTGGCGCTCTCAGCTTCCCAGCCATGTAGATGTCCAAACATCTTTTCTCACAGCTTCGCCACAGCCCGGCTCCCCACTTCAAAACGTCCAGGGACTGCTCCCACAGCAAAGGGGCCAGCACTGAAAGCTCTTGCTGGCCATCACCTTCCCTAGGCAGCCCTTCCACACACCCACAAGCACTGGCAGGCTGAGCTTCCTAGCCACATCACTGTGCGGACGTTCCCTCTCAGCACAGCCAGAGCCCGGCTCCCCAATTGAAAACGTCCAGGGACTGCTCCCACACCAAAGGGGCCAACACTGAAAGCTCTTGCTGGCCATCACCTTCCCTAGGCAGCCCTTCCACAGACCCACAAGCACTGGCGCTCTCAGCTTCCCAGCCATGTAGATGTCCAAACATCTTTTCTCACAGCTTCGCCAGAGCCCGGCTCCCCACTTCAAAACGTCCAGGGACTGCTCCCACACCAAAGGGGCCAGCACTGAAAGCTCTTGCTGGCCATCACCTTCCCTAGGCAGCCCTTCCACACACCCACAAGCACTGGCGCTCTCAGCTTGCCAGACATGCATATGTCCAAACATCTTTTCTCACAGCTTCGCCAGAGTCCGGCTCCCCACTTCAAAACGTCCAGGGACTGATCCCACACCAAAGGGGCCAGCACGGAAAGCTCTTGCTGGCCATCACCTTCCCTAGGCAGCCCTTCCACACACCCACAAGCACTGGCGCTCTCAGCTTGCCAGCCATGTAGATGTCCAAACATCTTTTCTCACAGCTTCGCCAGAGCCTGGCTCCCCACTTCAAAACGTCCAGGGACTGCTCCCACACCAAAGGGGCCAGCACGGAAAGCCCTTGCTGGCCATCACCTTCCCTAGGCAGCCCTTCCACACACCCACAAGCACTGGCGCAATCAGCTTCACAGCCATATAGATGTCCAAACATCTTTTCTCACAGCTTCGCCAGAGCCCGGCTCCCCACTTCAAAACGTCCAGGGACTGCTCCCACACCAAAGGGGCCAGCACGGAAAGCCCTTGCTGGCCATCACCTTCCCTAGGCAGCCCTTCCACACACCCACAAGCACTGGCAGGCTGAGCTTCCTAGCCACATCACTGTGCGGACGTTCCCTCTCAGCACAGCCAGAGCCCGGCTCCCCAATTGAAAACGTCCAGGGACTGCTCCCACACCAAAGGGGCCAGCACTGAAAGCTCTTGCTGGCCATCACCTTCCCTACGCAGCCCTTCCACACACCCACAAGCACTGGCAGGCTGAGCTTCCTAGCCACATCACTGTGCGGACGTTCCCTCTCAGCACAGCCAGAGCCCGGCTCCCCAATTGAAAACGCCCAGGGACTGCTCCCACAGCAAAGGGGCCAGCACTGAGAGCTCTTGCTGGCCATCACCTTCCCTAGGCAGCCCTTCCACACACCCACAAGCACTGGCGCTCTCAGCTTCCCAGCCATGTAGATGTCCAAACATCTTTTCTCACAGCTTCGCCAGAGCCCGGCTCCCCACTTCAAAACGTCCAGGGACTGATCCCACACCAAAGGGGCCAGCACTGAAAGCTCTTGCTGGCCATCACCTTCCCTACGCAGCCCTTCCACACACCCAGAAGCACTGGCACTCTCAGCTTGCCAGACATGTAGATGTCCAAACATCTTTTCTCACAGCTTCGCCAGAGCCCGGCTCCCCACTTCAAAACGTCCAGGGACCGCTCCCACACCAAAGGGGCCAGCACTGAAAGGTCTTGCTGGCCATCACCTTCCCTACGCAGCCCTTCCACACACCCACAAGCACTGGCGCTCTCAGCTTGCAAGCCATGCATATGTCCAAACATCTTTTCTCACAGTTTTGCCAGAGCCCGGCTCCCCACTTCAAAACGTCCAGGGACTGCTCCCACACCAAAGGGGCCAGCAGTGAAAGCTCTTGCTGGCCATCACCTTTCCTAGGCAGCCCTTCGACAGACCCACAAGTCCTGGCAGGCTGAGCTTCCTAGCCACATCACTGTGCGGACGTTCCCTCTCAGCACAGCCAGAGCCCCGCTCCCCAATTGAAAACGTCCAGGGACTGCTCCCAGACGAAAGGGGCCAGCACTGAAAGCTCTTGCCAGCCATCACCTTCCCTACGCAGCCCTTCCACACACCCACAAGCACTGGCGCTCTCAGCTTGCCAGCCATGCATATGTCCAAACATCTTTTCTCACAGTTTTGCCAGAGCCCGGCTCCCCAGTTGAAAACGTCCAGGGACTGCTCCCACACCAAAGGGGCCAGCACTGAAAGCTCTTGCTGGCCATCACCTTCCCTAGGCAGCCCTTCCACACACCCACAAGCACTGGCAGGCTGAGCTTCCTAGCCACATCACTGTGCGGACGTTCCCTCTCAGCACAGCCAGAGCCCGGCTCCCCATTTGAAAACGTCCAGGGACCGCTCCCACACCAAAGGGGCCAGCACTGAAAGCTCTTGCTGGCCATCACCTTCCCTAGGCAGCCCTTCCACGCACCCACAAGCACTGGCAGGCTGAGCTTCCTAGCCACATCACTGTGCGGACGTTCCCTCTCAGCACAGCCAGAGCCCGGCTCCCCAGTTGAAATCGTCCAGGGACTGCTCCCACACCAAAGGGGCCAGCACTGAAAGCTCTTGCTGGCCATCACCTTCCCTAGGCAACCCTTCCACACACCCACAAGCACTGGCGCTCTCAGCTTGCCAGCCATGCATATGTCCAAACATCTTTTCTCACAGCTTCGCCAGAGCCCGGCTCCCCACTTCAAAACGTCCAGGGACCGCTCCCACACCAAAGGGGCCAGCACTGAAAGCTCGTGCTGGCCATCACCTTCCCTAGGCAGCCCTTCCACACACCCACAAGCACTGGCGCTCTCAGCTTGCCAGCCATGCATATGTCCAAACATCTTTTCTCACAGCTTCGCCAGAGCCCAGCTCCCCAGTTCAAAACGTCCAGGCACTGCTCCCACACCAAAGGGGCCAGCACTGAAAGCTCTTGCTGGCCATCACCTTCCCTAGGCAGCCCTTCCACACACCCACAAGCACTGGCGCTCTCAGCTTGCCAGACATGTAGATGTCCAAACATCTTTTCTCACAGCTTCGCCAGAGCCCGGCTCCCCAATTGAAAACGTCCAGGGACTGCTCCCACACCAAAGGGGCCAGCACTGAAAGCTCTTGCTGGCCATCACCTTCCCTAGGCAGCCCTTCCACACACCCACAAGCACTGGCGCTCTCAGCTTCCCAGCCATGTAGATGTCCAAACATCTTTTCTCACAGCTTCGCCAGAGCCCGGCTCACCACTTCAAAACGTCCAGGGACTGCTCCCACAGCAAAGGGGCCAGCACTGAAAGCTCTTGCTGGCCATCACCTTCCCTAGGCAGCCCTTCCACACACCCACAAGCACTGGCGCTCTCAGCTTGCCAGCCATGTAGATGTCCAAACATCTTTTCTCACACCTTCGCCATAGCACAGCTCCCCAGTTGAAAACGTCCAGGTCCAGGGACTGCCCCCACACCAAAGGGGCCAGCACTGACAGCTTTTGCTGGCCATCACCTTCCCTAGGCAGCCCTTCCACACACCCACAAGCATTGGCGCTCTCAGCTTGCCAGCCATGTAGATGTCCAAACATCTTTTCTCACAGCTTCGCCAGAGCCCGGCTCCCCAGTTGAAAACGTCCAGGCACTGCTCCCACACCAAAGGGGCCAGCACTGAAAGCTCGTGCTGGCCATCACCTTCCCTACGCAGCCATTCCACACACCCACAAGCACTGGCGCTCTCAGCTTGCCAGCCATGCATATGTCCAAACATCTTTTCTCACAGTTTTGCCAGAGCCCGGCTCCGCACTTCAAAACGTCCAGGGACTGCTCCCACACCAAAGGGGCCAGCACGGAAAGCCCTTGCTGGCCATCACCTTCCCTAGGCAGCCCTTCCACACACCCACAAGCACTGGCAGGCTGAGCTTCCTAGCCACATCACTGTGCGGACGTTCCCTCTCAGCACAGCCAGAGCCCGGCTCCCCAATTCAAAACGTCCAGGGACTGCTCCCACACCAAAGGGGCCAGCACTGAAAGCTCTTGCTGGCCATCACCTTCCCTAGGCAGCCCTTCCACAGACCCACAAGCACTGGCAGGCTGAGCTTCCTAGCCACATCACTGTGCGGACGTTCCCTCTCAGCACAGCCAGAGCCCGGCTCCCCAATTGAAAACGTCCAGGGACTGCTCCCACACCAAAGGGGCCAGCACTGAAAGCTCTTGCTGGCCATCACCTTCCCTAGGCAGCCCTTCCACAGACTCAAAAGCACTGGCGCTCTCAGCTTGCCAGCCGTGCATATGTCCAAACATCTTTTCACACAGCTTCGCCAGAGCCCGGCTCCCCAGTTGAAAACGTCCAGGGACCGCTCCCACACCAAAGGGGCCAGCACTGAAAGCTCTTGCTGGCCATCACCTTCCCTAGGCAGCCCTTCCACACACCCACAAGCACTGGCGCTCTCAGCTTCCCAGCCGTGCATATGTCCAAACATCTTTTCTCACACCTTCGCCATAGCACAGCTCCCCAGTTGAAAACGTCCAGGGACTGCTCCCACACCAAAGGGGCCAGCACTGAAAGCTTTTGCTGGCCATCACCTTCCCTAGGCAGCCCTTCCACACACCCACAAGCATTGGCGCTCTCAGCTTGCCTGCCATGTAGATGTCCAAACATCTTTTCTCACAGCTTCGCCAGAGCCCGGCTCCCCAGTTGAAAACGTCCAGGGACTGCTCCCACACCAAAGGGGCCAGCACTGAAAGCTCTTGCTGGCCATCACCTTCCCTACGCAGCCCTTCCACACACCCACAAGCACTGGCAGGCTGAGCTTCCTAGCCACATCACTGTGCGGACGTTCCCTCTCAGCACAGCCAGAGCCCGGCTCCCCAATTGAAAACATCCAGGGACTGCTCCCAGACGAAAGGGGCCAGCACTGAAAGCTCTTGCCAGCCATCACCTTCCCTAGGCAGCCCTTCCACACACCCACAAGCACTGGCGCTCTCAGCTTGCCAGACATGCATATGTCCAAACATCTTTTCTCACAGCTTCGCCAGAGTCCGGCTCCCCACTTCAAAACGTCCAGGGACTGATCCCACACCAAAGGGGCCAGCACGGAAAGCTCTTGCTGGCCATCACCTTCCCTACGCAGCCCTTCCACACACCCACAAGCACTGGCGCTCTCAGCTTGCCAGCCATGTAGATGTCCAAACATCTTTTCTCACAGCTTCGCCAGAGCCTGGCTCCCCACTTCAAAACGTCCAGGGACTGCTCCCACACCAAAGGGGCCAGCACGGAAAGCCCTTGCTGGCCATCACCTTCCCTAGGCAGCCCTTCCACACACCCACAAGCACTGGCGCTCTCAGCTTCCCAGCCATGTAGATGTCCAAACATCTTTTCTCACAGCTTCGCCACAGCCCGGCTCCCCACTTCAAAACGTCCAGGGACTGCTCCCACACCAAAGGGGCCACCACTGAAAGCTCTTGCTGGCCATCACCTTCCCTAGGCAGCCCTTCCACACACCCACAAGCACTGGCAGGCTGAGCTTCCTAGCCACATCACTGTGCGGACGTTCCCTCTCAGCACAGCCAGAGCCCGGCTCCCCAATTGAAAACGTCCAGGGACTGCTCCCACACCAAAGGGGCCAGCACTGAAAGCTCTTGCTGGCCATCACCTTCCCTAGGCAGCTCTTCCACAGACCCACAAGCACTGGCAGGCTGAGCTTCCTAGCCACATCACTGTGCGGACGTTCCCTCTCAGCACAGCCAGAGCCCGGCTCCCCAATTGAAAACGTCCAGGGACTGCTCCCACACCAAAGGGGCCAGCACTGAAAGCTCTTGCCGGCCATCACCTTCCCTACGCAGCCCTTCCACACACCCACAAGCACTGGCGCTCTCAGCTTCCCAGCCATGTAGATGTCCAAACATCTTTTCTCACAGTTTTGCCAGAGCCCGGCTCCGCACTTCAAAACGTCCAGGGACTGCTCCCACACCAAAGGGGCCAGCACTGAAAGCTCTTGCTGGCCATCACCTTCCCTAGGCAGCCCTTCCACACACCCACAAGCACTGGCAGGCTGAGCTTCCTAGCCACATCACTGTGCGGACGTTCCCTCTCAGCACAGCCAGAGCCCGGCTCCCCAGTTGAAAACGTCCAGGGACTGCTCCCACACCAAAGGGGCCAGCACTGAAAGCTCTTGCTGGCCATCACCTTCCCTAGGCAGCCCTTCCACAGACCCACAAGCACTGGCAGGCTGAGCTTCCTAGCCACATCACTGTGCGGACGTTCCCTCTCAGCACAGGCAGAGCCCGGCTCCCCAATTGAAAACGTCCAGGGACTGCTCCCACACCAAAGGGGCCAGCACTGAAAGCTCTTGCTGGCCATCACCTTCCCTAGGCAGCCCTTCCACAGACTCAAAAGCACTGGCGCTCTCAGCTTCCCAGCCATGCATATGTCCAAACATCTTTTCACACAGCTTCGCCAGAGCCCGGCTCCCCAGTTGAAAACGTCCAGGGACCGCTCCCACACCAAAGGGGCCAGCACTGAAAGCTCTTGCTGGCCATCACCTTCCCTAGGCAGCCCTTCCACACACCCACAAGCACTGGCGCTCTCAGCTTCCCAGCCGTGCATATGTCCAAACATCTTTTCTCACAGCTTCGCCTGAGCCCAGCTCCCCAGTTCAAAACGTCCAGGCACTGCTCCCACACCAAAGGGGCCAGCACTGAAAGCTCTTGCTGGCCATCACCTTCCCTACGCAGCCCTTCCACACACCCACAAGCACTGGCGCTCTCAGCTTGCCAGCCATGTAGATGTCCAAACATCTTTTCTCACACTTTCGCCATAGCACAGCTCCCCAGTTGAAAACGTCCAGGGACTGCTCCCACACCAAAGGGGCCAGCACTGAAAGCTTTTGCTGGCCATCACCTTCCCTAGGCAGCCCTTCCACACACCCACAAGCATTGGCGCTCTCAGCTTGCCAGCCATGTAGATGTCCAAACATCTTTTCTCACAGCTTCGCCAGAGCCCGGCTCCCCAGTTCAAAACGTCCAGGCACTGCTCCCACACCAAAGGGGCCAGCACTGAAAGCTCTTGCTGGCCATCACCTTCCCTAGGCAGCCCTTCCACACACCCACAAGCACTGGCAGGCTGAGCTTCCTAGCCACATCACTGTGCGGACGTTCCCTCTCAGCACAGCCAGAGCCCGGCTCCCCAATTGAAAACGTCCAGGGACTGCTCCCAGACGAAAGGGGCCAGCACTGAAAGCTCTTGCCAGCCATCACCTTCCCTAGGCAGCCCTTCCACACACCCACAAGCACTGGCGCTCTCAGCTTGCCAGACATGCATATGTCCAAACATCTTTTCTCACAGCTTCGCCAGAGTCCGGCTCCCCACTTCAAAACGTCCAGGGACTGATCCCACACCAAAGGGGCCAGCACTGAAAGCTCTTGCTGGCCATCACCTTCCCTAGGCAGCCCTTCCACACACCCACAAGCACTGGCGCTCTCAGCTTGCCAGCCATGTAGATGTCCAAACATCTTTTCTCACAGCTTCGCCAGAGCCTGGCTCCCCACTTCAAAACGTCCAGGGACTGCTCCCACACCAAAGGGGCCAGCACGGAAAGCCCTTGCTGGCCATCACCTTCCCTAGGCAGCCCTTCCACACACCCACAAGCACTGGCGCTCTCAGCTTCCCAGCCATGTAGATGTCCAAACATCTTTTCTCACAGCTTCGCCAGAGCCCGGCTCCCCACTTCAAAACGTCCAGGGACTGATCCCACACCAAAGGGGCCAGCACTGAAAGCTCTTGCTGGCCATCACCTTCCCTACGCAGCCCTTCCACACACCCACAAGCACTGGCGCTCTCAGCTTGCCAGCCATGCATATGTCCAAACATCTGTTCTCACAGTTTTGCCAGAGCCCGGCTCCCCAGTTGAAAACGTCCAGGGACTGCTCCCAGACGAAAGGGGCCAGCACTGAAAGCTCTTGCCAGCCATCACCTTCCCTAGGCAGCCCTTCCACAGACCCACAAGCACTGGCGCTCTCAGCTTCCCAGCCATGCATATGTCCAAAGATCTTTTCTCACAGTTTTGCCAGAGCCCGGCTCCCCAGTTGAAAACGTCCAGGGACTGCTCCCACACCAAAGGGGCCAGCACTGAAAGCTCTTGCTGGCCATCACCTTCCCTAGGCAGCCCTTCCACAGACCCACAAGCACTGGCAGGCTGAGCTTCCTAGCCACATCACTGTGCGGACGTTCCCTCTCAGCACAGCCAGAGCCCGGCTCCCCATTTGAAAACGTCCAGGGACTGCTCCCACAGCAAAGGGGCCAGCACTGAAAGCTCTTACTGGCCATCACCTTCCCTACGCAGCCCTTCCACACACCCACAAGCACTGGCGCTCTCAGCTTGCCAGACATGTAGATGTCCAAACATCTTTTCTCACAGCTTCGCCAGAGCCCGGCTCCCCACTTCAAAACGTCCAGGGACTGCTCCCACACCAAAGGGGCCAGCACTGAAAGCTCTTGCTGGCCATCACCTTCCCTAGGCAGCCCTTCCACACACCCACAAGCACTGGCAGGCTGAGCTTCCTAGCCACATCACTGTGCGGACGTTCCCTCTCAGCACAGCCAGAGCCCGGCTCCCCAATTGAAAACGTCCAGGGACTGGTCCCAGACGAAAGGGGCCAGCTCTGAAAGCTCTTGCCAGCCATCACCTTCCCTAGGCAGCCCTTCCACAGACCCACAAGCACTGGCGCTCTCAGCTTCCCAGCCATGCATATGTCCAAAGATCTTTTCTCACAGTTTTGCCAGAGCCCGGCTCCCCATTTGAAAACGTCCAGGGACTGCTCCCACACCAAAGGGGCCACCACTGAAAGCTCTTGCTGGCCATCACCTTCCCTACGCAGCCCTTCCACAGACCCACAAGCACTGGCAGGCTGAGCTTCCTAGCCACATCACTGTGCGGACGTTCCCTCTCAGCACAGCCAGAGCCCGGCTCCCCAATTGAAAACGTCCAGGGACTGCTCCCAGACGAAAGGGGCCAGCACTGAAAGCTCTTGCCAGCCATCACCTTCCCTAGGCAGCCCTTCCACAGACCCACAAGCACTGGCGCTCTCAGCTTCCCAGCCATGCATATGTCCAAAGATCTTTTCTCACAGTTTTGCCAGAGCCCGGCTCCCCAGTTGAAAACGTCCAGGGACTGCTCCCACACCAAAGGGGCCAGCACTGAAAGCTCTTGCTGGCCATCACCTTCCCTAGGCAGCCCTTCCACACACCCACAAGCACTGGCAGGCTGAGCTTCCTAGCCACATCACTGTGCGGACGTTCCCTCTCAGCACAGCCAGAGCCCGGCTCCCCAGTTCAAAACGTCCAGGGACTGCTCCCACACCAAAGGGGCCAGCACTTAAAGCTCTTGCTGGCCATCACCTTCCCTAGGCAGCCCTTCCACAGACCCACAAGCACTGGCAGGCTGAGCTTCCTAGCCACATCACTGTGCGGACGTTCCCTCTCAGCACAGCCAGAGCCCGGCTCACCAATTGAAAATTTCCAGGGACTGCTCCCACAGCAAAGGGGCCAGCACTGAAAGCTCTTGCTGGCCATCACCTTCCCTAGGCAGCCCTTCCACAGACTCAAAAGCACTGGCGCTCTCAGCTTGCCAGCCATGCATATGTCCAAACATCTTTTCACACAGCTTCGCCAGAGCCCGGCTCCCCAGTTGAAAACGTCCAGGGACCGCCCCCACACCAAAAGGGGCCAGCACTGAAAGCTCTTGCTGGCCATCACCTTCCCTAGGCAGCCCTTCCACACACCCACAAGCACTGGCGCTCTCAGCTTGCCAGCCATGCATATGTCCAAACATCTTTTCACACAGCTTCGCTAGGGCCCGGCTCACCACTTCAAAACGTCCAGGGACCGCTCCCACAGCAAAGGGGCCAGCACTGAAAGCTCTTGCTGGCCATCACCTTCCCTAGGCAGGCCTTCCACAGATCCACAAGCACTGGCGCTCTCAGCTTGCCAGCCATGCATATGTCCAAACATCTTTTCACACAGCTTCGCTAGGGCCCGGCTCACCACTTCAAAACGTCCAGGGACCGCTCCCACAGCAAAGGGGCCAGCACTGAAAGCTCTTGCTGGCCATCACCTTCCCTACGCAGCCCTTCCACACACCCACAAGCACTGGCAGGCTGAGCTTCCTAGCCACATCACTGTGCGGACGTTCCCTCTCAGCACAGCCAGAGCCCGGCTCCCCATTTGAAAACGTCCAGGGACTGCTCCCACAGCAAAGGGGCCAGCACTGAAAGCTCTTGCTGGCCATCACCTTCCCTACGCAGCCCTTCCACACACCCACAAGCACTGGCGCTCTCAGCTTGCCAGACATGTAGATGTCCAAACATCTTTTCTCACAGCTTCGCCAGAGCCCGGCTCCCCACTTCAAAACGTCCAGGGACTGCTCCCACACCAAAGGGGCCAGCACTGAAAGCTCTTGCTGGCCATCACCTTCCCTAGGCAGCCCTTCCACACACCCACAAGCACTGGCAGGCTGAGCTTCCTAGCCACATCACTGTGCGGACGTTCCCTCTCAGCACAGCCAGAGCCCGGCTCCCCAATTGAAAACGTCCAGGGACTGGTCCCAGACGAAAGGGGCCAGCTCTGAAAGCTCTTGCCAGCCATCACCTTCCCTAGGCAGCCCTTCCACAGACCCACAAGCACTGGCGCTCTCAGCTTCCCAGCCATGCATATGTCCAAAGATCTTTTCTCACAGTTTTGCCAGAGCCCGGCTCCCCATTTGAAAACGTCCAGGGACTGCTCCCACACCAAAGGGGCCACCACTGAAAGCTCTTGCTGGCCATCACCTTCCCTACGCAGCCCTTCCACAGACCCACAAGCACTGGCAGGCTGAGCTTCCTAGCCACATCACTGTGCGGACGTTCCCTCTCAGCACAGCCAGAGCCCGGCTCCCCAATTGAAAACGTCCAGGGACTGCTCCCAGACGAAAGGGGCCAGCACTGAAAGCTCTTGCCAGCCATCACCTTCCCTAGGCAGCCCTTCCACAGACCCACAAGCACTGGCGCTCTCAGCTTCCCAGCCATGCATATGTCCAAAGATCTTTTCTCACAGTTTTGCCAGAGCCCGGCTCCCCAGTTGAAAACGTCCAGGGACTGCTCCCACACCAAAGGGGCCAGCACTGAAAGCTCTTGCTGGCCATCACCTTCCCTAGGCAGCCCTTCCACACACCCACAAGCACTGGCAGGCTGAGCTTCCTAGCCACATCACTGTGCGGACGTTCCCTCTCAGCACAGCCAGAGCCCGGCTCCCCATTTGAAAACGTCCAGGGACTGCTCCCACACCAAAGGGGCCAGCACTGAAAGCTCTTGCTGGCCATCACCTTCCCTAGGCAGCCCTTCCACAGACTCAAAAGCACTGGCGCTCTCAGCTTGCCAGCCATGCATATGTCCAAACATCTTTTCACACAGCTTCGCCAGAGCCCGGCTCCCCAGTTGAAAACGTCCAGGGACCGCCCCCACACCAAAAGGGGCCAGCACTGAAAGCTCTTGCTGGCCATCACCTTCCCTAGGCAGCCCTTCCACACACCCACAAGCACTGGCGCTCTCAGCTTGCCAGCCATGCATATGTCCAAACATCTTTTCACACAGCTTCGCTAGGGCCCGGCTCACCACTTCAAAACGTCCAGGGACCGCTCCCACAGCAAAGGGGCCAGCACTGAAAGCTCTTGCTGGCCATCACCTTCCCTAGGCAGGCCTTCCACAGATCCACAAGCACTGGCGCTCTCAGCTTGCCAGCCATGCATATGTCCAAACATCTTTTCACACAGCTTCGCTAGGGCCCGGCTCACCACTTCAAAACGTCCAGGGACCGCTCCCACAGCAAAGGGGCCAGCACTGAAAGCTCTTGCTGGCCATCACCTTCCCTACGCAGCCCTTCCACACACCCACAAGCACTGGCAGGCTGAGCTTCCTAGCCACATCACTGTGCGGACGTTCCCTCTCAGCACAGCCAGAGCCCGGCTCCCCATTTGAAAACGTCCAGGGACTGCTCCCACAGCAAAGGGGCCAGCACTGAAAGCTCTTGCTGGCCATCACCTTCCCTACGCAGCCCTTCCACACACCCACAAGCACTGGCGCTCTCAGCTTGCCAGACATGTAGATGTCCAAACATCTTTTCTCACAGCTTCGCCAGAGCCCGGCTCCCCACTTCAAAACGTCCAGGGACTGCTCCCACACCAAAGGGGCCAGCACTGAAAGCTCTTGCTGGCCATCACCTTCCCTAGGCAGCCCTTCCACACACCCACAAGCACTGGCAGGCTGAGCTTCCTAGCCACATCACTGTGCGGACGTTCCCTCTCAGCACAGCCAGAGCCCGGCTCCCCAATTGAAAACGTCCAGGGACTGGTCCCAGACGAAAGGGGCCAGCTCTGAAAGCTCTTGCCAGCCATCACCTTCCCTAGGCAGCCCTTCCACAGACCCACAAGCACTGGCGCTCTCAGCTTCCCAGCCATGCATATGTCCAAAGATCTTTTCTCACAGTTTTGCCAGAGCCCGGCTCCCCATTTGAAAACGTCCAGGGACTGCTCCCACACCAAAGGGGCCACCACTGAAAGCTCTTGCTGGCCATCACCTTCCCTACGCAGCCCTTCCACAGACCCACAAGCACTGGCAGGCTGAGCTTCCTAGCCACATCACTGTGCGGACGTTCCCTCTCAGCACAGCCAGAGCCCGGCTCCCCAATTGAAAACGTCCAGGGACTGCTCCCAGACGAAAGGGGCCAGCACTGAAAGCTCTTGCCAGCCATCACCTTCCCTAGGCAGCCCTTCCACAGACCCACAAGCACTGGCGCTCTCAGCTTCCCAGCCATGCATATGTCCAAAGATCTTTTCTCACAGTTTTGCCAGAGCCCGGCTCCCCAGTTGAAAACGTCCAGGGACTGCTCCCACACCAAAGGGGCCAGCACTGAAAGCTCTTGCTGGCCATCACCTTCCCTAGGCAGCCCTTCCACACACCCACAAGCACTGGCAGGCTGAGCTTCCTAGCCACATCACTGTGCGGACGTTCCCTCTCAGCACAGCCAGAGCCCGGCTCCCCATTTGAAAACGTCCAGGGACTGCTCCCACACCAAAGGGGCCAGCACTGAAAGCTCTTGCTGGCCATCACCTTCCCTAGGCAGCCCTTCCACAGACCCACAAGCACTGGCAGGCTGAGCTTCCTAGCCACATCACTGTGCGGACGTTCCCTCTCAGCACAGCCAGAGCCCGGCTCACCAATTGAAAATTTCCAGGGACTGCTCCCACAGCAAAGGGGCCAGCACTGAAAGCTCTTGCTGGCCATCACCTTCCCTAGGCAGCCCTTCCACAGACTCAAAAGCACTGGCGCTCTCAGCTTGCCAGCCATGCATATGTCCAAACATCTTTTCACACAGCTTCGCCAGAGCCCGGCTCCCCAGTTGAAAACGTCCAGGGACCGCCCCCACACCAAAAGGGGCCAGCACTGAAAGCTCTTGCTGGCCATCACCTTCCCTAGGCAGCCCTTCCACACACCCACAAGCACTGGCGCTCTCAGCTTGCCAGCCATGCATATGTCCAAACATCTTTTCACACAGCTTCGCTAGGGCCCGGCTCACCACTTCAAAACGTCCAGGGACCGCTCCCACAGCAAAGGGGCCAGCACTGAAAGCTCTTGCTGGCCATCACCTTCCCTAGGCAGGCCTTCCACAGATCCACAAGCACTGGCGCTCTCAGCTTGCCAGCCATGCATATGTCCAAATATCTTTTCTCACAGCTTCGCCAGAGCCCGGCTCCCCAGTTCAAAACGTCCAGGCACTGCTCCCACACCAAAGGGGCCAGCACTGAAAGCTCTTGCTGGCCATCACCTTCCCTACGCAGCCCTTCCACACACCCACAAGCACTGGCGCTCTCAGCTTGCCAGACATGTAGATGTCCAAACATCTTTTCTCACAGCTTCGCCAGAGCCCGGCTCCCCACTTCAAAACGTCCAGGGACTGCTCCCACACCAAAGGGGCCAGCACTGAAAGCTCTTGCTGGCCATCACCTTCCCTAGGCAGCCCTTCCACACACCCACAAGCACTGGCAGGCTGAGCTTCCTAGCCACATCACTGTGCGGACGTTCCCTCTCAGCACAGCCAGAGCCCTGCTCCCCAATTGAAAACGTCCAGGGACTGCTCCCAGACGAAAGGGGCCAGCACTGAAAGCTCTTGCCAGCCATCACCTTCCCTAGGCAGCCCTTCCACAGACCCACAAGCACTGGCGCTCTCAGCTTCCCAGCCATGCATATGTCCAAAGATCTTTTCTCACAGTTTTGCCAGAGCCCGGCTCCCCAGTTGAAAACGTCCAGGGACTGCTCCCACACCAAAGGGGCCACCACTGAAAGCTCTTGCTGGCCATCACCTTCCCTACGCAGCCCTTCCACACACCCACAAGCACTGGCAGGCTGAGCTTCCTAGCCACATCACTGTGCGGACGTTCCCTCTCAGCACAGCCAGAGCCCGGCTCCCCATTTGAAAACGTCCAGGGACTGCTCCCACAGCAAAGGGGCCAGCACTGAAAGCTCTTGCTGGCCATCACCTTCCCTACGCAGCCCTTCCACACACCCACAAGCACTGGCAGGCTGAGCTTCCTAGCCACATCACTGTGCGGACGTTCCCTCTCAGCACAGCCAGAGCCCGGCTCACCAATTGAAAATTTCCAGGGACTGCTCCCACACCAAAGGGGCCAGCACTGAAAGCTCTTGCTGGCCATCACCTTCCCTACGCAGCCCTTCCACAGACCCACAAGCACTGGCAGGCTGAGCTTCCTAGCCACATCACTGTGCGGACGTTCCCTCTCAGCACAGCCAGAGCCCGGCTCCCCAATTGAAAACGCCCAGGGACTGCTCCCACAGCAAAGGGGCCAGCACTGAAAGCTCTTGCTGGCCATCACCTTCCCTAGGCAGCCCTTCCACAGACTCAAAAGTACTGGCGCTCTCAGCTTGCCAGCCATGCATATGTCCAAACATCTTTTCTCACAGCTTCGCCAGAGCCCGGCTCCCCAGTTCAAAACGTCCAGGCACTGCTCCCACACCAAAGGGGCCAGCACTGAAAGCTCTTGCTGGCCATCACCTTCCCTAGGCAGCCCTTCCACACACCCACAAGCACTGGCGCTCTCAGCTTCCCAGCCATGTAGATGTCCAAACATCTTTTCTCACAGGTTCGCCAGAGCCCGGCTCACCACTTCAAAACGTCCAGGGACCGCTCCCACACCAAAGGGGCCAGCACTGAAAGCTCTTGCTGGCCATCACCTTCCCTAGGCAGGCCTTCCACAGATCCACAAGCACTGGCGCTCTCAGCTTGCCAGCCATGCATATGTCCAAACATCTTTTCACACAGCTTCGCCAGAGCCCAGCTCCCCAGTTCAAAACGTCCAGGCACTGCTCCCACACCAAAGGGGCCACCACTGAAAGCTCTTGCTGGCCATCACCTTCCCTACGCAGCCCTTCCACACACCCACAAGCACTGGCGCTCTCAGCTTGCCAGACATGTAAATGTCCAAACATCTTTTCTCACAGCTTCGCCAGAGCCCGGCTCCCCACTTCAAAACGTCCAGGGACTGCTCCCACACCAAAGGGGCCAGCACTGAAAGCTCTTGCTGGCCATCACCTTCCCTAGGCAGCCCTTCCACACACCCACAAGCACTGGCGCTCTCAGCTTGCCAGCCATGCATATGTCCAAACATCTTTTCTCACAGCTTCGCCAGAGTCCGGCTCCCCACTTCAAAACGTCCAGGGACTGATCCCACACCAAAGGGGCCAGCACGGAAAGCTCTTGCTGGCCATCACCTTCCCTAGGCAGCCCTTCCACTCACCCACAAGCACTGGCGCTCTCAGCTTGCCAGCCATGTAGATGTCCAAACATCTTTTCTCACAGCTTCGCCAGAGCCCGGCTCCCCAGTTGAAAAAGTCCAGGGACTGCTCCCACACCAAAGGGGCCAGCACGGAAAGCTCTTGCTGGCCATCACCTTCCCTAGGCAGCCCTTCCACACACCCACAAGCACTGGCAGGCTGAGCTTCCCAGCCATGTAGATGTCCAAACATCTTTTCTCACAGCTTCGCCAGAGCCCAGCTCCGCACTTCAAAACGTCCAGGGACTGCTCCCACACCAAAGGGGCCAGCACTGAAAGCTCTTGCTGGCCATCACCTTCCCTACGCAGCCCTTCCACACACCCACAAGCACTGGCGCTCTCAGCTTGCCAGCCATGTAGATGTCCAAACATCTTTTCTCACAGCTTCGCCAGAGCCTGGCTCCCCACTTCAAAACGTCCAGGGACTGCTCCCACACCAAAGGGGCCAGCACGGAAAGCCCTTGCTGGCCATCACCTTCCCTAGGCAGCCCTTCCACACACCCACAAGCACTGGCGCTCTCAGCTTCCCAGCCATGTAGATGTCCAAACATCTTTTCTCACACCTTCGCCATAGCACAGCTCCCCAGTTGAAAACGTCCAGGGACTGCCCCCACACCAAAGGGGCCAGCACTGAAAGCTTTTGCTGGCCATCATCTTCCCTAGGCAGCCCTTCCACACACCCACAAGCATTGGCGCTCTCAGCTTCCCAGCCATGTAGATGTCCAAACATCTTTTCTCACAGCTTCGCCAGAGCCCGGCTCCCCAGTTGAAAACGTCCAGGGACTGCTCCCACACCAAAGGGGCCAGCACTGAAAGCTCTTGCTGGCCATCACCTTCCCTACGCAGCCCTTCCACACACCCACAAGCACTGGCGCTCTCAGCTTGCCAGCCATGCATATGTCCAAACATCTTTTCTCACAGTTTTGCCAGAGCCCGGCTCCGCACTTCAAAACGTCCAGGGACTGCTCCCACACCAAAGGGGCCAGCACTGAAAGCTCTTGCTGGCCATCACCTTCCCTAGGCAGCCCTTCCACAGACCCACAAGCACTGGCAGGCTGAGCTTCCTAGCCACATCACTGTGCGGACGTTCCCTCTCAGCACAGCCAGAGCCCGGCTCCCCAGTTGAAAACGTCCAGGGACTGCTCCCACACCAAAGGGGCCAGCACTGAAAGCTCTTGCTGGCCATCACCTTCCCTAGGCAGCCCTTCCACAGACCCACAAGAACTGGCAGGCTGAGCTTCCTAGCCACATCACTGTGCGGACGTTCCCTCTCAGCACAGCCAGAGCCCGGCTCCCGAATTCAAAACGTCCAGGGACTGCTCCCACACCAAAGGGGCCAGCACTGAAAGCTCTTGCTGGCCATCACCTTCCCTACGCAGCCCTTCCACACACCCACAAGCACTGGCAGGCTGAGCTTCCTAGCCACATCACTGTGCGGACGTTCCCTCTCAGCACAGCCAGAGCCCGGCTCCCCAATTGAAAATTTCCAGGGACTGCTCCCACAGCAAAGGGGCCAGCACTGAAAGCTCTTGCTGGCCATCACCTTCCCTAGGCAGTCCTTCCACAGACCCACAAGCACTGGCAGGCTGAGCTTCCTAGCCACATCACTGTGCGGACTTTCCCTCTCAGCACAGCCAGAGCCCGGCTCCCCAATTCAAAACGTCCAGGGACTGCTCCCACAGCAAAGGGGCCAGCACTGAAAGCTCTGGCTGGCCATCACCTTCCCTAGGCAGCCCTTCCACAGACTCAAAAGCACTGGCGCTCTCAGCTTGCCAGCCATGCATATGTCCAAACATCTTTTCACACAGCTTCGCCAGAGCCCGGCTCCCCAGTTGAAAACGTCCAGGGACCGCCCCCACACCAAAAGGGGCCAGCACTGAAAGCTCTTGCTGGCCATCACCTTCCCTAGGCAGCCCTTCCACACACCCACAAGCACTGGCGCTCTCAGCTTGCCAGCCATGCATATGTCCAAACATCTTTTCACACAGCTTCGCTAGGGCCCGGCTCACCACTTCAAAACGTCCAGGGACCGCTCCCACAGCAAAGGGGCCAGCACTGAAAGCTCTTGCTGGCCATCACCTTCCCTAGGCAGGCCTTCCACAGATCCACAAGCACTGGCGCTCTCAGCTTGCCAGCCATGCATATGTCCAAACATCTTTTCTCACAGCTTCGCCAGAGCCCGGCTCCCCAGTTCAAAACGTCCAGGCACTGCTCCCACACCAAAGGGGCCAGCACTGAAAGCTCTTGCTGGCCATCACCTTCCCTACGCAGCCCTTCCACACACCCACAAGCACTGGCAGGCTGAGCTTCCTAGCCACATCACTGTGCGGACGTTCCCTCTCAGCACAGCCAGAGCCCGGCTCCCCATTTGAAAACGTCCAGGGACTGCTCCCACAGCAAAGGGGCCAGCACTGAAAGCTCTTACTGGCCATCACCTTCCCTACGCAGCCCTTCCACACACCCACAAGCACTGGCGCTCTCAGCTTGCCAGACATGTAGATGTCCAAACATCTTTTCTCACAGCTTCGCCAGAGCCCGGCTCCCCACTTCAAAACGTCCAGGGACTGCTCCCACACCAAAGGGGCCAGCACTGAAAGCTCTTGCTGGCCATCACCTTCCCTAGGCAGCCCTTCCACACACCCACAAGCACTGGCAGGCTGAGCTTCCTAGCCACATCACTGTGCGGACGTTCCCTCTCAGCACAGCCAGAGCCCGGCTCCCCAATTGAAAACGTCCAGGGACTGGTCCCAGACGAAAGGGGCCAGCTCTGAAAGCTCTTGCCAGCCATCACCTTCCCTAGGCAGCCCTTCCACAGACCCACAAGCACTGGCGCTCTCAGCTTCCCAGCCATGCATATGTCCAAAGATCTTTTCTCACAGTTTTGCCAGAGCCCGGCTCCCCATTTGAAAACGTCCAGGGACTGCTCCCACACCAAAGGGGCCACCACTGAAAGCTCTTGCTGGCCATCACCTTCCCTACGCAGCCCTTCCACAGACCCACAAGCACTGGCAGGCTGAGCTTCCTAGCCACATCACTGTGCGGACGTTCCCTCTCAGCACAGCCAGAGCCCGGCTCCCCAATTGAAAACGTCCAGGGACTGCTCCCAGACGAAAGGGGCCAGCACTGAAAGCTCTTGCCAGCCATCACCTTCCCTAGGCAGCCCTTCCACAGACCCACAAGCACTGGCGCTCTCAGCTTCCCAGCCATGCATATGTCCAAAGATCTTTTCTCACAGTTTTGCCAGAGCCCGGCTCCCCAGTTGAAAACGTCCAGGGACTGCTCCCACACCAAAGGGGCCAGCACTGAAAGCTCTTGCTGGCCATCACCTTCCCTAGGCAGCCCTTCCACACACCCACAAGCACTGGCAGGCTGAGCTTCCTAGCCACATCACTGTGCGGACGTTCCCTCTCAGCACAGCCAGAGCCCGGCTCCCCATTTGAAAACGTCCAGGGACTGCTCCCACACCAAAGGGGCCAGCACTGAAAGCTCTTGCTGGCCATCACCTTCCCTAGGCAGCCCTTCCACAGACCCACAAGCACTGGCAGGCTGAGCTTCCTAGCCACATCACTGTGCGGACGTTCCCTCTCAGCACAGCCAGAGCCCGGCTCACCAATTGAAAATTTCCAGGGACTGCTCCCACAGCAAAGGGGCCAGCACTGAAAGCTCTTGCTGGCCATCACCTTCCCTAGGCAGCCCTTCCACAGACTCAAAAGCACTGGCGCTCTCAGCTTGCCAGCCATGCATATGTCCAAACATCTTTTCACACAGCTTCGCCAGAGCCCGGCTCCCCAGTTGAAAACGTCCAGGGACCGCCCCCACACCAAAAGGGGCCAGCACTGAAAGCTCTTGCTGGCCATCACCTTCCCTAGGCAGCCCTTCCACACACCCACAAGCACTGGCGCTCTCAGCTTGCCAGCCATGCATATGTCCAAACATCTTTTCACACAGCTTCGCTAGGGCCCGGCTCACCACTTCAAAACGTCCAGGGACCGCTCCCACAGCAAAGGGGCCAGCACTGAAAGCTCTTGCTGGCCATCACCTTCCCTAGGCAGGCCTTCCACAGATCCACAAGCACTGGCGCTCTCAGCTTGCCAGCCATGCATATGTCCAAATATCTTTTCTCACAGCTTCGCCAGAGCCCGGCTCCCCAGTTCAAAACGTCCAGGCACTGCTCCCACACCAAAGGGGCCAGCACTGAAAGCTCTTGCTGGCCATCACCTTCCCTACGCAGCCCTTCCACACACCCACAAGCACTGGCGCTCTCAGCTTGCCAGACATGTAGATGTCCAAACATCTTTTCTCACAGCTTCGCCAGAGCCCGGCTCCCCACTTCAAAACGTCCAGGGACTGCTCCCACACCAAAGGGGCCAGCACTGAAAGCTCTTGCTGGCCATCACCTTCCCTAGGCAGCCCTTCCACACACCCACAAGCACTGGCAGGCTGAGCTTCCTAGCCACATCACTGTGCGGACGTTCCCTCTCAGCACAGCCAGAGCCCGGCTCCCCAATTGAAAACGTCCAGGGACTGCTCCCAGACGAAAGGGGCCAGCACTGAAAGCTCTTGCCAGCCATCACCTTCCCTAGGCAGCCCTTCCACAGACCCACAAGCACTGGCGCTCTCAGCTTCCCAGCCATGCATATGTCCAAAGATCTTTTCTCACAGTTTTGCCAGAGCCCGGCTCCCCAGTTGAAAACGTCCAGGGACTGCTCCCACACCAAAGGGGCCACCACTGAAAGCTCTTGCTGGCCATCACCTTCCCTACGCAGCCCTTCCACACACCCACAAGCACTGGCAGGCTGAGCTTCCTAGCCACATCACTGTGCGGACGTTCCCTCTCAGCACAGCCAGAGCCCGGCTCCCCATTTGAAAACGTCCAGGGACTGCTCCCACAGCAAAGGGGCCAGCACTGAAAGCTCTTGCTGGCCATCACCTTCCCTACGCAGCCCTTCCACACACCCACAAGCACTGGCAGGCTGAGCTTCCTAGCCACATCACTGTGCGGACGTTCCCTCTCAGCACAGCCAGAGCCCGGCTCACCAATTGAAAATTTCCAGGGACTGCTCCCACACCAAAGGGGCCAGCACTGAAAGCTCTTGCTGGCCATCACCTTCCCTACGCAGCCCTTCCACAGACCCACAAGCACTGGCAGGCTGAGCTTCCTAGCCACATCACTGTGCGGACGTTCCCTCTCAGCACAGCCAGAGCCCGGCTCCCCAATTGAAAACGCCCAGGGACTGCTCCCACAGCAAAGGGGCCAGCACTGAAAGCTCTTGCTGGCCATCACCTTCCCTAGGCAGCCCTTCCACAGACTCAAAAGTACTGGCGCTCTCAGCTTGCCAGCCATGCATATGTCCAAACATCTTTTCTCACAGCTTCGCCAGAGCCCGGCTCCCCAGTTCAAAACGTCCAGGCACTGCTCCCACACCAAAGGGGCCAGCACTGAAAGCTCTTGCTGGCCATCACCTTCCCTAGGCAGCCCTTCCACACACCCACAAGCACTGGCGCTCTCAGCTTCCCAGCCATGTAGATGTCCAAACATCTTTTCTCACAGGTTCGCCAGAGCCCGGCTCACCACTTCAAAACGTCCAGGGACCGCTCCCACACCAAAGGGGCCAGCACTGAAAGCTCTTGCTGGCCATCACCTTCCCTAGGCAGGCCTTCCACAGATCCACAAGCACTGGCGCTCTCAGCTTGCCAGCCATGCATATGTCCAAACATCTTTTCACACAGCTTCGCCAGAGCCCAGCTCCCCAGTTCAAAACGTCCAGGCACTGCTCCCACACCAAAGGGGCCACCACTGAAAGCTCTTGCTGGCCATCACCTTCCCTACGCAGCCCTTCCACACACCCACAAGCACTGGCGCTCTCAGCTTGCCAGACATGTAAATGTCCAAACATCTTTTCTCACAGCTTCGCCAGAGCCCGGCTCCCCACTTCAAAACGTCCAGGGACTGCTCCCACACCAAAGGGGCCAGCACTGAAAGCTCTTGCTGGCCATCACCTTCCCTAGGCAGCCCTTCCACACACCCACAAGCACTGGCGCTCTCAGCTTGCCAGCCATGCATATGTCCAAACATCTTTTCTCACAGCTTCGCCAGAGTCCGGCTCCCCACTTCAAAACGTCCAGGGACTGATCCCACACCAAAGGGGCCAGCACGGAAAGCTCTTGCTGGCCATCACCTTCCCTAGGCAGCCCTTCCACACACCCACAAGCACTGGCGCTCTCAGCTTGCCAGCCATGTAGATGTCCAAACATCTTTTCTCACAGCTTCGCCAGAGCCCGGCTCCCCAGTTGAAAAAGTCCAGGGACTGCTCCCACACCAAAGGGGCCAGCACGGAAAGCTCTTGCTGGCCATCACCTTCCCTAGGCAGCCCTTCCACACACCCACAAGCACTGGCAGGCTGAGCTTCCCAGCCATGTAGATGTCCAAACATCTTTTCTCACAGCTTCGCCAGAGCCCAGCTCCGCACTTCAAAACGTCCAGGGACTGCTCCCACACCAAAGGGGCCAGCACTGAAAGCTCTTGCTGGCCATCACCTTCCCTACGCAGCCCTTCCACACACCCACAAGCACTGGCGCTCTCAGCTTGCCAGCCATGTAGATGTCCAAACATCTTTTCTCACAGCTTCGCCAGAGCCTGGCTCCCCACTTGAAAACGTCCAGGGACTGCTCCCACACCAAAGGGGCCAGCACGGAAAGCCCTTGCTGGCCATCACCTTCCCTAGGCAGCCCTTCCACACACCCACAAGCACTGGCGCTCTCAGCTTCCCAGCCATGTAGATGTCCAAACATCTTTTCTCACACCTTCGCCATAGCACAGCTCCCCAGTTGAAAACGTCCAGGGACTGCCCCCACACCAAAGGGGCCAGCACTGAAAGCTTTTGCTGGCCATCATCTTCCCTAGGCAGCCCTTCCACACACCCACAAGCATTGGCGCTCTCAGCTTCCCAGCCATGTAGATGTCCAAACATCTTTTCTCACAGCTTCGCCAGAGCCCGGCTCCCCAGTTGAAAACGTCCAGGGACTGCTCCCACACCAAAGGGGCCAGCACTGAAAGCTCTTGCTGGCCATCACCTTCCCTACGCAGCCCTTCCACACACCCACAAGCACTGGCGCTCTCAGCTTGCCAGCCATGCATATGTCCAAACATCTTTTCTCACAGTTTTGCCAGAGCCCGGCTCCGCACTTCAAAACGTCCAGGGACTGCTCCCACACCAAAGGGGCCAGCACTGAAAGCTCTTGCTGGCCATCACCTTCCCTAGGCAGCCCTTCCACAGACCCACAAGCACTGGCAGGCTGAGCTTCCTAGCCACATCACTGTGCGGACGTTCCCTCTCAGCACAGCCAGAGCCCGGCTCCCCAGTTGAAAACGTCCAGGGACTGCTCCCACACCAAAGGGGCCAGCACTGAAAGCTCTTGCTGGCCATCACCTTCCCTAGGCAGCCCTTCCACAGACCCACAAGAACTGGCAGGCTGAGCTTCCTAGCCACATCACTGTGCGGACGTTCCCTCTCAGCACAGCCAGAGCCCGGCTCCCGAATTCAAAACGTCCAGGGACTGCTCCCACACCAAAGGGGCCAGCACTGAAAGCTCTTGCTGGCCATCACCTTCCCTACGCAGCCCTTCCACACACCCACAAGCACTGGCAGGCTGAGCTTCCTAGCCACATCACTGTGCGGACGTTCCCTCTCAGCACAGCCAGAGCCCGGCTCCCCAATTGAAAATTTCCAGGGACTGCTCCCACAGCAAAGGGGCCAGCACTGAAAGCTCTTGCTGGCCATCACCTTCCCTAGGCAGTCCTTCCACAGACCCACAAGCACTGGCAGGCTGAGCTTCCTAGCCACATCACTGTGCGGACTTTCCCTCTCAGCACAGCCAGAGCCCGGCTCCCCAATTCAAAACGTCCAGGGACTGCTCCCACAGCAAAGGGGCCAGCACTGAAAGCTCTGGCTGGCCATCACCTTCCCTAGGCAGCCCTTCCACAGACTCAAAAGCACTGGCGCTCTCAGCTTGCCAGCCATGCATATGTCCAAACATCTTTTCACACAGCTTCGCCAGAGCCCGGCTCCCCACTTCAAAACGTCCAGGGACCGCTCCCACACCAAAGGGGCCAGCACTGAAAGCTCTTGCTGGCCATCACCTTCCCTAGGCAGCCCTTCCACACACCCACAAGCACTGGCGCTCTCAGCTTGCCAGCCATGCATATGTCCAAACATCTTTTCTCACAGCTTCGCCAGAGCCCGGCTCCCCACTTCAAAACGTCCAGGGACCGCTCCCACACCAAAGGGGCCAGCACTGAAAGCTCTTGCTGGCCATCACCTTCCCTAGGCAGCCCTTCCACAGTCCCACAAGCACTGGCACTCTCAGCTTGCCAGCCATGCATATGTCCAAACATCTTTTCTCACAGCTTCGCCTGAGCCCAGCTCCCCAGTTCAAAACGTCCAGGCACTGCTCCCACACCAAAGGGGCCAGCACTGAAAGCTCTGGCTGGCCATCACCTTCCCTACGCAGCCCTTCCACACACCCACAAGCACTGGCGCTCTCAGCTTGCCAGACATGTAGATGTCCAAACATCTTTTCTCACAGCTTCGCCAGAGCCCGGCTCCCCACTTCAAAACGTCCAGGGACTGCTCCCACACCAAAGGGGCCAGCACTGAAAGCTCTTGCTGGCCATCACCTTCCCTAGGCAGCCCTTCCACACACCCACAAGCACTGGCGCTCTCAGCTTGCCAGCCATGTAGATGTCCAAACATCTTTTCTCACAGCTTCGCCAGAGCCCGGCTCCCCAGTTGAAAACGTCCAGGGACTGCTCCCACACCAAAGGGGCCAGCACTGAAAGCTCTTGCTGGCCATCACCTTCCCTAGGCAGCCCTTCCACACACCCACAAGCACTGGCGCTCTCAGCTTCCCAGCCATGTAGATGTTCGAACATCTTTTCTCACAGCTTCGCCAGAGCCCGGCTCCCCACTTCAAAACGTCCAGGGACTGCTCCCACACCAAAGGGGCCAGCACTGAAAGCTCTTGCTGGCCATCACCTTCCCTAGGCAGCCCTTCCACACACCCACAAGCATTGGCGCTCTCAGCTTGCCAGCCATGCATATGTCCAAACATCTTTTCTCACAGCTTCGCCAGAGCCCGGCTCCCCACTTCAAAACGTCCAGGGACTGCTCCCACACCAAAGGGGCCAGCACTGAAAGCTCTTGCTGGCCATCACCTTCCCTAGGCAGGCCTTCCACACACCCACAAGCACTGGCGCTCTCAGCTTGCCAGCCATGTAGATGTTCGAACATCTTTTCTCACAGCTTCGCCAGAGCCCGGCTCCCCAATTGAAAACGTCCAGGGACTGCTCCCACACCAAAGGGGCCAGCACTGAAAGCTCTTGCTGGCCATCACCTTCCCTACGCAGCCCTTCCACACACCCACAAGCACTGGCGCTCTCAGCTTGCCAGCCATGCATATGTCCAAACATCTTTTCTCACAGCTTCGCCAGAGCCCGGCTCCCCACTTCAAAACGTCCAGGGACTGCTCCCACACCAAAGGGGCCAGCTCTGAAAGCTCTTGCTGGTCATCACCTTCCCTAGGCAGCCCTTCCACACACCCACAAGCACTGGCGCTCTCAGCTTCCCAGCCATGTAGATGTCCAAACAACTTTTCTCACAGCTTCGCCAGAGCCCGTCTCCCCACTTCAAAACGTCCAGGGACTGCTCCCACACCAAAGGGGCCAGCACTGAAAGCTCTTGCTGGCCATCACCTTCCCTAGGCAGCCCTTCCACACACCCACAAGCACTGGCGCTCTCAGCTTGCCAGCCATGTAGATGTCCAAACATCTTTTCTCACAGCTTCGCCAGAGCCCGGCTCCCCAGTTGAAAACGTCCAGGCACTGCTCCCACACCAAAGGGGCCAGCACTGAAAGCTCTTGCTGGCCATCACCTTCCCTACGCAGCCCTTCCACACACCCACAAGCACTGGCACTCTCAGCTTGCCAGCCATGTAGATGTTCGAAGATCTTTTCTCACAGCTTCGCCAGAGCCCGGCTCCCCAGTTGAAAACGTCCAGGGACTGCTCCCACACCAAAGGGGCCAGCACTGAAAGCTCTTGCTGGCCATCACCTTCCCTACGCAGCCCTTCCACACACCCACAAGCACTGGCGCTCTCAGCTTGCCAGCCATGCATATGTCCAAACATCTTTTCTCACAGCTTCGCCAGAGCCCGGCTCCCCACTTCAAAACGTCCAGGGACTGCTCCCACACCAAAGGGGCCAGCACTGAAAGCTCTTGCTGGCCATCACCTTCCCTAGGCAGGCCTTCCACACACCCACAAGCACTGGCGCTCTGAGCTTGCCAGCCATGTAGGTGTTCGAACATCTTTTCTCACAGCTTCGCCAGAGCCCGGCTCCCCAATTGAAAACGTCCAGGGACCGCTCCCACACCAAAGGGGCCAGCACTGAAAGCTCTTGCTGGCCATCACCTTCCCTAGGCAGCCCTTCCACACACCCACAAGCATTGGCGCTCTCAGCTTGCCAGCCATGTAGATGTCCAAACATCTTTTCTCACAGCTTCGCCAGAGCCCGGCTCCCCACTTCAAAACGTCCAGGGACTGCTCCCACACCAAAGGGGCCAGCACTGAAAGCTCTTGCTGGCCATCACCTTCCCTAGGCAGGCCTTCCACACACCCACAAGCACTGGCGCTCTCAGCTTGCCAGCCATGTAGATGTTCGAACATCTTTTCTCACAGCTTCGCCGGAGCCCGGCTCCCCAATTGAAAACGTCCAGGGACTGCTCCCACACCAAAGGGGCCAGCTCTGAAAGCTCTTGCTGGTCATCACCTTCCCTAGGCAGCCCTTCCACACACCCACAAGCACTGGCAGGCTGAGCTTCCTAGCCATGTAGATGTCCAAACAACTTTTCTCACAGCTTCGCCAGAGCCCGTCTCCCCACTTCAAAACGTCCAGGGACTGCTCCCACAGCAAAGGGGCCAGCACTGAAAGCTCTTGCTGGCCATCACCTTCCCTAGGCAGGCCTTCCATACACCCACAAGCACTGGCGCTCTCAGCTTGCCAGTCATGTAGATGTCCAAACATCTTTTCTGACAGCTTCGCCAGAGCCCGGCTCCCCAGTTGAAAACGTCCAGGGACTGCTCCCACACCAAAGGGGCCAGCACTGAAAGCTCTTGCTGGCCATCACCTTCCCTAGGCAGCCCTTCCACACACCCACAAGCACTGGCGCTCTCAGCTTCCCAGCCATGAAGATGTCCAAACATCTTTTCTCACAGCTTCGCCAGAGCCCGGCTCCCCACTTCAAAACGTCCAGGGACTGCTCCCACACCAAAGGGGCCAGCACTGAAAGCTCTTGCTGGCCATCACCTTCCCTTGGTAGGCCTTCCACTGATGTAGAAACTCTGGTGCTCTGAGCTTGCCAGGCATGTCATTTTTCGGACGTTCCCTCTCGTCGTTGCCAGAGTCCAGCTCCGAAATTGATAACATCCAGTTACTGCTCCCACACAGACGTGCCAGGATTAAAAACTCTTTGCTATTCCTCAGAGTGATGTGTCTATCATTTTCTGAGCCCCAGAGTTTGTGTGTCTTTGGAAGGACTGACATGAGAAGGTGATAGCCAGGAAGAGCTTTTAGTGCTGGCCCCTTTCATGTGGGAGCAGTCGCTGGACTTTTTCTATTTTGGAGCTCGGCTCTGGCAGCGCTGAGATCGAGCATGTTGGCTGAGTAATGTGGCTATGCGAGGTCAGAGCGCCATTGTTTGTGGGGCTGTGGAAGGCCTGTGAAGGGGAGGTGAGGGCTGGCAACAGCTTTCAGTCCTGGCACCTTTTGTGTGGGAGCAGTCGCTGGACATTTTAAATTTTGTAGCTGGTCTCTGGCAGCACTGGGATGGAACGCCGGCACAGTGATGTGGCTGGTAAGGTCAAATACTGGGGCTCTGACCATCCCTAGCCACTTAACTCTCCCAACTTTCTCTCTCATCTTTGCCAGCACCCACCTCCAAAAACAAAAGAGCACCCTCCGCTGTCTTTTGTTTTAACCTTAGCCGGTAACTAAGAACTGCATATGCACTCTCTCACTGTCCCGCCCTGATTGCATGGGGGAGAGATTCGGAAGAGTTAAAGTGAGAGTACTCGTGGGTTGAGATCAAAAGAGTTTAATAATTGAAATAAAATAAAATAATAATATTAATAATAAAAGACTATACAAAGCAAGTGATGCACAATGCAATTGCTCACCACCCGCCAACCGATGCCCAGCCAGTCCCCGAGCAGCGGCCCCCCTGGCCAGCTTTCCCCCAGTTTGTGTACTGAGCATGATGTCACATGGTATGGAATATCCCTTTGGCCAGTTTGGGTCAGCTGTCCTGGCTGTGCCCCCTCCCAGCTTCTTGTGTACCTGCAACCTTCTCAGTCGGTAGAACATGGGAAGCTGAAAATTCCTTGACTAGCATAAACACTACCTAGCAACAACTAAAATATTGGTGTGTTATCAACATTATGCTCATCCTAAATCCAAAACACAGCACTGTACTTGCTACTAGGAAGGAAATTAACTCTATCCCAGCCGAAACCAGGACAGTATCCACCCCGTATTCTATACTATCTATGTCTTGCCCAGGTCCCCCACTTTCCAATACATTCCCATTAATCACCCCCCCTTTTCCTGTCTTTTGATATATATATATATACACACACAGATATCATTCCCTTAGTCTATGGGCCATCCCTCTACAATGTTTGCTGAGTTCATTTAGTCCATGACTTTGGGCTCCATCTGTCATAATAATCTTTCAGGGCATGAAAGATGGGGATGGTATGCGTTATGGATTGGTTCCATCATTACTGTGCTTTGCTTGGTTTCATCGAAGTTCATTCTTCATTATTCTGTGTGATTCTTATTGTAATAGCATTGGTATGGCATATAATATTACATAGCAATTATCATCATACAGTTCAAATCATTGGCGATTCTTACCCAAAATCAAATCCCCTTGAGGTACACATCAGACTTCCCCATCTTTCCGCATTATCCACCAAGTGCACCCAGGTCCCTGAGCAAAAGTAGTCCCACGGATGGGTGTGCCTTTGCCTGAGGCAGGAATAACCCAGACTGTCTTCCTCAACATATTTTTTATGTGCACTACAGGGACTTTATCCCCTTCTACAGTATGTGAAAGTTTTGACTGGGCAGAGCCAGCTCAATTGGCAGATCCTCTAGTGTTGACTAACCAGGTGGCCTTTGCTAAATGTGTCCCCCAATGTTTGAATGTCCCACCACCCATTGTTCTCAGGGTAGTCTTTAACAGTCCATTGTATTGTTCGATTTTCCCAGAGGCTGGTGCATGATAGGGGATGTGGTACACACACTCAATGCCGTGCTCTTTGGCCCAGGTGCCTGTGAGGTTGTTTCGGAAATGAGTCCCATTGTCTGACTCAATTCTTTCTGGGGTGCCATGTCGCCATAGGACTTGCTTTTCAAGGCCCAGGATAGTGTTCTGGGCAGTGGCATGGGGCACGGGATATGTTTCCAGCCATCCGGTCATTGCCTCTACCATTGTAAGCACACGGCACTTGCCTTGGTGGGTTTGTGGGAGTGTGATATAATCGGTCTGCCAGGCCTCCCCATATTTATATTTCAGCCACCGTCCTCCATATCAGAGATTTAACCGCTTGGCTTGCTTGATTGCAGCGCATGTTTCACATTCATGGATAAACTGTGCAATAGTGTCCCTGGTCAAGTCCACCTCTCAATCATGAGCCCATCTATATGTTGCATCTCTTCCTTGATGGCCTGAAGTGTCATGGGTCCACTGAGCTATAAATAATTCACCCTTATGTTGCCAGTTCAGATCCGCCTAAGCCACTTCAATCTTAGCAGCCTGATCCACCTGCTGGTTGTTTTGATGTTCTTCAGTGGCCTGACTCTTGGGTACATGAGCATCTACATTACAAACTTTTACAACCAGGTTCTCTACCCGGGCAGCAGTATCTTGCCACAGTGCGGCAGCCCAGATGGGTTTGCCTCTGCGCTGCCAGTTCCTCTGCTTCCATTGCTGCAACCACCCCCACAGGGCATTTGCCACCATCCATGAGTGAGTACAGAGATAGAGCACTGGCCACTTTTCTCGGTCAGCAATATCTAAAGCCAGCTGGATGGCCTTTACTTCTGCAAATTGGCTCGATTCACCTTCTCCTTCAGCAGCTTCTACAACTAGTTGCATGGGACGCCATACAGCAGCTTGCCACCTCCGATGCTCTCCCACAAGATGACAGGACCCATCAGTGAACAAAGCATATTGTTTCTCATTTTCTGGTAATTTATTATACAGTGGGGCCTCCTCAGCATGTGTCACCTCCTCCTCTGGCGATATTCCGAAATCTTTGCCTTCTGGCCAGTCCATGATCAATTCCAAGATTCCTGGGTGACTGGGGTTTCCTATTCGAGCCCATTGTGTGATCAGTGTGACCAACTTACTCCACATAGCATCAGTTGCATGATGTGTACAGGGGATCCTCCGATCACTTCCGAAGCAGCTCAAACCCATTCACATGCTGCCAATATCTCTTTTTCAGTTGGAGTATAGTGGGCCTCGGATCCTCTGTATCCCTGACTCCAAAACCCTAGGGGTCGACCTCGAATCTCCCCAGGTGCTTTCTGCCAGAGGCTCCAGGTAGGGCCATTCTCCCCAGCTGCGGTGTAGAGCACATTTTTTACATCTTGCCTTGCCCGGACTGGCCCAAGGGCTACTGCATGAACTATCTCCTCTTTAATTTGTTCAAAGGCTTGTCGTTGCTCGGGGCTCCATTTGAGAAGCAGTCCTTCTCGGCAGGGCTGCTCTCAATCCCTTCATCCCCCAGCCTGTATTGATACTGGGGGGTGCCCTGACCCAGGTGCAGGACCTTGCACTTGGCCTTGTTAAACCTCATGAGGTTCACACGGGCCCACTTCTCGAGCTTGTCCAGGTCCCTCTGGATGGCATCCCGTCCCTCTGGCATGTCAACTGCACCACTCAGCTTGGTGTCATCTGCAAACTGGCTGAGGGTGCACTCAATCCCACTGTGTATGTCATTCATGGAGATATTAAACAGTACCTGTGCCAATACGGACCCCTGCAGGACACCACTCATCACCAATCTCCATCTGGACATTAAGCCATTGACCACTACCCTCTGGATGCGACCATCTAACCAATTCCTCACCCACCGGACAGTCCACCCATCAAATCCATACCTCTCCAGCTTAGAGAGAAGGATGTTGTGGGGGACCGTGTCAAAGGCCTTACAGAGGTCCAGATAAACGACATCTGTAGCCCTTCCCATGTCCACTGATGTAGTCACTCCATCATAGAAGGCCACTAGGTTAGTCAGGCAGGACTTGCCCTCCGTGAAGCCATGCTGGCTGTCTCGAATCACCTCCCTGTCCTCCATGCACCTTAGCATAGCTTCCAGGAGGATCTGTTCCATGATCTTCCCAGGCACAGACGTGAGACTGACGGGCGTGTAGTTCCCCGGGTCTTCCTTTTTTCCCTTTTTAAAAATGGGGGTTATGTTTCCCTTTTTCCAGCCAGTGGGAACTTCACCAGACTGCCATGATTTTTCAAATACGATGGATAGTGGCTAAGCAACTTCATCCGCCAGTTCCTTCAGGATCCGTGGATAGATCTCATTAGGTCCCATGGACTTGTGCACCTTCAGGTGCCTTAGATAGTCTTGAACCTGATGTTCTCCCACAGTGGGCGGCTCTTCATTCTCCCAGTCCGTGCCTTTGCCTTCTGCAGCTTGGGTGGTGAGGCTCGAGCACTTGCCGGTGAAGACCGAGGCAAAAAAGTCATTGAGTACCTCCTCCTTCTCCATGTCCCGGGTAACCAGGTCTCCCGTTTCGTTCCGGAGAGGGCCAGTTTTTGTTCCGGAGAGACTCCCAGAGGCGATCAGCTCTGGTGCAGGCACATCCCACAGCAGAGCGGTGGATCGTGGTGTACAGGGGGGTTTCCTGAGCCAGAGAACCCACAGGGGAGCGCAGAGACCCGCCGGGATCCAGCAGCTCTCACGAGGGCGGCTGATGAGGTGTGGGCGGGGCCAGGAGTAACTGGCTGCCACCCCCCACTCCGACTAAAGGCAGCCCCAGGGAGCGCTAGCTACCAGGACAGGCAAACAGGGCGTGGCGCGTCAGCTAGGGTGCGGTGCAGCAGTTTGCGCTGCAGTTCATGCGGAAGGGCGCGCAGGGAGGACACCTCTTTGGAGGAGACGCATTCCACAGGCTGAGTGGGGGACTCAGCGTACACATAACCCAGCAACTGGGCACAGTCAAGGGCACTCATCCCCATGCAGACCCCCCTCTAGGCTGCTAACATGCCAAACTTCCCAGGCCCTGGGTTTCAAGAAGGCTTATTTTTTCTTGGACCAGAGTATCAGTTAACACCTTCACTGCCGAACCCTAGGAGACCTGAGCGTGCTCCTCACAGCTCCGTACTGCTGTATCCTGTGGGAAGTGAGGCTCAGGGTAAGCAGTGCTGCACAGATACGTGCTGGAAGGCAGCGCAAAGGGAATATATATGAAGCTGGTGGGAGAAAGGTTGAGTATTGACACCAGGAAACCTGATGCCAGTTCAGTGTCTGCAGCAGGATCCGGCCAGCCACAGTACTGAGCAGTGACTCTCTTTGGAGACCATGAGGCAATGGGTACCCCTCACTCCCAGGACTTGCTCTAGATGACATCCCACTTCTCACATCTTTCCCCTCCCTTTCACCTCCAGCTTTCCACAGGCTGTGGGAGCCATCCTCTGAGGGTAAGACAAGAGAAAGTGCTCCTTGGTGAACAACCGTCATTTCCTCCACCAAAACCACCCCAGGTCTGCATGCAAGAACATACAGCAGTGGCAGCAGTTCACTCCCATTCCGCTCCCTACATATCCCCTTGATGACTTGAATGAAATCTGCTCTCGGGATCTTCCTCGTGCCCATACCAGCCTTCTTGAAGAAGTCCACCATTGGCCAGTTTTGTTTGTGCAGGAGGTTGTGCAGCATGACAAGAGCCTGGGATGTACAAAGAAGGGGGTGCTACCCTTCCTCCAGGGCTGGCGGCTCTCTGGTGGTGAGCACTGAAAAAGGTTAGAAAACACCCTGAGAGCACCCTTACCCAGTCACTGTGCAAGGAGGTGTGACACCAGATGGATAAAGCAGCGTAACTCTACTGATCTGTTCTTCTCTCTCTCGTCTTCCCCTTCTCCAAGCAAGGAGAGAAGAAAGGACTTGGCGAATTGCAGAACAGACAGAACTCAATTAGACAGTCATTTTCTTCTAGGACAGAAAGCAAAACACCCCAGAGGAGAACAACAACAGCAATAACAGGGAAGGAGGAGAAAGGAGTGCTTTCAAGGAAGGTACCTTCTGTCTAGGGTGGCTCGCTTTGGAGAGCAGCAGCCTACAGTTTCCACAATTCAAGAAGGAGGCAGACACTCTTCAGTGAGCTAGCAGAGGCTGCTTGCTAATGTTCCTGAGCTCCATGATCATTGAGCCAGACCAAATTCACTTCCAGGCAGTCTAGCCCTCAGGAACACCAGGGCCTTGAGGAAGCTGCTGTTGCCTCCCACCACAAAGCAATGTCCAGAGCTCCTCCTCACTTCAGCTCACCACTGCATACGGGACATGGATTGTCACTTCTGGCCATAGGAGTATTTCAGTGTGCAACTTCATAGCTAGGAACGTTGACCACCTCCAGGGCAGACAATAGCAGGAATAAAATTCTCATGTGAGCTAGTGCCTGCACTTCTCAAAGCTTTCCAAAGATTCAAACTGAAGGAAAAAAAGTACTTGCTTAGAAACAAATGCATTATTTTCCAAGTTCTAGATGATTTGGGTGTATTAGTTGTATGGGGGGGGGGGGGGGGAAGCTGTCTCTTGACTGTGTTTCTAAATTAAGTCAATAGATAACTGGTGCTCCAAGACATGAAAAACCTTAACCCAGTATCTACTATGAAGATGTCGCTAGTAATAATCTTACTTGCTGCATTTATAGCCATTTCCACCAGCCAGCTGCTCAGGTTTATGAAAGGCAAGATGCTAACTGCAAGATGACTCGCTTAGAAGAATGAACGCTACCTGAGACTATGAGGTTTTACCTCGGAGTCAATGTGACCCCAAGACCCAACCTAAGCCAGCACTTGCCAGCTGAGAACACCCCATACCAATGACAGAACAACAGAAGATTTACCCTTCAATGAAACCAGGTGTATAACCATGGCCAGAACCACAATTGACCAGAATCCAGGATAACCCCCCCAACCTGCACAGGACATTTGTTTAGAACAATGAAGATTAACACACCACTGACCAACCGTACATTCACACCACCTGCATGGGACAAGACAGGGGCAAGAAGATAAAAGGTATATTTTCTTCATGAATGCAACACCACATTGAAATTGAGAATCTTAGTGCTTTCCAGAAGTCTTGTGGAGAAAAAAATTATGAGATCCCAAGACAGCAAGTCAACCTGAAGAACTGCAGGAGAGAGGATTTATGAATGTCATCAGCTGCCATTAAAAAGCAAACAGCCCGAGAGATGGGGTGGCAGGAGCAGCAAGAGGAGAGGAAGCACTTGCAGGAACCAAGATTACACCCAGGGCAGGGACTGCCTACCGGACTCAAGAGCAGGACAAAAGGGCCGAGCTGGAACCTGTTAAAACAGAGTTTATAGAGGAAAACAGTGAAGAGGGAGTGGGCGAGTTGAAAACAGCCAAGTAAGCAGAGAGGGTCAAGAAAGCAGGTATTTCGTCTGGTAGCATATAAATACTTAGCTCTCAAATGCAACATCTCAATGCAAACTACTCAGAGTTTTTTGGTGTCAAAAAAACATCAAGTGAAATTTCAGAGAGGATACACCCCATAGCTTAGTCCTCAGCTTCAGAATACTTGAGAATTACACGAAATCTTGTTCCAAGACACCTTTTTTCCTCCCCCCTTCTAAAAATGATCTCCGGCCAAAGTTTTGAAAGGATATCGCAGCAGTCAAGGCTTAGTCTAGGTTTATGGCATAAGATACTTGCATGCAGACAGCAGATGGCTTCACCCCAAATGAAAACGTGTGCCAGCGGGCTTGTCATTGGACTTTTTTTTTTTTAATATATAAAAGCTGCTTATTATCTTAAAAAAAAAAAAAATCTAAATTTGAGTTTCAAGAAACAGAATTAGGAGAACCTCAATTAAATTAGCTTGTTTTTTCTCACTTTTTTTGGGGGGGAGTGGGGGTGAAATAGCCAGCAGAACAGAAAGCAATGTTTCCATTTTTGAAAGTGTCTTTTAGCAAAGCAGTATTCTCCAGCCCAGTATTTGGCAATAAGGTCATCCTGCAAAATAGTATTTTAGTTTTCAGATTTTGACACCTGTTGAGATATAATGTACTGATTCTCCACGAGTTTTCTCTCTTGCAAAGAGAGATTTTTGAACATATCAAGAGACATCAAAAGCATTCATAAAGCATCAAGGTTTTCTTTGCAGTAAAAACCTTAGTCTGAATAACAAAGTGAATTTTCAGGAACTTGTAAAAAGTTGTATTCAAAGAAAAGATGCTGTCGCTGGCTGCAGAACACCATGGTTCCCTCTGTTCCTGTAAAAACCAAGCTATGAAAGCTGGCCAAATGATGAAAAACATAACAGCTGAATCTTTAACACCATTTAATATTGGTTTAATTAGTGCATGATCAACCACTTTGCTGAAAGCTTCCTGCAAGTCTTAAATAACCAACCAAGTGAATAATTGTGGTGTTACATACTACTGCCAGCAAGTTTTAACATGTATGCACATTTCTTTTGTTTTATTCAGAGGGACTCCATTTTAGGTGATGTTTTCACTCAAGAAACTTCTGAAATTTGTATTTAGAAGCCAGGCTGGAGTTTTTGTGCTGGAGCCACTGCAAAGCCTGTAGTGCCTCCTCCTGATTACCCCAGCACAGAAGGCAGCAGCGAGGGTCAGAAATACTCACAGCATTGGATGTGTGCAGATAACAGGACACCATCTCCCTCTTGATTGTAATGTCCTTCTCCCTCAGAGGCTGCTGCTTCTCCTTGCTTAGGTTCGTATCCAGCTGTTGAAGAAAAGCACACCAGCTTTTTAACACACTTACTCTTGGAGCAGTGCTCAGCAAGCAAAACACATTTACCACTTAGAGCACAGTCTATTACAAAAATATGGTGGTGGCAAATATGACTGCTATCAAGCTTATCCAATATTCTTTGGATTTCAGTCTCATTAGAAACCTAAAATCCACTAGAAGAGAACCAGAGATGCAGCTCTAACCAAAACCTGCTTTCAGCCATTTGAAGCAAGTTTACTCTTCTCTTTTCCCTAAACACTGTCCCAAGCAAATCAAGTTCAGATTGAAGGATCCAGCCTGGAGAACCAGAAGTGTCCCGAACAAGCCACCACTGAACAGCTCATTTTGATCTGAGAAAGAGCAGGCCAAACGATAAAAGCAGAGTCTCCGCAAAGAAGAGGCACATGCAAGCAGAAGAGATGAAGCAGGCCAGTGGAAGACTTCAGAAATCATCTCCATTCCTCTACTTGCTGCAGAGAAATTGCCACAGAAAGCAGGTAATACTAGTGCACGGAGAGAGGGAATACGACATTAGCTTATCAGCATCTGCTCACAGAGCGCCAGCACACGTCCCCTTGGTGCTTCCTGACATGTCTGTCCCCAAGCAGAGATGCCCGTACGGGCAGAGGAGGTGCTTAGACCTGCATCGGTCTTTTCCCTTTCCTTCTTTACCCTCATACTGGGGAATTGTCCCAGCTGGTGGGAGAAACAAAGCAAAAGTCCGCAATCACTCATGGCTATCCCAAAAGTCACAGCAGGCATCCTGCCTGCACTCCTGACGCTGGTTATCCCAGACACCCAGCGCTGGAGCAAGCGGCACTCAGTGCTGGCAGTTCAAGGGTCCTCAGCCTGGGCACTACGTGCACCAAACAGGAGTTAGTAAGGATGCTGCTGAAATTTCAAGTCAGAGAGGATACCAATTCAATAGCTCCTTTGGAAACCACCAAATCCTGGTCCAATCCAGTTTTGTAGTGCCCCTAGCTTTTGATTCATGCTCAGGTAAGACTGCCTGTTAAATGGACGCAAGGAGAGCAGAGACAGAAGAGTGCCCTGCAGCCCATACCCAAGGATCTTTCCAAGGAGAGGATCCTACGAAACTGAACGGCCTTTCACAAGGGACAGCTGCATGCAACAGGCATGTGGCAATAAGGGTTGAATTCCCTGCATAGTAAAGCATTAGAGTAAGCTCTGCCCTGAGCAAGTAGGCACCCTGTGTATGACACTGTCTGCTGGGGAAACAGCCAGCACAAAACGGTAGTAACAAGCTGAAGAAAACACATGCAGGAAAAAAGAAGCCACCAGTCTTGCTTCATCTGCCATGATGCCACTTCAAAGCCTGTGAGAGAAGGCAAGGAGAAAGGGGAAAACAAATCAGTGACAAAAAATGCTTCAGACAAAAGCGGGCAAGGGGAATAAGAAAAAGGAGGTAGGTAGTGATCACCCAGGTTTTCCTTCCTATGCTTTCAGTCTGAACAGCGGTCAGAAATGCCAAGTTTCTCCATCCTGCATGTGGTGTCCGGTGCAAGTTCCTCCAAATCAACATCTTGGAGCACTGGGGCAGGTCAGAGCAATCCCAGTGATGGATTAAGTTCCTCTTCCCTCTCTCCTCAGCATGGGAAGCTGTCCCACACTAAATCTCTGTCTAATGTCATGTACTGGCAAGCTCTGGAGAAAAGAGACAATCCCACCGTGGTGTGTACCCTGCAGCCAGGAGGGTGCTGCTGCTTTTCCTATGAGATGCCTTCACTCCCTTCCACAGGAGGCAGAAGCACAAATTGAACCATCACACAGTTATGCCCATCCCCTCCTCCACTAGAGATGCAAAAATGTAAAAATCAACTCCCCGGCTTCTAGGTCTTCCTGCTCAGCAGGGCTGAATGACAAAAAAGTGGCGCAGCAGGCAATGCACTTCTGGGAAGCAGGTCCCCAGTAACACAACCCCCTCCCCAGCCTGACTCGGCACATCCCCACCACCACAGCGGTGCACAAACTGCAGGAGCAGATGTTTCTGGACCCCTGGCCACACTGTTGACTTGCAGGATGCACATGATGGCCATCCCCACCACTCATGGGGTCCAGTTCTCCATAGGACCAGGGCTGCAGCCGAGCGCAGGACGCAGCCCTGCTGCAGGACCACTGCAGGACCACTGCAGGGCCGGCAGCCACAGACCTGCCTCGGGTGCAACGTCCCACAACAGAACAGGCAGGGCAGGAGACCCAGGGAGGGACCTGCAGCCCAACAGCACACAGAGCACACAAATGGCACCCAGCCGCCCATTAGAGGATTGCATCACATGACCCACAGGAGACTTGGAGATAACTTGGAAAAATTAAAATGTAAAAGGGCTATCTTAAGGCTGCATGATCCACAGAACGGAGGCAGAAATCCTTAAATGTGGTGATCTATGTTTTTATCTCCAGGATCTGAAATATTCCAAAATCCCGTATTACAGAATTCTTTTATTGATTAAAGACAATGCAGAATTTCAGTTCTCACTTTATTAAAGTAACCTTCCTCCACACTGCAAGAGGACAGACAAGGAGAGCAGAGTCCAGATGCATGGACCTGCACACCTTTGCTCTTGAACAGGGCTGGCTCTTGGGGCGCAGCCACCAAGACGTTAAAACAGAGTGGCTGAAACCTACGGCATGGCACGTCTCACCCGAAGCAAGGACAGAAAGCCTGCACCCAGCTGCCCAACCCCCTCCCCCCAAAATGTGAACTGAGGCTCCTGCCACAGACAGGCAGACCAGGCAGGAGGTCAAGCTGGATTTACAGTGCTGTCACTCAGCTGCAAAAACCTGCTCCACCTGGGATTGTAACAGAGGCAGTCTGCTCCTCACAATTTGAGCAGAATAGGTATTCATTTCCAGTGACAACAACTCCAGATCTGTCAAAGGCCAGGACCCTGCTGTCAGCTGGGGAAAGACAGCCCACACGGCCAGACAGACTCCTCATCTGGGTTCCTTACTGTCCTTGCTGCACCTCCAGAACAAGAACCTTGTTCTGCATTTATTGCTGTGACTGAAATTGCCATCCCTAAGGTAGGAACTCAACTGCAGGGCTTAGACATGAAGAAGTAAACAAAGCTTGCCACCATTTCCACCATGCACCAGGTGTCCACACAGGTTCTGAAGCAGGGTGTCTACCATTTCAAAATACACCTCTCTGCAAATATGCCCATCTCTGAGCAATAGGGCCAGGACACACACTTGCTGTCACAAATGTAATACTGTCACTTATGCTTATCTTATAAATGCATGCTCAATTACTCTTGAAAACAGATTATAATGCTCAACTAGAAGGATGCAGAATGATAGAATAAACTAATCTGTGCTGCGAGGGTGTATATGCACAGCATGGGAGCAGATTACCAACCAGTAAGATCTTTCTGACAGAGATTTTAGTTTCTGCAAAGCTTAAGGTTTTCATGGGAAAGTTTTAAATTTGAGAGAAAATCATTAGACTTTCACCAATCAGAAATACTTGACACAGTAGCTCCAGCTCAGCTTTCCTTTCCTGAAACAGCTTGAAAAATTTAATATCAAGTTTCATGAAAAAGTGGAGGTTTTTTCCCAAATCACCTCCATTGCCTTAGGAAAATTATAGTTTTGGCTCATACACACTGCTGCGGGCCAGGCTGGCCGGAGGTCTTGCAACACACAAACCCACACACTGTTTGCCTCAGACACTGCCGCAGGGACCCTCACGCAGGTGGTAACAGGGAAGGAAGCACAGCCTGGGTTCAGAAGGGCTGCAAGCATGCCACAAACCAAAATATGTCTTTAACGTTGTAGTGACTCACCAACATTGAAAGACATCAAAACTGAGGAATAACACAAAGTGCTTTGATTTCAGGATAACCAGATTATTTGTAAATTAATTTCCCCCATGAAAAATTTCAACCTTAACGTGGGGTTTTGAAAACTTTCCCCAGGAAAACTCCAGCACAGGAATCATCATTTTTCCCACTTCTACTCCAGCACTGAATAAGGAAGCTTGACATCGCTTCAACAATTTCCGCAACCACTTGCAAGAACACTGGGTATTCTTCAAACCACAGTTATGGTAACACGGACTTCAGGAAACAAGGTGGGAACTCTGAACCAAAAAGCTAAATAAGGAAAAGCCTTGCTGATGAAGTCATTAGGCTGCCACAACATTGCCTGGAGCAGCTCCACATGGAGACCAGCCCACTTTGATTTTCCATGGGCAAATGAAGATAGGACAAATTGTTTTTAATACATACTAACTAATTAGTATGAAAGCAGATTTTCCCATACACTGGGAACCCAACTGTACCTCCCTAATGCTGCATCTTAGGAAGACAGATGAGCAGTTCCCTGTTTCTCATCCTTTCAAGAACAACCTTCTGCAAGATGCTACAGCCCAAGACATCCCCCCATCAGAAGACAGGGATAACACGTTCCCTGTCCATGCACTAAGACATTGTCTGTTCTTACTGCCCACTGTTCACATTGCTGCACCATGCACTTGTACCTCTAACATATTCTTAAGAGAAAGGCTGTAGCCCTGGCTTTCAAGGGAATTAAGAAGTCAGGGACGAGGAGTGACAGCTGTGTCACTGGCTAGTCACCTCTTCTGACACTAGAGGAGCAGCACATTAATACTCTGGGAACAGTGGGGAAGACCTCTTGCTGAATGGATTAACACAGCACGAGGTGTTGCAAATCCTCTGAGCCCTTCCTTGCTCCCTCCATTTCTTTGGCTCTTTTTTTTTTATTTTCCCCTTCATTCATTATCATCTTCATATTAATAACAAGTGAGTTTGAAGGCTGGTATGAAAATTTCGGAGCAGATCAAAATCCAAACCCACTTTTGCCCATAATATTCTACCACTCCTACCACTTACCTAGTCTGTCCCAGCTTCTGCTCTTTTATTTGCTTTTCTCCAAAACAGTGGCATGTCACATCCCAGAGAAGGGAGGAACCACCCCAAACCAAAAAGTTTTCTTTTTGTAAGAAAGATCCAAAAGGAAGCAGGAGGTACAGAGCGTAACAGACCTTTCAGGAGAAGGAGTTTCAGGGAGGGTTTTCTGCCCACACAGCACGAGAGACCCTGGGAAGAAAACTGGTAAGACTACAGTCTCTGAAGACCCTGTTTCCCCCCCAGTTTATTTCTTTAGATAAACTCCTGAGCCGGTTATAACACCTGCCTATAGAGTACACTGACTTCATCCACCCCTACCCACAAAAACTTCTGAGGTGCTGAGTAAGTGTGGAGAGTCAGGTGGACTTAGACACACACACTGCTACCAGGGGACTGGTTTTTTAACCTATTTACTGTTTAATCTGTTGCTTTGAAGCTGCCCAAGGGCCAGCATGCCCTTGCTACTGGAGGTTCTTGCTCTGTGCAGGCACTAAGGAAAACATTTCTGGCAATAGATTGTTTTAAACTGGTAAAGCACAGCAGAACATACTGTTTATGACCTCCTGAGAATTATCTCCCAGACAGATCAGGAACAAGGGCAAAACTTGTATATTTAACATGCATTTGAGTTATATAACTGTTAAACATACACCACTACCAGACATTTCACTAGACTTGAAGGCTGACAGCAGTGTACCAGGACAGTCCTTTCTGGACACCTCACTCCTGGGTAGAAATCCTAGAAACTTCCTTTATATAAAACACTACCTAATTTAATGCCAGAAATCCAAAGAGCTACAGTAAGGGTTTGTTTTTTGGTTTTTTTTGTGTGTGTTTTTTTTTTTTTTTTTTTTTTTTTTTTAAACAGAGCATAGCAGATAAAAAGCAAACAAACAAAAAAAAAACCCAAGTAAACCACTGTGGCACTAACGAGGAACAAAAGTTTGAGCCCAAGCTCAATCCCAGGGGCAAGCAGGCTGGCAGAGGGGAGAGGATGCTGCTGAGTGACCGGGCTGTGGGGCAGGAGGCAGCCAGGGACCAGAGCTCTCCTGGCACTGCGGCGCTGCTCCAGCCTGGCATGGCGGCTCACCCAGCGGGACCCAGCAGCTTTTCTCTCCCGCCAGCAGTGCAACTGCAAACTCAGGTTTTCCCTAAAGACCTGGTTCTGCTCTGAACCTGAGCTACAGCTGCATGTCCACAGCACCCAGCCTCTCAGCAGCACCAGAGGGATGGAAACACCGACCCGGAGCAGATACCAGACCTGTCCCACCTGCTTCACACAGCATCTCTGCAGCTACGGGCATCTCCTGAAAAGGCTGGAGCATGCAATCACAGTTTTTAAACGTGTTTCCACAAAGACCAGGCAATTACAGAAAACAGATTCAGAGGGAGAAAACCAGGGAAAAGGAGGAAATCAGTCTGCCTGGCTACATGAAATCAGTACGAGAAACAAAAGGAGATGCAGGGCAAAGCAGAACTGAACAGGATCCTGAAGGTGAGGTGAAGAAAAAATAGGCAAGTTTAACTAGATGTTCTGGAGAGGAGCATTATTTTGTTTAAATTTCGATTAATTCTTGGTTATTAATTCCTTATCAATTATTCTGATTATTAATTCTATTTTCACACAGGCATTTTTTCAACATTTAAGGAGATGCAGCTGTTACAGGTGCATAGCACAGACCAGCCTGTGACAATCCCCATTGTCTCCTTACGATGAGGAGCTGCTGCTCCAGGAGCTGCCCTTGGGCAGAAAGACGGTGCAGGAGAAGCACGGAGCAGCCGCTGCAAGGAAGGAACCAGAGACTCACCAAGGATGCACAGGGATGTTTGTCACTGGGGCAGGAGGGGTGGGGCAGGGTTTGGGGACTGGGAAGGGGCAGCAGCAAGGCAGCCTTAAAAGCCTGGATGCACAGGTGACCCCAGAGAAGCAGCAACAGTCATCTAGTAATGAGGTGACAATCTGCAGACTGACAGCAAATCAGGTGGTAAAAGCTTGCAAAGAAAAATGATGGCAATTGGTTACATCACATTTATAGCAATCAACAGTCACAACGTTACTGCAGTGAAGATCAACTTTTTTGTGCAGAGCTGTTGAAGAGCAGAGAGGTGAAGATGGAGGAGTATCTGACTTTGGAGGCTAACGCAGTGCCACCCACAGCATGAGGTCCTCCTGCTATTTTCAGTCTCAAAGCAAGTGCTGCCGCCGCTATTTCCCAATCAGAAGCATTCCCAGTTTCCCAGCACATGGAAACTTGTACTTTAATTACTGTTCAATTACTTCTTATACCTTAATTGCTTGAGATTTCTGCTCTGCCCACAGATGTACAGAGATTTTCTGAATGAGGAGCAGGTCGTTCAAACTTGAAAAAAGGGACTTTGTCGTTTGAAAAATGTGCAAATAAAAAGCTCACCATAGAAACTGAACTCTCTTTATCCTGAAAGCCAGAGGAGCAGCAAGGCTCTGCAAAGGCGTTTGGGCTCTAGGACACCCCCCTGCTCACCTCCCAGCCCCTCCCAGCACCTACGAGCTGCGAAAACCCGCCCCGCAGTTAGAAGGCAAGAACCCGCCTGCGGCCAGCTCTCGCCTTCTGGTTTAATGCCGGTTTCTGATCGATGCGTTCAGGTAACTCAGACCCTCTGAAACACCACTCTGAGGCTGTTTAATCAGATTAAAACGACCTAATTCAAATCACCACAAATAGCAGAAAACATTAAATGCGTCACTTCTTTCACATTCGAAGTAAAAATAGATAAAATTAACTTTCCCTGGGGCAATCTGATAAAGCCCGTAGACACAACGTACCCTTATGGACAGCAAAAACCTGTCACATTCAAGGCAAAAGGACAACCACAGTCACACATCAGTGCGTTTGAACAGCCCTAGCTGTGACTATGAACCTTTTTTTAAAAAAAAAAATCAGAACCGTGTAAAATTTACGGGTTTAGATCAAAGTTTTCCCTCTCCCGGGCGCACCCGCTCCCCCCCGCCAAGGAAAGTGGCCCCGACTCTGCCGTGCTCTCCCACCGCTGGTTTTGGGCCGTCGCCCCCTCGCGCGGCCACCCCCACGACGGAACCGCCCGGCCCGACCGCCGCGGCCCCGCCCACGCAGGCCCCGCCCGCCGCACATGAATATTCATGAAGCTCCACCCCCGCCGCGGGGTCCCCGGCGGGGCGGGTGGTGCGGCGAGGAGCGGGGCCGAGGGGACGCGGAGAGAGCTGGGGCGGGCTGCGGGGTCACGGGGGAGAAAGGGGGCGGCGAGTTGCCATGGTGGGGGCTCCCGCAGGGACACGCTGCAGCGGGGCTGCTGCAAACAGCCACAGAGCAAAGCGCCGCCGGGAAGCGTGTCTGTGGGCAACAGCGGGATTTGAACCCCGAGAAACTGCCTCTGCCTGCGGGGAGAGGCAGTAATGTGTATTAATATTACGCATTAATAGATAATTATCAAATAATAATTGAAGTATTAACAATGCTTAGTAAAGTACTAATAATGCTTAAATTATTGAATTATTAAAATCAGCAGGCTTATTTTCAGCGGCTGCGGTAGTGAGCTCAGCTCAGGTGGTCAGACCGTGCCCCAGCCAGCCAGGACCCTCCAGGGCTGCTCTGGGCACGCAGGTTCCCCCCTCGCTCGGTGGCCATCCCCGTGATGTGGGACTGATGGAGCTGATCCATGGTGTCAGCTGTGATAAAGCCTCCTCTTCCCACTGAAGGCTGAGTGTTATGGACCTGCTCTGGGTAGGAATTAGACCCGTTACATTTCTTCCAGGGTTCATCTGGCTTAATTTTGTAATTCCTCTGCAAAACTGAGGAATGTGCTGTTCCCACCACAACTAGCAGCTCTGTGCCCTGATAAAATCCCAGCACTGATGATCCATCAGCAGAAGACTCTTTGTTCTGACAACGGCAGGATGGCTACAACGCTACAGCACACCTGGCACGTCACTGCTCTTCCTGAGAGCCCACCAGCACAGGAGCCCGTGACACTCAGAAACCAAAACACAGACACACAAACCACAGGCAGCAGAACTGCTTAAAATCTCTGCATTGTGCACAAGTGATACTGAGCAGGCCCTGTGCACACGGGTGGCTTGGCGCTTGTCAGCAGGAGGGTGAGAAGGTTCAAGTGGGTCACATCCTCACCAGCACCTGCACAATCCCAGGGCTGCTCCTGCCCCATCAGCTATGGAAGTGTTTTTTTGTCATCACAGGCTGAAAAGAGAATGTGCATGTGCTCCCACTGACATATTTTGCTTTTCTGTTTCCTAGGAGGCTCCTACCAGGACCCACACGAGGTACTGGAGATAGAGACCCTTTGCTCTCTGTCATGAGAAAGATCTCTCAGAGACAAGAAGCCCAATTCTACCAAAACAAACCCTTTCCTCAAAGAAGCATGGTGCATGCAGACAGTGAATGGTCTCACCTCTCTGAAACCTGTGCTTTAGTATGAGATCGTTCTCTCCCTCAAAAGGCCAGTGACTTCAGCCGACAAAGAGCAGGTCAGGAGTTGCTGTTTAAGATGTAGACATGACTGAGCATGCATGAGAGGATGCTTGAAACCACGTTTCTGTGAGTAGCAGATGTGTAAGAGAAAGAAGGGGGAAAACAAAGAAAAGGGTACCTGTGAGTCAGCATGGAAATATCAGGGAGACTTTGTGCAGGAGGGGAGGGAAAAGGACAGGGAGGAGTGTTTCCTTCCTGTCCTCCCCTTCTCAGTGGCGGTTCTGGGGGCTGTGGGGCTGCCCCCCTGCACATCTCAGCCTGGCAACAGGACCTCAGCATGGCCAGCTGTGCTTGTGGGGCTCCCTGCTCAGCACTGCTGGGCACCGGGAGAGGTCCCCAGGGTGCCTGGGGGCAAGGCAGGGCAGGAGCAGGGCTGGGGACACGGGCAATGCCCAGGGCATGCTGAGTGCACAGCCAGGGAAAGGCCATACTTGAGAAGAACAGTTCTCTGCCCTTCGAAACAGCAAAGTTTTGAAGTTTTCCCCTAAACGCTCTCACACGCACCTGGGATAGGGTGGGATGATTTTTTTTCTGAAGGTGGCAGCAACAGATGCCATCAGGAGAGGTTACCCGCATCACTACAGAACGACGGACATCCCCAAGCACTCCTCATGGCACAGACATGAGCAATCCGAGTGTCTGGGACACCAAGCAGAAAACTTTAGAGAAAGTGTCTTCTGTGGAAGTCACATCCATCAGTTTAAGATCCTTTCCAGCATCCTATGCTGATGGTGTTACTTAATCTCTTGGTGGCGCCAGATGCCTGTAGCTGAGGTTGACCAGCCACAGTTCCTGAACACAAGGTTTAGTTCCCAAATTTGGGGGTATGCAAGTTAGACAAAAGGATTCAGCTGTTTTGGATAAGAAGGGAGAGGAGCCATTTGGAGGGGCAGGTGTGGTGTGTGTGAGTCCTCTTTGCCTCTGTGAAGCTGGTAAAACTGATGTTTCTGCTTTGGAGGAAAATATGGGGAAGGAGGGAGGGGTAGGGCTGTCACTGTGGATGTGCTTCCTCCTCCTCAGGAGTCCTTAGAATCATAGAATCATTAAGGTTGGAAAAGACCTCTAAGATCATCAAGTCCAACCATCAACCCAGCACCACCATGCCCACTAAACCATGTCCCTAAGCGCCTCATCTACATGTCTTTTAAATACCTCCAGGGATGGGGACTCAACCACTTCCCTGGGCAGCTTGTTCCAATGTTTAACCATTCTTTCAGTAAAGAAATTTTTCCTCATGTCCAATCTAAACCTCCCCTGGCGCAACTTGAGGCCATTTCCTCTCGTCCTATCACTTGTTACTTGGGAGAAGAGACCGACACCCACCTCGCTACAACCTCCTTTCAGGTAGTAGTAGAGAGCCATGAGGTCTCCCCTGAGCCTCCTTTTCTCCAGGCTAAACAACCCCAGTTCCCTCAGCCGCTGCTCATAAGACTTGTTCTCCAGACCCCTCACCAGCCTCGTTGCCCTTCTCTGGACACGCTCCAGCACCTCAACGTCCTTCTTGTAGTGAGGGGCCCAAAACTGAACACAGTATTCGAGGTGCAGCCTCACCAGTGCCGAGTACAGGGGCACGATCACTTCCCTAGTCCTGCTGGCCACACTATTTCTGATACAGGCCAGGATGCCATTGGCCTTCTTGGCCGCCTGGGCACACTGCCGGCTCATGTTCAGCCGGCTGTCAACCAACACCCCCCCAGGTCTTTTTCCGCCAGGCAGCTTTCCAGCCACTCTTCCCCAAGCCTGTAGCGCTGCATGGGGTTGTTGTGGCCGAAGTGCAGGACCCGGCACTTGGCCTTGTTGAATCTCATACAGTTGGCCTCGGCCCACCGATCCAGCTGGTCCAGGTCCCTCTGCAGAGCCTTCCTACCCTCGAGCAGATCAACACTCCCGCCCAACTTGGTGTCGTCTGCAAACTTACTGAGGGTGCACTCAATCCCCTCATCCAGATCATTGATAAAGATATTGAACAAGACCGGCCCCAAAACTGAGCCCTGGGGAACACCGCTCATGACTGGCCGCCAACTGGATTTGACTCCATTCACCACAACTCTCTGGGCCCGGCCGTCCAGCCAGTTTTTGACCCAGCGCAGAGTACACCTGCCTAAGCCGTGAGCCGCCAGCTTCTCGAGGAGAATGCTGTGGGAGACGGTGTCAAAGGCCTTACTGAAGTCCAGGTAGACCACATCCACAGCCTTTCCCTCATCCACTAGGCGGGTCACCTGGTCATAGAAGGAGATCAGGTTGGTCAAGCAGGACCTGCCTCTCATGAACCCGTGCTGGCTAGGCCTGATCCCCTGGTTGTCCCACTCATGCCTTGTGAGCGCCCTCAAGATGAACCGCTCCATAGTCTTCCCCGGTACCGAGGTCAGGCTGACAGGCCTGTAGTTCCCCAGATCCTCCTTCCGGCCCTTCTTGTGGATGGGCGTCACATTGGCAAGCCTCTCCTCCTCCTCAGGATGCCTCCTCCCCCTTCTCCTCCTCCTTAGGAGTCCTCCTCTTCCTCCTCTTCAGGAGCCCTCACCCTCCTCCTCATGAGCCCTTTTTCTCAGTAGGAGTCCTCCTCAGGAGTCCCTGTCTTCCTCAGGAGTCCTGCTTCTCCTCCTTCTCTTAAGAAGTCCTTCTCCTCCTTTATAGGAGTCCTCCTCCTCAGGTGTCCTCCTTTGTCCTCCTCAGAAGTTCTCTTCCTATTCAGGAGTTCTCCTCCTCTTCACCAGGAGTTCCCTTCCTCCTCCTCCTCAGGAGTCCTCCTCCTCCTCAGCACTCCTCCTCCCACAGAGTTCTCCTCCTCAGGAGTTCTGCTCCTCCTCAGGAGTCCTGCTCCTCTTCCTCCTCAGGACTCCTCCTATTCTTCTTCCTCTTCCTCCTAAGGAGTCCTCCTCTTCCTTCTCCTTATCCTCCTATTCAGGAGTCTTCCTCCTCCATCTCTTCCTCCTCCTCAGGATTCCTCCTTCACCTCCTCAGGAGTCCTTCTCCTCAGGAGTCCTCCTCCTCCTTTTCTTCCTCCTCAGGACTCCTCCTCCTCCTTCTCTTCCCCCTCAGGAGTCTTCCTCTTTCTCCTTCTTCTCAGGAGTCCTCTTCCTCAGGAATCCTCCTCCTCCTCCTATTCGGGACGTTTCCTTCTACAGAGTTCTCCTCCTCAGGAGTCCTCCTTCTCTTCCTCCTCCTCAGGAGTCCTTTTCCTCCCCCATCTCCTCCTCCCCAGGATTCCACCTCTTCCTCCTCCTCAAGAGTTCTCCTCCTCCTCCTCTAGAGTCCTTTTCCTCATGAGTCCTCCTCCTCCTATGGCATCCTCCTCCTCCTCCTCTTGAGGAGTACTCTGCATCCTCCTTCTCTATGGGAGTCCTTCTCCTCAGGTGTCCTCCTCCTCAGCAATCATCCTCCTCATGAGTCCTCCTCCTCCTATGGAGTCCCCTTCCTCCTCCTCAGGAGTTGTCCTTCTCCTCCTTCTCTTCCTACTCAGTCCTCCTCTTCCTGCTAAGGAAGCCTCCTCCTCGAGAGGAGGACTCCTTCTCCTCTTCTGGAGCCTTTCTCCTCTTCCTCCTAAGGAGTACTCCTCCTTCTCCTCCAGAATCCTATTACTACTACTAATCAGGACGCCTCCTTCTACGGAGTTCTCCTCTTCAGGAGTCCTGCTCCTCCTTAGGAGTACTCCTCAGGAGTCCTCTTTCTCTTGCTCCTCTTCAGGAGTCCTTTTCCTCCCTCATCTCCTCCTCCCCAGGAGTCCACTTCCTCCTCCTCCTCAGGAGTCCCTGTCTTCCTCAGGAGTTCTGCTCCTCCTCCTTCTCTTAAGAAGTCCTCCTCCTTTATAGGAGTCCTCCTCTTCAGGCATCCTCCTCCTCCTCCTTTATAGGAGTCCTCCTCCTCAGGCATCCTCCTTTGTCCTCCTCAGAAGTTCTCTTCCTATTCAGGAGTTCTCCTCCTCTTCACCAGGAGTTCCCCTCTTTCTCCTCCTCGGGAGTCCTCTTCCTTCTCCTCCTCAGGAGTCCTCCTCCTCCTCAAGACTCCTCCTGCTACAGAGTTCTCCTCCTCAGGACTCCTCCTATTCTTCTTCCTCTTCCTCCTACGGAGTCCTCCTCTTTCTCCTCCTTATCCTATTCAGGAGTCTTTCTCCTCCACCTCCTCCTCAGGATTCCTCCTTCAGCTCCTCAGGAGTCCTCCTCCTCCTCCTTCTCTTCCTCCTCAGGAGTCCTCCTCCTCCTCCTCCTTCTCTTCCTCCTCAGGAGTCCTCCTCTTTCTCCTCCTTCTCAGGAATCCTCCTCCTCCTTCTATTCAGGACGTCTCATTCTACAGAGTTCTCCTCCTCAGGATTCCTCCTCCTCCTCAGGAATCCTCCTCTTCCTTTTCAGGAGTCCTCCTCTTCAGGAGTCTTCCTCCTCTTCCTCCTCTTCAGGAGTCCTCATCCTCTTTCTCTTCTTCAGGAGTCCTCCTTCTCCTCCTCCTCCTCCTCCTTACCACAAGACAAAAGGGCATCTTTGAATGTTCCTTTGCCTTGGGAGACTTTGGTTTAACCACAGAAAAGAGCTATCCATTCTTCAAGATAATGCAGAATCACCTGAGCTGCCAGAATCAGGCACAGTCTCTGACACAGGCTCGGACATAGCCAGGACTGCATCTGCTCATAGCTGCAGTATTAGTACCTTCTCCAGAACTTTGAGAGACCTCTTCCTTCTGACTCCGCATTTCCTTTGTTTACCATTTGGTCCATTTGCTGCAGTAGCTGCATTGCACCCTCAGCCTGACCCGTTGCTGTTCTTTGTTCAAGGTTAGATTCCACAGGTCCCCCTGTAAGAAACAGCAGCAAGAAGAAAAACACAAGCTTGCTCTCTCCGCACTCCCTGCATACCCAATGGCAGACCCTGAAACTGAGAGATGGGTCCAGACTCTTGACTGATGTGATGCCTGGGAGCTTTCAAAGCAATGCAGACTGATTTGGAGGTAGGGTCCCATCTCATAGTCCAGCTCTGAAGGGGCTATGTAGCCTAGCTCTACGAGTGGGAATTAGTTATGCGGGAAGAGAGTCTTGGCCAAAATCATTGGTGGCCTACTGCTTTACAGTGGTTGTAATTCCTAATCTCACATGCTGGAAAATATCAAACACGATTTTTAAAGGAAAACTAATACCAATGTAATCCTTGCAGCTTTTGATTTAATATGACCAATTTGAATGAAACAATCCAGGAATTCCTTACTTAGAGAAACTCACTTGGTTACAGCCCATGGTAAGGGATGCTGGACTAAACTCATACTCATTTTCTTTGGAGGAATTCTGAAAGGAAAAGGAACCCAAGAACTGTTACACAATGTAAAATTCTATTGTACAGGAGACTTTTGTTTGTTTGCTTGCTTTAAGAACTAAAAGGCAAGGTCTACTCTCTTGTTCTGTGATTTTATTTTTTTCTCTGCTACCATAAGGACTTTCTTCACCATTATATTTCTACCCCTCCCTCCTCCTCAGGACATTCACAGGCCTAACATAAAGCTGTAATTCATTTAGTAGATTTTAACATACCAAATGGTGAAAGAAGAACAGCAGCTATGGCATAGACAGAGATTTTAAAAAACATGAACAGAGGTGCTGTGGGAAATAACAGCCACTGGACAATACAGGCCTCTAGACATTAGCCCTGCTAAGACATAGTCACAGGAAACAGAGTAACAGGAAAGGGACAAAAGTGAAAAGTGCCAGAAGCAAGAAGTGAGCTAGGAATACCCATTAGGAAGGTTATCAGCAATACAAAGGACCACAAACAACAACATCAGCATGTAAGCTTCTTTAAGAGAGAGTAAACCAACTTTGTCGTGGAGAGAAGATAATAGAAGAATAGACCCACTCTCTGATGGTGTTTCTCTTGCACTAAGCTCAGGTTCACGCAAAATTCCAAACTTTAGATGGCCTGAGATCTTTACAGTTTAGTCTCAGAGCATTAACTAAGTTAGGAAAATTATCTGCAGTGACAGGCTGAGCGTCTCTCAGTTCTCTTTCTTTCTTTCTTTCTTTGACTTCTACTGGTGCACTTGGTAAGTGGAAAGATATGCAGGCTCGACGCCAATCATCCTGACCAGACAGCCTACTAGCAAAATAGCAGGCCTAGAAGGCATTTGGATGAGAGCTGAAAATGCAATCTATTTAACAGCCGTGTGACTGCATCACTTCCATGCTCCTTCTTCTGAATCGAGTGCCAATGTTGTAAAGTCAATCCTACATGTATTAAGTAGACAGATTTCCTTCATGTTTAACAAGACCCTTCCCTTTTTGAGATGCATTCTAAAACACCAGGTGGATTTGGATCCAAAGTCTGCTGATAAACTGAACAAGAGCCCTGGAGGAATGATTAGAAGAATCCTGAGAAAGTACAGGAGCTACTCATACGTTTTTTCCTAAACCTAGGATTAGGTTTCTTCTCATCTTGAATACTAAAAGAAACCAAATGGAAAGCAAACCAAATGGAAAGCATGCCATAGAAGCACCTAGCTCTGATCTCCTAAAAAAAATGTACATAAGGCAGAGGTCATCTGCCCATGACTTCATGCAGTGCTTGTGACATCTGGTCTGGTATTCATAAACACAACAGTTTGTGTCTGGACATCCCTCTCAGTGTAACAGTGCCCCGAGTAGTGCAAATTTCAGGTACAAGTCACGGTGACATGAGCACCTGTTCTGGAGAGGTTCTTTTCACCTGAATTGGTATTTGCTATGTTGATGATTCATTCATCATAGTTCCAGTTTACCTGGAAAAAGCTCAGGACATGTCCTCCCACATTAGTTAAGACAATATGAGGTTACAGTGATCTCTGCCACCTACCACATTATTTCTCAGGGTCCAACATGCTAACCTGGAGCTCCAGCTTTCAAGGACACTAATGTTTGAGAAATTCAGCCACTGTATAAGGACCGGAGGCATTCTGGGGACAGTGATGATAGCAAAGTGGGGAATAAAAAAGCATCTTTCAGAGGATGACCCTTATCCCACCAACAGAGCGTTTGGAGCACCTGAAGAAAGAAGCCAGAAAGAGCATGCATAAAGACCTGTCACTAATCCTGCAAAGGTAAGCCGAAGGAAAAAAAAATTATACAGGTTTTAGAGACAAATAAGCCTGCTTGTTTTAGAGAAGTTCTTCTGTACTGAATGCTCCTGACAGGCATTTTTGACAAACCTGTCAAAAACCCTCTTCCGAAAGAAAGTTTTTGGCTTACAACAAGGTGAGGGCTGTTTCAATACAGGAATTTATCTGTGCAGGCTGAAGGTAACCATGCAACTAGTAGCACCTGAAATTGCAGAGCAATTATGCTGAGATTGGCCCTTTGAAACCAATTCTACAGGAGCAAGCAAGCAGTACGCCCTGACCATCTGAGATTTCAAGCAAGCCCACAGACAACATTTGCGTAAAGGCTCAGCCAGTTGTGGAGAGGTCCAAAAGGTTCTTGAAATGGGGTCAGCATGTCATCATGCAGAAACACATAGAAATCCAGGTATTTGATGCAACTATTCACCTCCCAAGGAACAGGGGGAGAAGAAGCTGTTCCTTTTATACTACTAGGCAACTTCTTTTGTGGACAATTCCAAGAGGAATGAGTTTGCCTCCTCAGAAAATACTCTAAGAGTTGGAGAGGGAAAAAGGCCAGGAAGGTGGTAAGGTGGCAGGGATTTGAACTAAATTTAGAATGGGTACCAGTAGCCAGGAAATGGATGAAATGCACTGGGATATTTGGGAGGATGGGCAACAGCCAGGAGGAGGAGAACAGGGGTGTTAGCGAAGACTCTGTTACCTAAAGGGTGTGCCTAACAGCAGTTCTGTCAGAGCAGCCTTTTAGTCTGTGGGCTAAAAGAGAAAGAATCTTCCTTTCCTGACAAGGTCTTTGGAGAACAGTGGGTTTAGAAAGCAACTGCTGACCCCTCTGGAACAATCCTGTAAATCTGCCTTCTGATGCCATAGTGAGAAAAGTTATGACACTGTTCAAAGAAGAGGGAGATGCCTCCAAGGCCATCTGCACAGAGAAAGGACACTGGTGGGGAGTGGCAAGTACTGACACTGAAGCCAGTGTCAAGGTGTCAGCACCCACTGTTGGCCCTTCATTGAGTTCTGCATGAAGGGGCATCTGAGGTAAAAGAGGACTGGAGTCTTGAAGACAAGGCAAGGCATCCTTCAGGCTCATCTCTGAGAGGAGATTGACCTCACTTCCTCTGAGAGGAAGCTCACCCCTAGAGTTCATAGCTTGACAGTCAGAAAAGCTTGTGTCGTCTCCCTGTAAAACTTATTCCTTGGCTAAGTTTGATGAGCAGGAATCAAAAATGTCTCGATGCAGGTGGTGCAAGTGAAAAGGGACAAAAAATTACCTGAAGGCATTTTTATGCTTGCCACTTTAAGAATCCACGACTAAACAGATGCTGTTGTCTCTTTCTGAATATTCTGTAGCTTACCATTTCAAATCCATGCTTTGCTTTACTCATATGGTAAACACACTCAGCTCCAGTTCTAAAAATAAGTCAAATAAGTAAGAACTGAGTTTACAAAAAGTCACAAAAAGGAAGCAATCTTGTAAATGGCTACTCCAAGGATTTCATCAGAAATCAGGATTTTAGTACCTCTAGCCAACAAGATCTATACCCTTAATCTATTTTTGTACTCATGTTGCAAAGTCTCACTTAAAAAACGAAAATATGCACTCATTCCAGTATTAGGCTTTCTGCTTTTCTAGTAAAACCAACAAGCAGTTAAAGAGAAAAAGAAGTGTTACATGACATGGAAAGGGGGATGAGCAGCGAGTTGACAAAGCTTGCAAATCCTACACAGTTACTGACATAAAGAGAAGGGCAGGTAGCAAAGAACCATAGACAGATCTTACAAGACTCGGTCATGGAGCAATAAAATGGCAGAGAAAACTCTGTACAGAGAGGTACAAAGTGATGCACATGGGGAAAAACAATCCCAGCTTCACACACAAAACAATGCTCTTTAGGCTGATCAGTATCACTGGGGAGTGACACCTGGAGATTCTGATAGCTCAACACTCAGCAGCACCCCAAGAAAACCCAAATCCAAATCCCCCATGAGGAATTATGAGCAAAAGACCTTGTCCAAAAAGAAAAAAAGATCAAGAGGTGGTCTGATTACAGTAGACAAACTCCTTCCCAGGGGGCAGGGGGGGTGGGGCAGGGAATGCTCAGACTGAATGAGTTCTTCAGTCTAACAGAGTAATTGGAAAAAAATGACAGAAGGCTTGAAGTTGATGCCTCACCAATTTAATTTTGAAATCAAGAATACACTTTAAAATTATTAACTGTTTTAATCTCTTCTGGAATAGCGTAACTGCTGGGGCAAGATACAGGACTAAGACAGAACTGCCAGATTGGATCATGAAATAGCCCTTTCTGGCCTTGTATTTTACGAATCTACAACTCATGTGTTGGCTAAAAGAGATTAGAAAGCATTCTGGATCCTGATCTCATTCTTCACTCATTTCCAGCAGTTTTATTGTGACTAGAAACTGATGGCAGGGTAGGGAAATGAAAGGACTACATTTGTATGAGCAGGAAAAAACTGGCTTCAGACTTCTCCCATTATCATCTCTGCGTGAAATACATTTGGGAACTGGGTAGAATATAAGGCAACAAGAGAGATGATTTGACATGGTCTGTACATTGCCATGGAAGGGGAAAGGTGAGCATAAACACTTCTGATCACAATGCTGGATCTGGGACTGTCTGCCATGTACTTGTGAATATTAAGTACAGACACGAATTTTCTTTTTTTAAAAGGTACGCTCTATGAAAGAAAGGAGCCTGCTAGACTAATATTGGGCCTGCCTCTGAAAGGTAGTCAAGAACTAAGCTTGAAGTTAGGCACCATGAGCCAGCATTGCACCCTCGTGCTGAAGGCAGCCAACAACATCCTGAGCTGCATTAGGAAGAGTTTTGCCAGCAGCTCAAGGGAGGTGATCCTTCCCCTCTGCTCAGGGCTGCTGAGGCCAGTCTGTGTGCTCTGTCCAGACTGGGCTCCCCAGGACAACACTGGGACTCACTGGCCCAGCAAAGGGCCACAAAGATGAAGGGACTGGAGCACTTTTTGTATGCGGAGAGGCTTTGAGGGCTGGGACTGTTCAGCCTGGAGGAGGCTCAGGGGGGATCTTATCAATGTACACCTGATGGGAGGGAGTGAAGAAGAGGGAGCCAGGCTCTCCTCAGCAGCGCCTTCTGGCAGGACAAGAGGCAAAGGGCACAAATTGCAAAACATGAAATTGAACACAAGAAAAAACTTTTTGACTACAACTGTGGTCAAGCACTGCAACCGGTTGCCCACAGAAGTTGTGGCGTCTCCACCCTTGGAGTCCACTCAAAACCTGAGGGGACATCCTGGGCAACCTGCTCTGGGTGACCCTGCTTGAGCAGGAGGGGTTGGACTCGATGATATCAAAAGTCCCGTCCAATCTCAATGATTCTGTGAAATCCAGAGACAGAGATCTACTTTGGAATCACCATGAGAAGTTTAGTTACCAAACAAACCGATGGGAAGGATGTGTGATAATACTCGTGCACACACAACACGTGCAATTCCATGAGACTTTAAAGCACTTTGAAAACAGCAAGCTCAAATGTGTTTTGCCATCAGCCCCAAGCTAGGAGGCAGCATTCATAAGCTGACTCAGAGGAACTGCTGGGAGGCAGCTAGAAAACTGTTCCCAGTTCTTCCCTTGTCATTCCTGGCTCAGGTGTGCAAGCCAGTGCACTGCTTTGTCTAGTTGCTGAGTTCTCATCCCACTGTGATTCTACAGACAATGTTAACACAAGGAAGTTAAACAGGAAGACTTCTAGTTAATGGCATGGGAACCTGAAAGCATATGACAACTTTTCTCCAAATATGGGCAATGCTGCTTAGATTCTGTCACCTAAGGAAGAGAAGGAGGAAGAAAAATGGGGCAAAGGATTACACAGGAATGAAATATGAGGAAGGTACAAGAGACATTAAAAATATGCATATGTGCCCTGGAAGACTATTTTGTAGTCAGCTGACCTCTCCATACCTGACTGTGGGCATGAGGTCGCTGCTCCGACTTCCACTCTTCTCCTCTTCACTGTCTCTTCCACTGCAGTGCTTTCTGACATTTCATTTCTTCTCTTGACCTTCAAAACATTGCAAACTCAGTATTGATAAAATTTTATTTTGACTTTTCTATTTTAGAACAAAATTCAGAGTTAACATACATTCATATTTCGCAAAATTGTTCACGTTTATACAAAAAATGATTCAGGAATAAAAGATTAGCTTCCTTATTCAAACAGAAGATAAGCACTGAGAGACCATCCAGAGAATTATGCTCAACAGTTTTAAAGAAAAAATACTACTTTCCAGGACATCCTATTTGCTCACCTTCAGAGGAGGGCCTAGGAATGTAATGAGCAGGAATGTAATGCTAGCAGAGACAGAAAAAATTCTTTTGGGGAATTTGGACATGACATCTTCACTAATTTGCTCCATCTTCAGACACTTACCCATATTGAAAACAAACCTACCCTGAGCTCTCATTAAACAAAAACTTTCCAAATAAGCTTAACTGTGTTGTTTATGACATATACAGTACCTAGGAAACCACTTAATTATTCAGAAATATCAACCTCATACAGTGTCTCACAGTGAAGAAACCATTGGACAGCTCAGCTCAGACTTGTAGAAAATACATCTAACTGAAGTCAGCAGGGCTCTCAGGTGCCGAGGCAGGACTTCATTCAAAGTCTGCTGGAATTGACAGGAAGATTTCTCTCAATTTGGACGGTTCTAGGTGAGAATTCAATGCCACTTTACATTGCCTGACTGACACCTAGAAATAGAACTGTAGCATCACCTATATATATATTCTGCTACTCCAGACTATTTAGAATATAAATTAAAAAACAAAACAAAACAAAAACACACACACAACTTACAAGTTCATAACTGCCCTTGTTTACGTCTTTACCTGTAACAGAGGTATTATAAAATTTGGTGAATAATTAGACTGGACTTTCTTTAACCAACTTAAAAGTACATTTTTGCATTGCACCTCACTTTCTGAGAACAAGATAAACTACTTAAACAATGCTGGACTTGCATATGATATGTTGAAATTGGAAAACAGCAAATACAGATCTTTCAGAACTAGAATTCCTGGCTATGAATGCCACATGTTGATGGGATGGGGAAAATTGCTTTTCTTGAAGAAGTCGAAGGAGTCTTCAGAAGAGAAGAAGGAACTGAAGAACTGTTAGCATTACTCTGTGTTTTGGGCACCAGATGGAAGATGCAAGGACATCTGGAGCATAGCCTCCAGAGAATATTGGCCAGCTAACCTCTGATGCATGGGATCAATACATATTTTCCTGAAGAAAAATCCCTGCCAACAGAAACTTGAACATCAGTGCCTGAAAGTAACAGCATGTTATGCTGTGCATAATTTTAGAATAGAAACACTGCACAACTATCTGGGGAGGGCAATTAAATACTGGAGCAAGGTGTACAGGGCAGTGAGTGAATTCTCCACGTTTAGAAGTTTTTACATCCAAACATGGTATGTTTGATAGGGGATGCTACACGCAAGCAAATGGGTGAGACTAAGAAGTTACTCGTTGTCCATTTTATAAAGGAGACCAGATTATCTACTAAGCAGTCATAAGAAAAAACAGCAACTATTCTCAGGGACCAATAATCAGAACAGGAAATAGTAAGAACAAACACTCAGTTTTCACAACAGAGGAGGTTAAATGTAGAGAGGTCTCAGCTGGGGCCTGAGGCTGTTCAGGGAGTTCATAGAAAATCTGGAAAATGAGACACTAGTGAGGTGACAACATTTGCTAATTATACAAAAGACATTATTACCATTACTACCATTATTACTATCATTATTTAGAAAAACAAATGCATTCTTTCTTTAGGAAAACAGAAACAAAGTGTGTGAAGTTCAATGTCAACAAACGTAGTCAAGCACAAGGAAGAAAAACATGGATTCCATATACATGTGCGGGCTCCAGCGTAGCTACTGACATGAAAGAATGAAGGTTGGGAGCCACTGGGCATTGCTTCATAAAACTACTACCTGAAGAATCAGCAGTAGTTGAAAAGGCAAAGAGAGATTCAGGACATTTTAGAAGAGCAATACAGGACAAAAGAGAACACATTATTATGCTCTATTTCAAATCCACAGTACAGCCGTACTGCACACAGTTTTGCTCCCTCTAATTCAAAGATACAGTAGATGAAGGGAAAGTGAAAAGCAAGACATAGATCATAGGTGTTTCCAGAAATTATCCAAACATAACCATAGTGACTTACCACAAGATACATTTTGCTGAAATGAGTTGAGTTCTAGATACATAGTGCAAATGTATAAGGCACAAGATGGACATTCTCATGTTTGAATCTCACCTTTGATACTCTCTCCCATTTACTCAAACCTGAGAACAACGGTAAGGCTTAAGAACATAGCACTAACATTTCAAAGGAGCAGGAGTGCTGACAACGTCTTCTTGTAAAGCTTCAAAAGTCATACCACACTGAACATATGTATAAGGGAGCAAATACAATCTGTCAGTATGAACTTTGTGAAAAAATACTAGTAACACATTACAGGAAACACTCATCCAGGTGACACTCTCCCATCAGTCACTTGTATTAACAGTGTTGTGTTTCCTTAACTGTATTTGGCTTCAGTCCTGACATCCTCCCACAAGAAACAACATGCCGGGCTCTTCCAACCCTGTGAATAAAACCTCATCAGCTTTCCTAACTAAAAAGTAATTATTTTAAAAATTATTTTAAAAACTGAAAAGGACTAGGATTCATAGGAGTAGCATCATTACATTTACTTCACAGTTCAAAATGGGAGGAAAAAAGATAATTGACATGACAACCGCCACAGTTACAGACGTTCCTTCATGTGGGTGCAGTTCTGACACCTAGGAGCTCATGCATGCAAGAATGGATGACGCTACATAGCAGACTCCTTACATGCCTCTGATCTCAGGAAGAAACAGGTAAAATGAATACTTTTAGTCCATTTGCTAGCAGAAACTAACATCCTGAGGACTGGAGATGGAGCCCAAGATTTGGCTAGATGAAACACTGACACAATCAGTTCCTTTAAGGGATGTGTTGATCTGCTCGAGGGTAGGAAGGCTCTGCAGAGGGACCTGGACAGGCTGGACCGATGGGCCGAGGCCAACTGTATGAGGTTCAACAAGGCCAAGTGCCGGGTCCTGCACTTCGGCCACAACAACCCCATGCAGCGCTACAGGCTTGGGGAAGAGTGGCTGGAAAGCTGCCCGGCAGAGAAGGACCTGGGGGTGTTGGTCGACAGCCAGCTGAACATGAGCCGGCATTGTGCCCAGGCGGCCAAGAAGGCCAATGGCATCCTGGCCTGTATCAGAAATAGTGTGGTCAGCAGGACTAGGGAAGTGATCGTGCCCCTGTACTCGGCACTGGTGAGGCCGCACCTCGAATACTGTGTTCAGTTTTGGGCCCCTCACTACAAGAAGGACGTTGAGGTGCTGGAGCGTGTCCAGAGAAGGGCAATGAGGCTGGTGAGGGGTCTGGAGAACAAATCTTATGAGCAGCGGCTGAGGGAACTGGGGTTGTTTAGCCTGGAGAAAAGGAGGCTGAGGGGAGACCTCATCGCTCTCTACTACTACCTGAAAGGAGGTTGTAGCGAGGTGGGTGTCGGTCTCTTCTCCCAAGTAACAAGTGATAGGACGAGAGGAAATGGCCTCAAGTTGCGCCAGGGGAGGTTTAGATTGGACGTGAGGAAAAATTTCTTTACTGAAAGAGTGGTTAAACATTGGAACAGGCTGCCCAGGGAAGTGGTTGAGTCCCCATCCCTGGAGGTATTTAAAAGACGTGTAGATGAGGCACTTAGGGACATGGTTTAGTGGGCATGGTGGTGTTGGGTTGACGGTTGGACTCGATGATCTTAGAGGTCTTTTCCAATCTCAATGATTCTATGATTCTATGATTCTATGAAATTGGTCGTTTGAGTTTGGCTTCAAGGACTCCCACAGCTGGTGATTAATTAAGAGTTATGCTACAGCCCGACACACAGATTGCAGGACAACTCATCACACCAGACCTCTCAGCTTGCAGTTCTCATCAGGGCCCAGTGCTGGCTGAGCATGTGGGTGGACTTCCAAGTTCTAGAGATACACATTCGTGAATCAAACACTCCTCAAGTACACAGGCAAAACTAGCTGAGCTTTAGAGAAGCAAACCAACAACAAGGCTTTGTTTGTTTGGGTGCTTCCTGTCTGACGATGCTCTTGGCTACTTTCTCTTCCTGGCAGTAACAGGAGGAAGTTGCTGTCATACATACCAGCTTCTGTCAGAGGAAGAGGATGACCTCGTTCTTGCCTGTCATTACGAGGTGTGGCAACAATGCAGTCTTCCAAGACTGGGAGGGAATGCCTTGGAGGCTGAAACACTTGGGTGTTCATTACTCCTAGGCACCCAGAATCACAGGAGATGATGCCAGAGGGCCTGATCTGATTCACAAATTGACACACCTTAGGACTGAAAAGGCTTCTCATTCAATTAACTTACTTACTTTTCTCTTCAACAAGAGTGTCAGGAGAGTAACTCCTTCTTAACCCTTTACACTACAGCAACTACAATAGAAATGTTAATTAACGGTTACCATTTCTTTAATTTAATTATTGTCAATTCAAATTAATAAGCTGCAGAATATGTAGCAGACATGGCTAAATTCTGTCCAGTTGTGCAAGCAAGAAGAAAGAGATGAAGGCCAGCTGGGCCCTTGATGCACTCTGATGAAAAAAAATCTAGGAGGCAGAGCCTGTAGTAAAGCTGCAGGCCAGAATAATCCAATCTCAAATGCCTCAGCAGTTACATACCAAAAGTGAAATCCCCAGGAAGCTACTCAACAAAACCTGTGCATGCCAATGTTCAAATATTAGCTTCTATATGCCTATGCTGTGCAATGGCACAAAGCTTTTACAGAGCTGTCTTTTGATAGCAGGCCAGACTGACGGCAGCTAAATGCCCCTGTAAACTTTAGGGAAGAAGGAAAAACTCTGGCAACTGGTCCCAAAGGAGTAAGGGGGATGAGCAAAATAAGGTGAATACTGGGTGGAGGACATTTGCTTTACTTTTATTTCTAGACTTCAAAGACTACATTGAAGAGGGGACCAGGATAACTGATGACAATCCTGCAGGCTTTGTGTGCTCAAAAGCCTGTCTAGTCTTCCAACTATCTCAGTTCAACTACTTCTCGTAAAGCTCACTCTGTGAGGTGCTTTTTGCTTCTCTCAGCCACCTATGTGGGTACGTAAACATATACTCACATTTGCTCCCACCCAAGAAACAACTTTTATGCTCAACATCCCTCTAGGCAACGTAAGATTTCATGGGAACACTATCCTGTTCTCTCAAGTTCAAGCTCAAACTTCTTCCTGTACAGACTGAAGACGGCTTTGCAGGTACAATCCATCCCCAGAGTCTCATGGATGTGATTTAATCCTAATGTACCTTACAAGAAAACTACTACAGTCTTCTCTACTATTGGGCCAATGTTGCTGAGCCTGTAAGGAGTGTTTTACATTTTATTAACCTTTTTAAGCAATGCACTAGCTTTGCTTGCAATCGCTTCCTGTGACTTTATATATATATACATTCATTTTCGCTGGCTAAATCTGATTTGGAACACAGGGGTGTTCACCTGAAAACACTGCAAAACACTCTTTTCACATCAGTTCTCTCTGGTGAAGGCAACAACTGAGGAGGATCTTCAGCTAACGTAAGACTGCAAAGCTCAAAGGAGTTGTACTCCAGCTAAAGATCTGCACACTACTAGACATGAATGTCAAATTAAGCAATGCCCAACAGATACAAGTCATTGAATCTTTTCTTTTGTGAGTAGGAAAGAAAGGATACACAGAAAGATAGTGAAGTGGTCTGTAGAAAATGGATGTAAATCATCAAGTTTTCCAAGGATTATTCAAATCGCTTCCTGGAGAGACCGAAAAAAGAAAGGAAGGAAGAATATTAACAATATAGCCACAATTCCACTGTCAAGTAGAGTTTCAAGGCTTGGGAAAAATTTAAAATTACTTTACAGTTTGCATGAATCATGGAAGAGCAGCTTCTAGATATTTTGCTTTTCTTCCTCCCCTTCTTCTCCCCGCTCCCTCCCATCACCTTAGAGTGCACTGCACTAACAGACACACAGAAATTGAAGTGAATGAATATCTTAATCTTGAATTAACATAGAAGCATTACTACGGAGAATGGAGGTGTGCTTTTAAATTTAAGAACTTTTAAATGTAGGAAGTCTCCTTTTTTTCCAGCAAAACACATGTAGTATTGACCTGTTTCAAAAATAAACAGGTCCTCTTTTTCTGAATATTGACCCAATTCAGTTACAAAGGAACTGTAATTCAGCCCCAATAAACTCCTGCTTTACAAAAGGGAAACTTTTTCTAGTAATACCTTTCAATATTTTCAAAAGTGAAAAAGAAAAAAAAAATTATAATTTTCCATATCAATTAAAATCAGCACATTTTCTTCAATAATATTTATAATGCTATTACTGTACTCTGAAGATTTTTTTTAAATTAAGTAACAGGAGCATTTTTAAGCAGGCAACATATTTGTCTCATTTCCTCAGGAATGGAAGGGGCTTTCTTGTGTCTCAGAAAGAAGATGGCAACAACAGAACTCATTGTTTGTGGCCAAGCTTGGTCACAAAGTAATGGCTTAATTAAAAGAACATTCACTGGTTCCACTAGCTCCACAGCTACGAGGAAAGTATGTGCATTTTAGCATTAGATTAGCTTCTGTCAAGCTAGCTCACCAGTACTGCCACAGCTCCTGAAAAAATAGGAGGGTTTGACAGCCTGAGAAGTTAAAAGCAGTTGTCAGGCCTGAGGCTGAGAGCAAAACCACGGGAAAGTGCTACCGCAGAATGAATCTGAACAGGAATCAGAAAGGGCTGCAACTAGCTTGACAAATAGGAGTTTTCATTTGTCCAATTTTAACAGTCAGTAGCTTCTTTGAAATGTTTCAGATAAAAGCCTTACTCGTCTACGCTAATTCTGCCTGTTGATGACATTTTTCATTTACGTCGGTTTTTTCACCCTCATACTCTCCAGGGGAGTTCCCCATTACTCACACTTGAAATGTTGCATTTGACAAAATGTCCTCAGTCCCATAACGAACAAAAGATTTGCTCAGCCTAACATTCAGCTAAAGTCCCATAGACCTGCTTCATCTCCTACCTCTAACTCCTTGACAGCACTTTCAGTGTTGTCAAGATCAGGAATGCTGTGAAACGAACAGAGAGAGTTAGTCCCATCCCAATCAAAAAGCAATGGAGCTACATTCATTGTAAGAGTTTAAACAGGAACAAAACATCATTCCCATTGCACAGAGAAAATACTTAGCAGGCAGATGAATTCCTAATTTATTGCTCTTAAAAAACATCCATTATTCCGCAAGGACTGTTTCTTGTGAATTTTTGGCCCATTTGTATTTTGTGTGTCTGAGGATACAATGGATGAGAGATCAGATCTTTTCAGTCAATCTTCAGTAACCTTTAGGACTGGTTTTTTGAGAAGGTGCTGCAAACCAGCACCTCTGTCTTCCAGCCTATCGCAATGCCATTCTGCTCAACGGACTAAAACAACGAACCGGCAGGACGTGTCTCTTAATCCCCTCCATGGTGCAAATCTGCAGAGGAACAGGCCTTCACAGCATTGGAGTTAGGCCCTGTGATGCTGGGAGTTGTGTACTGCCTGCATCAAACTGCGTTCCCAAATATTAACGACATCTTTTGTAAGCCATCTCCAAAGTTGTTTGCTGCTAGGTATCATAGAATCATAGAATCATAGAATCACAGAATAGTTTGGGTTGGAAGGGACCCCAAAAGGCATCTAGTCCAACCCCCCTGCTGTGGGCAGGGACATCTTGAACTAAATCAGGTTGCTCAGAGCCCCATCCAACCTGACCTTGAAAGTTTCCAGGGATGGGGCATCCACCACATCTCTGGGCAACCTGTTCAGCCAACAATAAAATGCACAGGGAGAGAGAAGGTCTTAAAGAAAATCCGAACCCATTAAAAAGTAAACAAATCACACAAGTGTCACTTGGAAATAAGTAAATAAAGTGGAGTGTAAGGAATTATGGCATGCAAGTATTCTCTGATATGTGGTCTGGTAGGCAGCCATTCACATTCAGGGGCCCCAGACAGAACTTGGTCAGCGATGAGAACTTTCCTTCCTCCTCAGAAAGGCGCTCTCCTTGCTTGATATGGAACAAGTTAATGAAAGGAATTACATGGCACGCCACAGCAGAAGGACAGATATCGCCCACCCAAGACTTATGCTGTGGTCATGAAGTCTTCATGAATCAGCAGGGAAACAAAAGTACGATTCAGGAAGGGACATTGCTGTGGTGACAAGGAAACGAGGGTGGAAAGAATGGAAGAAAGCAAGGCACCATCCAGGGTCTCATGACAAGGATGTCAGACCTGCTATCTGACTGTGGGGGAATTCATTGGTTAGGCTGGGGGGGGGTTGGGGAGGAGGGGCTGATTATTTTCTTTTAAGCCTGGAGTGTAGAGATGCAAAAATGGAGTCATCTTTGAATTGTTAAGGGAAGAACCTTCATTGTTACCTGGTTTTCCCTGGGGATTCAGGAGACCTTCAGTGACGATGACATAGCTCTACCAAAAGCCTGCACACATGTGTAGATAATCAGCTCTATGATCAGCTGGGATAAGCTCTTACAACTCTTTCAATGTTCTTTTGGGAACCTGTCCTCAGGTCGGTCACCATCTTATTGTGGGCAAAAGGAGTTTCACTTCCCAAATCTGCAGGCTAACTGACAGCATTGCTTTGGGCATAAGGCTATGTATGCACTTAGGACTTACTCCTTTACTCTCTCTTATGAATTGGGAGTGAATCCAGATGCTTTGAATAAGTACCCTGTATTGACCACAACCATGACATGATGGGGAAGAGTTTCATGAGTTTTGCTGTAAAAGGAGTTGCTTTTGCTATGTTTGACCATGTTGATGTGAAGACCAACTTGATGAGCTCACCACCAATTCCAGAAATTATTATGAAACACAAAAGGTGCTGCAAAAGTCTCATGTCCTGTTCCCTCAAGTATAACAATGAATTGCAAGAACTAATGTTGCAATGCATACAAACCGTGAGACATGCAGGGGCAATGATAGACTGCCAAACTCAAACAAATGTAGTGCTCTCTTTACCATCAGGAGATCAAACACCTGCAGGCTGTTCAGAAATGTATGCACACTACTGGCAGTGCCTTCCAAAGGGATTACGCTGAGGGAAAGAGCTTAGTCACAGACAAGAGCAACATTTCAAGGATCTACACTACATGACACCACAAAACAGACAACACATTTCATCTCCAAAATCAACAGAGAACAAAACAAGGAGGAAGGTTAATCCTCCTGGATCTGACACTATTCCAGCAAAATGCTAATAAGCAAAGCTAAAGAAACAATTGCATTTCAATTCATTCCAAAATAAAGTCATGCAACAGAAATTCAAAGAGCCAGCCTAATTCTTCAAAGGAAAAAGGAGACCAGCATTGTACGAGATTTAATGTAGGTCTGGAGACAGCCTAATTGGCATGATGTTCATAGCACATTCTCTTCAGTTCTTCTGCAGCTAGCAACAGTCACTTCCAGAGTAAACCCAGGCTCTGGCAATGTCTGTGCGCATCTGATTGCAAAAGGAAATCCACTCACACTCATAAAACTACTCTATAGGCAGATGCTTAAGTCATTGTCTATGGCTGCTGCAACCTCATTGGCATGAAAACAGGGTTTTCGGGATGGCACAATGCTGTTCTGTTTCTCTGATGGAGGGATACTTGCTGACTCACAAGGGTATCAGTCTTAGTTTCTGCATGGTTGCCACCATCTGAAAAGAGATTTACCCTCAACAGTTTATAAGACTTTCCAAAAGCCTTTGAGGGCATCAACCTTGAACTGCTGTCTGCTGATGATCACAGCCTTGAAGGATGTACACAGGGAGCCAGATTATGCTAAGCCACTGCTTTGGGTTTTTTTAATTAATATTTATGAATACTATCATTATTAATTATTTATCAGAGGCTGACACAGCAACAAATCATAAACTTTCAGACCAAGTTTGAGCTCTACAGAACACACCTTCAACAGGACACAATCTATAATCACCTGGTTTGGAATACTACCCTTAAACCTGAGCAGCTCCATCTCCTTTTGCCAGAGCAGCTCAAACTTCTATGATTACTACAGTCCGCAGCCTCCAGGATTCTGAGTCCCCTCTCAAATTAGAGGTCCTTGAGTGAGCTGGTCAAGGTTTTGCCCACTTGCAAAAGCACTTGCCCATCATCTTTGTGTGTCTGACCAGCAGACACAAGCAAATTCCTCCAGGGCAATACCCTCAGGGAAAGTCTTTTTTTCACCTCTAAAAGATCATCCTCTTTCTTGTTTGGCATCTTCCCCATCTGACCAGACTACTCAGCACCCTGTGCTTTAGTTACTTTGCTGGCTACTAACTAGAACTTCCTATTCGAGGCTTACCACACAACTGTTACCTCCCACAACCCTCCTATTCATTGTCCCCTGCACACCCAAAGGCTGTTTTCCTTTGTCTTCCTTGCATGCTTGTGGTACCACAGATTAAAATTCTTTCACTCTCATTTCTCAGGCTTGCCACTACAGTGCCTTCTAGAAACTGAGAGAAACAGTTATCCTAAAAGTCCTGCTCAACCCCTCTGCCTGCAGGAGAGGCACGCTGTTGTTTCAAAACAACAGGACAGGTTTGTCACAAACACATCTGAAATAGGAGTGGCAGTGGAAAGGGAACCTTACGAGAAAAAATCCCAAGAGCGCAACAAACATCTACTGCCAGCAGGAGCTTCCAAAGACTCTTCCTACACCCACACTTGAGTGCCAGATTGCAAGGCCAGTGAAAGGCACATTGCTAACAGAAGACAGCCCAAGAAATAAGTACATACACTGAGTAGAGAGCTCCAAGGCTGTACTGGTTTTGGCTGGGATAGAGTCAATTTTCTCCATAGTAACTTGTATGGGGCTGTTTTGGATTTGTGCTGAAAACAGTGTTGATGATAACACAGGGATGTTTTAGTTATTGCTGAGCAGTGCTTACACAGCATCAAGGCCTTTTCTGCTCCTCACACCACCCCACCAGCGAGTAGGCTGGGGGTGCACAAGAAGTTGGGAGGGGACACAGCTGGGACGGCTGACCCCAACTGACCCAATGGATATTCCAGACCATATGACATCATACTCAGCAATAAAACCAGGGGAAGAAGGGGAGATGTTTGGTGTTATGGCGTTTGTCTTCCCAAGTAACCATTATGTGTGATGGAGCCCTGCCTTCCTGGACATGGCTCTAAACACCTGCCTGCCGATGGGAAGCAGTGAATGAATTCCTTATTTTGCTGTGCTTGCGTGCGCAGCTTTTGCTTTACTTATTAAACTGTCTATATCTCAACCCATGAGTTTTCTTACTTTTACCTTTCCGATTCTCTCCCTCATCCCACTGAGGGGCAGTGAGTGAGCGGCTGTGTGAGGCTTAGTTGCTGGCTGGGGTTAAACCACTACAAAGGCTCTAGAGCTTCTCAGTTAAACACAAAATGTCAAAATACTGTCAGTAAAAAGAGCCTCTTTTTCTGCTGAAGCACTAAATCCACACATGGCAGTGAAATAGGAGTGTTTCTTACAGCTCAAAATACTCTCAGGCCAATGCTCAGCGTGTGCAAGTACAGTAGCAACTTTTAAGTGACCACTTTCATGGCCAGTGAAAGAAGGCAGGAAATGAGGAGCCCCCAAGATCTGACTTCAGGGTCTCACATTAACTCACTGCTACCTGCAATCATCAATCTGGAGGTTGACTTTTCAGCTTTAACATGCTTACCTGTTGAAGTTGCCACACTGGATTTTAAATTTGTACACAAGCCTGCCTGCATGAAGGAACCTTGTTTCAGGCAACGAATAGGTAAATGGTTTCAATGACATCTTTCTTTCTCCCTGACTGCCAGCCTAGGGAAGCAGGAGAGTCAAAGGTGCATTACTAAAACTCTTCACCACATCTCATTCTGTCACACAAGAATAAAAGATTACATGCAGTTTTTCCTCTAGAGGACATTTGCAGAGAGAACAGATTTCCTACCAGTATCTCCTGCAAGTCAGAAAACCGCTGATTCAAGTGTCCGTTCCAATAAAGCAGCGTATTTTTGAGCACGATTAGAGGACAGACTTCGAGGTGACGGCTACCCCGCCTTCAGCTGCACTGCTCTGGAAATGTCACTAGCAACGTCCCTGAAGCTTTACAGGCCTCTTGCCCCTGGGGCTGGCAAGAAAGCCCGGGCAAGACTGTGTCGCAGTCCGTGACCGACACCAGGCTGTGGATCCCTGCAGCCTCTGCGGGTACAGCCAGGAGAAACTTATTTCTCTCCACACCCGCACGTCTCCCCGGTGCCCCCCGGCCTCCGCCGGACAGCCACCAGTGGGAGGCAGTCCCCTGCTGCCCCCGCAACCCCGGGGGCGGGAGGGAGGGAGGGGCCGGGGCTGGCCGAGCCTGCTGGGGGCAGGCCGGGACCCGCCGCGGACGGCGGCTCAGCGCCCCGGCCTGCTGAGTGGGGGGAGCTGCTGCCGCCGCCGCCTCCTCAGCCCCTCCGCGGGCCTGCGAGGCCCCCGGGCAGCGCCAGCGCTGGCGACCACAGGGCAGCCCACCGCTCCACTGAAGGGGAGGCACCCCCGCCACGGCCACCGGCCCCACCTGCCCCGCCGCCCGCCCTTGCCTCAGGCGGGGCCGGGCCGGAGCTGTGGCCGGAGCGGAGCCGAGACCAGCCGAGCGCACCCGAGCAGCACGAGCGGCGCCAGCAGAGGCCCGTGCCCCCCAGCTCCGCAGAGGTCCGTGCCCCGCCCCGCCGCTGGGCGAGGGGCCGGTGCCCGCCTGGGGCGGGGGGGTCCCGGCGGCGGTGCCAGAGCGGGGGGCGGCTGCAGGCGAGGCCGGGTTCTCCTCGGGCTGCTGGTGGTGACGAGGTGGGTTGGGAGCCCTGCGTACCTGCGTCCTTCCAGCGGGCACATCCCTGCCTCTGGTTTGGGCGACCCCCCCCCACCGGCATGTTCGTGCCTTGAGCTGATCGGATGGGTCCGAGCGCAACCGACTCCTGGCTGTGTGCACTGGGACATAGCCAAACTGACCACCGGCGACAGGGAATGGCCTCTGCAGTGTCTCTGATGAAAGCTGCCCCGTGGGGATGCCGGGGGGTCTCTTGGTCCAGGCAGAGATGCCTCCGTGAGGATGCCTGTGGAGGGGACCCCTGCCAGCACACCTCAGGCGGGGACAGGACAGCTTGTCGATGAGCTTTCTGATCAAGGGGGACCCCGTTTCAGAGACCTGAGTGACGCTCGCTCAGCACCACATCGCTGCATCGTTCGCACAGGAGGACTCAGGGCACGTCCCTGGGGATGCTGGGGACTGGTCCCAGCTGCAGGTGGGAAGGGTGGACATGGTATGGCATGGCATGACGTAACGTGACCTGACATGGCACAAAGCACCCCGTGTGCCCCAGCTCGGCAACCCCTTTCCAGCCCTGGCACAGGCATGGGAGGGGACAGAGGGGCAGAACGTGCTGGTGGTGGGTGCTGGAGGTGGCCAGGGCTGTGCTGCAGAGGTGGTGTCGCAGGTGTGGGGGAGGCTCCAGGAGACATCTGACCTGCCGCCAGGGAGGCTGGGGGTCAATCCTCAGCTGCTGCAGCACCTCCTTTTCTTCCCTTTCTGCCCCACAGAGGTCCCTGCTGCACCTCTGCTGTGGGTCACCCGGGGCTGCCACCTCCCCCTGCTCTAGCTCCCCATGGCCACGTGCTGCTCTGCACTGGCTGCTGCTGCTACAATTCAGAGGCAGCTGTGTTTTGGTGTTTGGAGCGCTTTGGGTTCCAGTGTGAGCCCAAAGCATCAGAGGAGTTGGCCTTTACCTTGTGGCAGGTCTTGCAACTGTTTTCAAAGTGGTCTGGGCTCTGCCCAGGCCTGTCAAGTCAATGTTAACTCTGGTGCCTAATGACAGTCCCTTGACAGTGGCCCTGGTAGCTCATCCCTTTCTCTCCCAAATTTCAATGATGTCAGGTTTGCCGATTCTTGTTTTAGGCACCTTCCATGCAAAGATTCACAGAGTTTTTTTCATTCCTCCACTACACACACACAGTGTGGTTCCTGGAGGGCCACAGAAATGCAACAGCAGCAGTGTTAGTCTCATCTGGGTTTTTTGAGAGGAAATTACCTCTTAGATAGCTGTCTATCTGAAATCTGTGTGGAAAGAAAAACAGAGTGTCCACCTTGCAGAGATTTTGGTGCATGTAGGGATAGATTTCGAAGTCTCTCTGCAACTCTGGCAATCCGCCAGGTAGGGTCAGTGTTTCCAAAGAGCTCATCTTCCCAAAAAAGAGAATTAGGTTGGAAGGGACCTCTGGAGGTCATCTGCTCCAACACCCTTGTCTCAAAACAGGGCCTTTTAGCTTCGACATGAAACTGTGGGTTAATGTTGTTCCCTTACACATGCAGAGGGCTATTCATTATGAGCATGAGAGCAAACCCTGCTGCCTGGTCCCCCAGGGCTGCCATGACTCCAGGGGACACCAGAACTGTCCGACCCCATCCCTTCCTCCACTGGAGGCTTCCAAGCATGGAAAACTGAGATCGTTTTCTTCCTCTGGCAGATTCCTGTCACACCATACCCGAGATATTTTTTCACTTTTGGAGGAAACTCCCTGCTCCTGGATCCACGCAAGACTCCTCCCAGGTATCTCCCAGAGTCTTTTGACCTGTACTTCACAGACCTTATATTCCAGGTAGCAGCCCCAGACTCCTCCAAGGAAGGTACCCGACATGATTCTTCTCACTTGGAGAAAACTCTCTCTGCCGGGATACACCTGAGACTCCTCCTAGGCATCTCCCGGAGACTTTTGTCCTGGTCTTCAGATACTTCAGATCCCTGATAGCTGCCCAGTCTCCTCCAAGGAAGCTACTGGGGATGATTTTTGTCTTTTGGAGGAAACTCTCTCCTCCAGGATCTGCCCAATACTCCTCCCTGGCATCTCGAGACTTTTCACCTCCTCTTTAGGGACCTTACATCCTGCATAGCAGCCCCAGACTCCTCCAAGGAAGCTACCCGACATGATTTTTCTCTTTTGGAGGAAACTGTCTCCTCTGGGATCCACCCGAGACTGCTCCCAGGCATCTCCCAGAGTCTTTTGACCTCTGCTTTAGGGAACGGAGATCCTGGGTAGCAGCCCCAGACTCCTCTGAGGAAGTTACCCGAGATGACTTTTCCAATTTGAGGAACTGTCTCCTCCAGGATCTGCTGGAGACTCCTCCCAGGCATCTCCTTGAGTCTTTTCACCTCTGCTTTAGGGATTGGAGGTCCCGGGTAGCAGTCCCAGATCCCTCCAAGGAATCTACCCGAGATGAATTTCCCTTCTGGAGGAAAATCTCCCCTCCAGGATCCACCCGAGACTCCTCCCAGGCATCTCCCAGAGTCTTTTGACCTCTGCCTTAGGGATTGCAAATTCCGGGTAGCAGCCCCAGACTCCTCCAAAGAAGATCCTCGTGATGATTCTTCTATTTTGGAGAAAACTCTCTCCTCTGGAATCCACCTGAGACTCCTCCTAGGCATCTTCCGGAGTCTTCTGACCTCTGCTTTAGCCACTGGATAACCTGGGTAGCAGCCCCAGACTCCTCCAAGGAAGCTACCAGATATTTTGTCTTTCGGAGGAAGCTCTCTCCTTTGGAATCCACCCGAGACTCCTCCCAGGCATCTCCCGGATTCTTTTGACCCATGCTTTACGGACCTTAGATCCTGAGTAGCAGAGAGAAGGCAGCTGAAGTGTACACTAGTTAAAATCCCTTTTTATTGCTTGCAATAAAAGTGCCTCTCGGCTGGGAGCACAAGAAGGACCCCGTATTGCAAGTCTTCCAGTTCTCTTCAGTTTTCCAAAACCCATTCAGATTGCTGCCTTAAAACCCCAAACAGCATTCCAGCCACAGCATCAGAGAGGTCACCACAGTGCCAATGGTAAAGTCAGGGTCCTGGTTTCATCTGGGATAGAGTTCATTTTCTTCCTAGTAGCTTGTATAGTACTGTGTTTTGGATTTAGTATAAGAATAATGTTGATAATACACTGATGTTTTAGTTGTTGCTAAGTAGTGCTTACACTACTGAAAGACTTTTCAGCTTCTCATCTGTGTCCTATTAAACTGTCTTTATCTCAACCCACAAATTTTACTTTTTTTTTTCCAATTCTCTGCCCCATCCCACTGTGGGGGGGTGGGGAGTGAGCGAATGGCTGTGTGGTGTTTAGCTGCTTGCTGGGTTAAACCACAACAGTCCTTTTGGCGCCCAACATGGGGCACAAGGGGTTGAGATAACAACAGATCTGACCAGAGCGTGTTAAGGCAAATTTGTTATAAGCATTCATCATATTGGTTTAATAGTCGCTGGTCACAATGTTGATTAATTTATTCTCAAAGTTGTCGTGCTTGCTCTCAAAGTTGTGTTATGTCACACCTTACTTGCTGTATACGTTCCCTGTTGTGCTGTTTATCACCTCTGGGAGCCAGATCAAGGATATCATTTTGCTGCACTGTGTAACACTACTGATTTATCATGTGATAAAATTTTTGGTCATGAGACTAATTTTTGTATTTGTACTTTTGTATTTGTACTCAGCATTGCCGTCATCTCCGTACCTTGGGAGCCACTTTTTGGAAACTATTAATAATTATACCTTTTACCTTTTCTCCTCGGGGAACCAATCTATGGGGAAGATGGGGGGGGGGACACTTTCCCCTGCTCCTTCACCTTCCCTTTCTCCTTCAGGCTAGTTACAACAGCTCCTGAGAATTTTGAATATCCTTGGGAAGTTCAAACGAGCATGGTCCTTATTGCTATGTCTCCTGAATGTCATTCAGGTCTTGTTGAAGCTTAAACAATTATTTAAGAATATCATCCAAAGATCAACCCCCACGACAGGCACTGTGGCTACGCAAACCCTGTTGACAGGCACTGAGGCTACTCCAAGCCCCGTGACAGACACACCACAGTGTCTGTCAGCTCCTAAGAATTTTGAATATCCTCGGGATGTTCAAACCAGCATGGTCCTTATTGCTATGTCTCCTGAATGTCGTTCAGGTCTTGTTTAAGCTTAAACAATTATTTAAGAATATCATCCAGAGATCAACCCCCATGACAGGCACTGTGGCTACTCAAACCCCGACGTCAGGCACTGTGGCTACTCAAACCCCAGCAACAGGCACTGCAACTACTCCAGTCCCCACGACAGGCACTGCAGCTACTCAAACCCCAGCAACAGGCACTGCGGCTGAACCAGAGAACTAACCCGTGCCAGTACCAGTCGCCCCCATACACAAGAAGAAATACACAAGAAAATCAACTCATTTAGTAAGGGATGAAGATGAACCAGGGCCATCACAAGAACAGAACCCATAAATGAGATGGTAACCACCTGAACCCTATCCCTGAGTGAGCTGCAAGATATATGAGAAGATTTCAGCCGTCGTCCAGGTGAGCATGTTGTCACCTGGCTGCTCAGATGCTGGGATAATGGGGCCAGTATCCTGAAATTAGAGGGTAGGGAAGCCAAGCAGCTGGGATCCCTTTCCAGGGAAGGGGGCACTGACAAAGCAGTTGAAAAAGGGGCACAAGCCCTCAGCCTCTGGAGGCGACTCCTGTCAGGTGTGAAGGAAAGGTGTCCCTTCAAGGAAGATGTCATATGTCACCCAGGCAAGTGGGCCACCATGGAGAGAGGTAACCAGTACCTGAGGGAATTAGCTGTGCTGGAGGTGATTTATGATGACCTGAACAACGAGCAGTTATCCAAAGATCCGGATGAAGTCAAGTGCACACAACCCATGTGGCAGAAGTTTGTATGGAGCGCACCATCATCATATGCCAACTCATTGGCAGTGATGACCTGGAAAGACAGAGAGGAACAAATAGTGGATGAATTGGCTGGCCAGCTCCGGCAATACGAAGAAAGCCTCTCTTCCTCCCTACCGGCCTGCATGTCAGCTGTGGAGAAACTGCCCTGGGAGTTCCATCAACTCAAAGAGGATATGTCCTACTCCCCACCTGTACGGACTAGTATCTCAGCCATTAGGAGTAAGCATCCTTCTACTTGAGAGAGAGGATAAAGTGGATGCACACCACAGGCCACCCTGTGGTTTTACCTACGTGACCACGAAAAGGACATGAGGAAGTGGGATGGAAAATCTACCTCGACCCTAAAGGCACGGGTACGTGAGTTGCAAGGGAAAACAATCACAAAAGGGGGTTCTTCCAGGAAAATTGCTGCTCCAGTTTCCAGCGGGCAGTTCCCTAAACAGAGTAGAAGGGCTGATTTTACTCCTGATCTTAATGAAGAAACTTCTGACTCGTATGTACAAGAAATGAGAAACGAGTACTGTGATGAGGATTAGAGGGGCCCTGCCTCCAGCCAGGTGGAGGAAAGGGACAACTGGTTTTACTGGACTGTGTGGATTCGGTGGCCTGGCAGATCGGACCCACAGGAGTATAAGGCTCTAATAGACACTGGTGCACAGTGTACCCTAATGCTGTCAAGCTATAAAGGGGCAGAACCCATCTGTATTTCTGGAGTGACAGAGGGATCCCAACAGCTAATGGTATTGGAAGCTGAAGTAAGTCTAACTGGGAATGAGTGGCAAAAGCACACCATTGGGACTGGCCCAGAAGCTCTGTGCATCCTTGGCATAGGCTACCTCAGGAGAGGGTATTTCAAGGACCCAAAAGGGTACCAGTGGGCTTTTGGTATAGCTGCCTTGGAGACGGAAGAAATTAAACAGCTGTCCACCTTGCCTGGTCTCTCAAAGGACCCTTCTGCTGTGGGGTTGCTGAAGGTCGAAGACCAGTGGGTGCCAATCACTACCACAACGGTGCACTGGCAGCAATATCACACCAACCAAGACTCCCTGATTCCCATCCATAAGCTGATTCGTCGACTGAAGAGCCAAGGAGTGATCAGCAAGACTCTCTCACTCTTTAACAGTCCCATATGGCCAGTGCGAAAGTCTAATGGAGAGTGAAGACTAACAGTAGACTATTGTGGCCTAAATGAAGTCACGCCACCACTGCATGCTGCTGTGCCTGACATGTTAGAACTTCAATACGAACTGGAGTCAAAGGCAGTCAAGTGGTATGCCACAATTGAGATCGCTAATGTGTTTTTCTCAATCCCTTCGGCAGCAGAGTGCAGGCCACAGTTTTATTTCACTTGGAGGGGCGTCCAGTACACCTGGAATTGACTGCCCCAGGGGGTGGAAACACAGCCCTACCATTTGCCATGGACTGGAACAGGGTGAGGCTCCAGAACACCTGCAATACATTGATGACATTGTTGTATAGGGCAACACAGCAGAAGAAGTTTTTGCGAAAGGGAAGAAAACAGTCCAAATCCTTCTGAAGGCTGGTTTTGCCATAAAACAAAGTAAGGTCAAGGGACCTGCACAGGAGGTCTAGTTTTTAAGAATAAAATGGCAAGATGGACTGTGGGGGTGAAAAGCGGCACGGACTCCGGCAGACATGGCAACCAAAGACCTTTATTGCTTTTTGTTAGCATCTTTTATAGCAAGCAGAAGTGTACACGCGCTACCTGCAGCTTGCAGATAGGTTATAGCCTTGTGTTCACGCGCATCTATGCTCTAGCAGATTGGCCCGTTCTTCCTGATCATGCGAAATGCCTTCATGGTCTTTATCTTGTTTTTCTCCTTCCAGCTGCACATTCCTTTCTCCGTTGTTTTCTGCTTAAATGCCTTGTCATGCCAGGTGGTACAGTGTTTGCTCATTAAAATCAAACTCAGGAATGTCCGTTAGTGAGATTCCCATCCCCACATCTCCCCCTTTTTGTTTTACTAGAAACTCTGCTGAAACAGATCTTTCAATCATTTTTCGCATACCTTGTAACAGACACGGCACACAAACCAGGATGCAAAGGAACATTACTAAGCATAGCCCTCCTAGCTTGGCTAGTCCTTTTAACGAGCCACTTAGACCCCATTTCCCGAATAATTTATCCAACCAGTCCCAGGGGTCTTCCACTCTTAGCTTCTGTACTCCTTTCTTCAACATCTGAATGCTGCGGTGAATTGATTCCGAATGATCAGATAGGTTCATACAACACATTCCCTCCAACTCTTCACACCCATGGCCTTGCGCTAAAAGCAAAAAATCTATCGCTGCTCTATTTTGCAAAGTAGCATGTCGTATAGAATCTACATCCATTAATAATCCCGTTAGTGCTTCAGAGGTTGCATTTGATTGTTTCGCTAGCCAGCATCCTAATTTATTTAATGTGACCAAACTCTTTGCTGCTGCGACACCTGGAGCCAAGATTGCAACCGCAGCTATAGTGTTCCGGTTCCATAGGTCGACAGCATCATCACATTGTGAAGTGTAGGCATGTGCTCTGCGCTTACCGTGCGTCTTAGGGGTGCTCCTTCTGTGGTCTAGGATCATAGATGTGTTTGGCATTAGTAGAGTTAATCTTCCCAACGAACACGGCCCACCTTTAATATGAGAGGGAATGCCAGGCCAGGCTCAGGAAACATTGGCCCCTGAATAATTGAAATACAAACACCAATCCATTTTTATGGACCCTAATAGCTCAAGTTCCTGAGGTTCTATTGGCAAGTGATTAAGATGTGGTAGGCATCCATCCCAATTGTCAGTGGCGTGTCCCCCCCCCCCGCAGGCCTCCTTGAAAGGACTAATCAGGCCCAAGTCCCAATTATCTAAAGGAAGCCCCACTAGGCAGGTAGAAAAGGGGTTACCGGGGGAAGATATCAACAGGCAGATGGAATCTTGTCCTGTCTGATTGGCCAGAGTTACCCAAACATTTTCCTTCGGCTGTGAGGGTGCCCATAACGCAGCAACCGCACACAGTGATACTAGCCACAAGACACCCCCCCATACTGGCGTCATGGTTTACGTTCTCTTTTTGTTCCGTTTCCACCCAAGTCGTTTGTCACACTGTCGTTTGGTACTTTCCCAGTCCGTTTCCCACACAGTCCACAGCTGGGGGACACAATGTGATCTCCCACACACTAGCTGTAGAATCTGTGGTTCGGCGTTCCCGGTGGTATTCCCTTTACACCTTGTGCACCTTCCCGCCCGGAACTGAGAGTGACAATACCGGTTTCTTTCGCAATTATCACATTTGCACAAAGTCCATGTGTGATGTGTTGATCCGGGACACTGGAGGCAGGGAATTCCTGTCACCTCTCGATTATCCAGTTGACTGTTCTCTGCCGCCTGGTGTTCCCAGTCCACGGCTAATGGCAACCCACTTGGTCCCCTATATACCCCGGCACGGCCTGGCCCACTAGGTAGTTCCCCAAATATTGAATGAGATACTTTGTGTAAGTCCCAGTAATCTACTTCAAACCGTTGATGCATCTGTGGGCTCCTTGGGCTCCTTGTCCAGATACGGTCAAACGCAGCGGGCGGGTATCCACCGGGTCCACGATCTGTGGAAACACAAGCATATCCTCTCCCCCATGTTATAGGATCATAAGGGCCTTCCCATTGGCTATTTTCCAATGACTTGACCCACACCCGAGCCCTTTCTCCTGCTGGAGAAGCTGAGTTACAAGATGTAAAGTGTCTCGCTATTACCGTGTTAGGGCTGCCAACTGCTGTCCTGTCTTCCCTTATTGTAAGATGATTTAACACATATATTGCTTTATGGAGGCGGGCTTGCGGTGATTCCCCTAGCATTCCCCCTTTTTGTTTTTGTAGTAGCTGCTTGAGAGTGAGATGAGCCCGCTCAACGATACCCTGGCTCTGAGGGGAATAAGGGATACCAGTGATATGTCGAATGCCCCATTGTGCCAAAAAGGCCTGCGTTTTTGCGCTTATGTACCCGGGCCCATTGTCCGTTTTGTTCTGGTGTGGAACCCCTAGAGCAGCAAAGGCCCCTTTCCAGTGCTGTAAAATATCTTTGCTTTTTTCTCCGGTCTCTGCGGTCGCCCATAGAGCTCCGGAGAATGTATCGATGGAAACATGCACATATTTTTGTTTGCCAGATTCTCCGATATGAGTAACATCGGATTGCCAAATCTGTAGGGCCTTTTCTCCTCGGGGATTTACCCCTGTTTGGGGTATGGGAACTAATTGCTGACAGTCAGGACACATTTGTGCGATACTTCGTGCCGTGTCCCAAGTCAACCCAAATTGTCGACGCAGCATTCGGGCAGATTGATGGAAAAACTTGTGCGACAATCGGGCTTGTGTAGAAACGTCTGGTACAGGGATTGTCCATACAGGGGCAGCGAGACGATCAGCTCGCGCATTCCCTTCTGATATAAACCCTGGGAGAGAGGTATGACTCCTCACGTGGAGCATGTAATACGGGTTTACGCGGCGATTCAACAAGTCCCATACCTGTTTGAACATTAAAAACACTGGTTCGTTATCAACTTCTTTGAGCCAAGCCTTTTCCAAGTGCCTGACAACGTTGGCGACGTACTGAGAATCAGTAACCAAATTTAATGGCATCTCCCATTGGCGAAAGACCTGAATTACTGCGTATATTTCCACCAGCTGAGGACTTCCTACAACATGGTGAACTTGATGTTTCCATTCCCCTTTTTCACACCACACTATAACTGCCTTACCTGTTCGTCCTGATCCATCGGTGAATAAGGTGGGTCCTTCGACAGGTACCTCCTTACTCAACGATTCAGGAATTATACTAATTTCCTCATTAAGGGAGAATAATTTTTAAGATGGATAGTGAATTAGAATTTGTCCCTTAAAGTTTTCCAGCGCTATCTGTAGTTCTAGGCTATTAGCCTCACACCAATTAAGGTGGTCTTTAGTCAGTGGGAGATAAATTGTTTTAAGATCTGTGCCCGTTAATTCCAAACATCGCGTGCGTCCCTTTCGCACAAGCATCGAAAACATTTCCACCCTTGTCACTATCGGTTTTGGTGCTTGATGCGGCAGGAATACCCACTCAATGATGGCTAAGGGATCCTGGGTACCCTTGGTGTCCCATTGGCCTAAGAGGCCCACTGCTTGTCGGGACTGATTCAGGACATACAAGTTAACTCCCAATCCTTCAATTACGCGTTGTGCTTGCCTTTCGGTAAGCACCTGTGATATTTTTTGTAGCGCTTGTTTGGCCTCTGTCGTTAATTCTCGTGGAGATGTCAACTCAGGATTACCCTTTAACAACTTGAACAGTGGGTTTAACATGTCATTATCTATTCCCAGCAATGGGCGTACCCAATTGATAGTCCCTACTAGTTTTTGCAAGTCATTCAGTGTTTTAATGTTAGCTTGCAAGGTTATGGGTTGGGGCTGTATCGTATGTTCTAAAATCTTCCACCCCAAGTACTTCCACGGGGCTTGCACTTGCACCTTTTCAGGAGCTATTTGCAAGCCGTATGTCTTTAACCCCTGCAACATATCTTTCATAACTGTGATGAGTTCCTTTGGGTCTCGTCCGGCGATTAAAATATCGTCCATGTAGTGATAACAAATTAAGTCAGGATATTTGTTTCTTATGGGCGACAACGCACGCGCAACATACATTTGACATATTGTGGGACTGTTTTTCATGCCCTGGGGCAACACCGTCCAATGATATCGCAACCTAGGCCCTTGATGGTTTACAACTGGGAGAGAGAAGGCAAATCTGGGAGCATCTTCCGGCGCTAAGGGAATCATGAAAAAGCAGTCTTTCAAATCGATAATCACAATGTCCCATTGACGAGGTATCAATGTCGGTGAAGGCATACCTGGTTGCAATGTCCCCATATCTTGAATCACGGCATTTACTTGCCGTAAATCATGTAGAAGTCTCCATTTGCCACTTTTCTTTTTTATAACAAACACTGGGGTGTTCCAGGTGCTGGTGGTGGGAACCAGATGTCCTTGACTCACTTGCTCGTCCACCAATGTTCGCAACGCGTCGGCCTTTTCCTGTGATAGGGGCCACTGATCCACCCACACTGGCTGATCGGTGAGCCATGTGAGTCGAACGGTGGGCCGAGCGCCAGTGACCCCCTCTAAAAATGTTGATGTGAATCAGCAGTGCCAATCACTAGTCCCCAAGTGCTCAAGACATCTCGTCCCCACAGGTTTAACGGCGCAGGAACCACAAAAGGTCGAATAGTTGCAACCTGTCCTTCCGGGCTTACAATCTGTATTAAGTTGGCACTCTGCCTGGACGTCGACAGGCCTCCGATTCCCACTAGCCCTGTGTTGACCGGGATGGTTTCCCATGATCCAGGCCACTTTGCAGTACTGATGATAGTAACGTCTGCCCCTGTATCTATCATTCCCTTCACTACCAGTTGTTCCGGTTTGCTGCCTTTATTCTTTAGAGTGCAGGTCAAAGTGGGCTGAGTTCTTTGGACAAGCTGAGTCCAAAAAATATTTGGTTCACCTGTGGACCCAAGTCCACCAGCTCCCCGGGAAATAGGATCCCGATTACGAACCATACTCTTAAAAGGAACTAGCTGTGCAATCCTACTTCCAGCTGGAATAAATACTGGAGGAGAGGGGGTCCATAGCAACGCTTGCAGCTGTCCCGTATAATCAGAGTCGATAACCCCAGGTAACACAAACAAACCCTGTATAGTAGCACTGGACCTCCCCACCAATAGGGCACTCAGCCCCTGGCCAAGGGGGCCTCTCACATTGAGGGGCACCCTGTGCACAGTCTGATCGTTTATAGAGAGATTGGTGGCTGTGGAGACATCCACTCCGGCACTGCCGATGGTTCTGGCCTTGAGGTGACCCAGGCCTGCTGAGACAGCGGTCTCATGGGGTTTTGGGGTTGGGGATTTTGGGGTGGCATTTGTGTCGGTGTGCGCCCCCACCTCGCGCTCGACTTCCCGTTTCCCGACAAGGGTCGACCGCGGAAATCATACTTTGACCGGCATTGATTAACATAGTACCTCCCCTTGCGGCAGCGCGGGCAAATACCAGGGGGCTGCTGAATTCCTTCCGATCCTCCCTTCTGTACAGGATTCTCAGGACATTGCCATTTAAAATGCCCCGAGTTTCCACAGCGGAGACACGCTTTGTTACCGGGACGCAAGGCAGTGGCTAAACAGGCTGCAAAAACCTCATTCTTATGTGTAATTGAACCCACACGATTGCACGCGTCAAGCATGTCTATTATGGTCGGATTTCGCAATGTCTGTAAGACTCTTTTACAGTCCTCATTGGCATTCTCTATAGCCAATTTCATAAGCAATGCCTCTTTGGCTTCAGGATTTTGTATTTGTTTTTGAATAGCTTCTTGGAGCTTGTCGATAAAATCCATATAAGGTTCGTTGGTCCCTTGCTTAATGCTAGTAAAAGATTTTACCGGTCGTCCTGTATCAGGGACCCTTACCATTGCTTGAAACGCAAGGTCTGCTGATTGTCTTAAAATTTCAGGCACCAGCCGTGCTTGCAGTTGCGGCGTATTGACAGGGTCCTCCCCCATTAACTGAGCAAGTCCCGCGCCCTGTAGCGGGTCTCCCGCTCGCCGTTAAAAGCAGTAGCCGAATCAAGGGGAATTCCCTTTCGTTTTAGCCATGAAAGCAATAGGCGGAGGGTATGGTCATCATACTTAACTCCACGCTTTTCTAACAGTTTCTTAATAATACATAGTATAGATTCCTCCTCCTTAGTTAGTAGCGATCCCATTTTAAGCTTCCCAGCTGCTCACCTCTGCTCCGACGAGGCGATGATTCAAAGTTCCGGCTCCAGCTCTTTCCTGAGACTGCTCTGTCTCCCGCTGGCTATGACTCGTTCAGCTGGCTCCCCACCGGTGCTCTGTTCCAGCATTTTCGCCCCACGTTGGGCGCCATTTGTGGGGGTGAAAAGCGGCACGGACTCCGGCAGACACGGCAACCAAAGACCTTTATTGCTTTTTGTTAGCATCTTTTATAGCAAGCAGAAGTGTACACGCGCTACCTGCAGCTTGCAGATAGGTTATAGCCTTGTGTTCACGCGCATCTATGCTCTAGCAGATTGGCCCGTTCTTCCTGATCATGCGAAATGCCTTCATGGTCTTTATCTTGTTTTTCTCCTTCCAGCTGCGCATTCCTTTCTCCGTTGTTTTCTGCTTAAATGCCTTGTCATGCCAGGTGGTACAGTGTTTGCTCATTAAAATCAAACTCAGGAATGTCCGTTAGTGAGATTCCCATCCCCACAATGGACGTCGTCAGATCCCAATGGATGTGATCAACAAAATAACAGACATGTCTCCACCAACTAGTAAAAAGGAAACACAAGCTTTCTTAGGTGTTGTGCGTCTTTGTGGACTTTTCTCCCTGCCATCCTGGAGCATGCTTCACAAAGTATTTATGAATGTCTGGGGCTGCCTGTTGAACAAATACACTCACTGCCAATTTGTCATTAAAGTCACCTTCAGTCATTCCTCCATATTGCAACAATGCTTGCCGAAAGCGACTCCAAAAGTCGCTCGGGTGTTCATCTGATCTTTGCCTCACTTCCTGAAATCTTTCCCAGTTGACACCAGTTTGTCCTGCAGCCTCTATTGCCAGGACCAGATTATGGCACGCTGTTTCACAGGCAGCTCGGTCATTTGCGTTGTTATAATCCCAATTAGGATCCACACTCGGCCAAGGCTGTCTGTTTCCATCACGACTTGCTACTTCTCTTTTTCCAATATCCGATCTCTATATCCCAACCAAAATATTTGCTGCAACAGCACTTGAACATCCCCCCAAGAGGGGTGATGTCCCTCTATTATTGTAGAGAAGAGTTGGGCAACCTTAAACAGGGCATCTGTTGCACCCATTGAGTCAAATCTCCTGGTGCCCATGGTTGATAAACATAGGCATATAATATTGGAGGGGGTGGTTTCTGTCCTGCTGCCACAGGCATTCCTGCAGCCAGACTAGCCATCACCATCCCAATCATAGGAGCTTGCAAAGCAGGAGCGTGATTTTCAGGAGGAGGTGGCGGGTACAGCGTAGGGGTCTGAGGAGTAGCAGGAGCAGGCACAGGGTGAAGCAGAGCAAGGATAGAGTTTAGACTTGAGTCTCCCAGCATTTGTTGTACTACCATCTGTCTTACCTTAGCCAAATCCCCATATCCGCCTGGTTGTTTAAAAGCCCAGTTATCCCAGACAAACCAGTAGTTAATTTGCTAAGGTTTCTGATCCTCCAAAGTGTTGATGCAAGAAAGTCAGCTTGCTCATATCCAATGAACCTTCCACGGGCCACTGCTCAGAGGGCATCTCCTCCTCAGTTTCAGCTGGCCCCTCATCCTGACAGAGAACTATAGCTCAAGCTTTCGAACTTCACTGAGTCCTGAAGTACCATCAATTTTCTTCCAGTTTTGCAGAATTTCCGCCAGCAGCGAACCCCGTTATTCCTTACCTATTGAACCCCCCATGACTTACGCTGTCCCCGGTTTCAGTACCTTGCCGGTGAACGCAGACCCTGCAAGGACAATCAGGTGAACTCACCCAGCAACAGCTGTGTTGTATGTGTAGCTACACTCACCAGGTTGGAAACCCACAGAGTCCCACCTGGGTCACCAAATTGTTAGCAAAAAGGACTTGCTTGCATTTTCTTCTTTTCTTCTAGTTCGTGCACAGGTGGGAACAGGACCTGTTGGCCCGGAGGTCTGATACATGTCAGTTCCAGCCCACGTCTGTGTTCTGTGTCCTATACCATGCCTCCCTCAGGTCTGGATGATCCTGTTGCTCTTTGTGCTCAGTGGGCACCTTGGTAGCCATCCTGAGGGTCTCAAATAACCTGACTCATAGGCATAGTGCCAGTTGAGTGCTTCTTGTCTCGCGTTAGAAGCTTACAGCGTGGATCTGTCTCGCATGTTTTGCATCTCAGAAGTTTCTGGAGGGAGCCCATGACTCACTCTTTGGGGTCAGGGCCCTGAACTGGAAGTCTGAAATACTGGATGTGTGGGATTAAAAGTAATAATGTTCATTTACCTTTTGAGAGAATGAGTAGCATTTACATATAGAAAATAACCTGACAGTCACTGGAACTAGGCTAGCAGGAGATCCACTTTGTTTTTAAGATGGCTTAGCAATGCAGTTGCAAAACGATTTGTGCTGAGAGATTTGCTCTTTGGCACTGCAAGGCACCGTATAGCTCACTTGTGTTATTTTGGAGGAAAAAGTCCCCCATGAAGGGAGTTTCATGAAGCTGTCAACTCAAACTCCTCCAGTTACAAAGGAGCTTTAAACATGCTGTTGCATGCAGGTGTCCTTTCATATGCTGTTCTTCCTAGGTTACCTGAAATGCAGTCCCACCAAAACCAAAGCCCCTGCTTACACATGTAAAGGGGCAAAACCTCCTATGGAAGACAGCTGTTCTCCAGGTCCTCGTTACTATGTGGAGCCCTCCGTGACCAGGAATGGGAAGTGTGTGGCTCCAGTGTATCCCATCCATGGACTTCCCAAGATAAACACCAAGATCACACCTGGACCAAGTTAGTAACATTTCTCCAGCCATTCATTTAGAGAAAACAAACAAGCTGTCTTTTTGTCCCACGTTAGTGGGTACAAAACAATCAGCTCGCCCTTTGAAAGAGCCGTAGATGTTTTCAGACAGCTGGCACTTCTGCAGCTGTTAAGGAGAGCAACTCCTCGTGAAATTGCCTCTTTGGCTTGAGAAAAAGGCCAGAACTTCACTGCTTTGTGCTGTTGTCCTCTGCCCTAGGCGATTAGTCTACTGACAGGTCCAAGAAATGCATCTATGCATGGCCACCATGTCCTTCCGGCATGGGGCCATCAAAGCAGATCTCCCTCCAGGTATGTGAATGCTGGGAAATGCATACCCTTGCAGCCTGAGTGTCCTCTAGTGACAGTCTGCTGGTCAGCTTCTTAACCAGGGCTAGTTCAAAGCCTACGTGGCAGGACACTACTGTTTCTTGGCAAGCTTCCTTTATGTCCCATAGGAGCTCATTGATGATAACACTATTTCTAGCTTTGCTTGGGAGACAGATGAGACCAAACTCCTTGTATTATGGCTTGGTCTTCTGTGGGAAGGCAGAATGAAAACATTGTGATGGTCACAGACACGGCTGTCCTGGGCTGTGAGCTGTGCAAACCCCAGCAGAAAGCTCCTTTCTAAAGTGCTTATAATCTAAACACAGGACAGAGACACAGAGAGGTAGAAAACAAGAGAAACAACAAAGAGCTCTGGGAAACAGGCATGGGCAGCGTGGTCACCCAGGGCCTGAACATCACAATGCCTCTTCAGACACAAAGCCAACGCTTATCCTGGTGGATGGATAAATGAAGTACTTTCAAACCTCAAGTCCAGGGAAGCTAAAAAGGTATCAAAAAAGCCACATTTCTACCAGGCCATAGCATGGAGTTCATAGAACCAATGCTAATCTTTAGAGTGGGGAGAGCTTTCCTGTCAGAGGCCAGCTTTCAGGCAACTCTAAATCACATCCACCTGTCCCCTCTCTCCAGGAAAACGTAAAAAAACAGCTCCGTAAGATCATGCTCAAAGTTCAGGGGCATGCAGCCTTACGCAGCAATTAATCTGACAGATCACATCTATGTTCCTGTGGCATCCAAACAGCACAAGAAATAGCTGGTGAAGTACTGGAAAGAAGTAATATCTTCCTAAGTTGTTATCAGAGAAGCAAGTGGGGAGTATTCCTTGTTGGAGGCACGCTCCCTTGACAGATGCTTGCTCTCTCTCAGCCCAGAGGTCTGATACATGTCTTTCCACCCTCACTCCTCTGGGGAGAGGGCCCTGGACACTGGCTGCCAGACCCAAGGAAAACTCCAGGACATCCCTGAGGAGCAGGGCCCTCCAACCCACCATGCTTTCCAGCCCTGGTGGGTCAGCCAGGCCTGCAGAAGCCAAAGCTGGCCAAGCTAGCCCAGAGCCCTGCCACCATGCTCCTCCCTGCCCCATGGGGAACACCACCGCAGCCCTCTCCTGCCTGCCCAGGCAGAGCCCCAAGGCACCCCAAGCGAGGGGTCGGGCAGGGCCAGGGCTGCAGGACAGCCTGGGTCCTGCAGAGCTAGCCCAGGCACAGCGCCGTGGCCAGGACAGCTCTGCTGACAGAGCACTCTGCCTGTGCTTTCCCTGCCCCAGACTTTGGAGAAGGTCTTGAGGGAGCTGCACAGCGAACTCTGGTACCAGCAGATGCACAGGCTGTTCAGCACCGGTGCACAAACATGAAGCCTGCCCTTGCCTTCTGCCCAGGCAGTGCTCTCTTTCCCCTCTTCCCTGCAACCTCCTGCCTTGCCCTGCAGACTGGAGACCTGGGGCAGGGACGTGGCAGGAGCAAGGCCATGGCCAGGGACAGGGGAAGGGTAGGGGCAGGGGCCAGGGGCAGAAGCCAGAGCCAGAGCAAGGGCTGGGTCTGGGGCAGAGACATAGCCTCTGCACAGGCTGAGCCAGCTGCAAGGTTGGGGACAGGGGACATTTGTCACCACCCACACGTTGTGCCTCCTTTGTGCCAGCTCTCACTGGCTCCTCAGAGGCGTGAGAACAAGAGGCTGCTGATGGTCAGAGGACAGGAGCCAGCAGAGGCACCATGCAGTGTGCAACAAGACGGAGGGCATGGGGCCCCGCGCCCTGCCCCGCACCCCCTCCTCCCCCCCCCCCCGCCACAGGCAGGGCTGCCCCAGGATGGGCTGTCTGGCCCCTGTGCCCTTGCCCTGAGCTGCCAGTGGGAACCAGGAGCTGCACGGTGTGGGGAGCCCTGCAGGTCTGCCCGTCTCTCACTGTCATCTTTATCTCAGCTGCTGGCCTCTAGTGTCATAAAGTTAGAGGAGTTTGTAGTCCTGTACAATGTCTGCAGGTCTCTGAGGCATCCAAGCCTGGTGACGCTCTCACTCACACTCAGAGGCTTCATCACGCTGTCAAAGAGACCTGAGGCGGTGAGCAGGGCGTAGTCAAGTGGAGCCACGGTGGCAGCCTGGGGCTGGGGCAGTGGGTAACATGGTGGCTTGGCCTTGGCTGGGAGTCAGGAGGTGGGGTGACAGCTCCAAATGCCCTCACTGCCATGGAGGGGCCTGGTGGGTGCCTGGGGAGCTTTCCAGGCATGGAGGATTACCAAACCACCTGCCCGTTTGGGCCGGTCAGAAAAGAGGGTGCCTGAGCAGGGGACACAGACTCTTTGCTCTCCTGCCTTCCCTTCCTTACCCCTGCTCTCCCATGTCCCCATCAATGCGCCCATGGCCACCGCCTGCCCGGAGGCTGCTGCAGCAATTCCTGCACCACCTGACAGGAAGGTGGACAGGAGAATGGTGCTCAGTGACCACAGTGCAAGTGAATATTGCAGATCTGGCCTGTGGCCTTCCTGCGTAACTGTGTCACCCTCGCTTGTGCTCCCTTGCACAGCGTCCTGTCTGGTGCAGACCCTCTTGCCATGGCTGGATTCCTGCTCAGTTAACCTGCAGGTGACACCTACAGCTTTCTTTGCTGAGGTAAGGCGGGGGGTGGGGGAAGGAAGGGTTCAGAGTGGTTTTACTGAGATACTGCTGCTGGGGATGTCTTTTTTTGTGGGAAGATCCTTGGAGAAAGGGTCCCTGGGGTGGGGGCGGTCAGGGGAACGTCTGGCTGGGACCAGGTCCCCACAGTGCTGCCTGTGTCATTCCAGCTCTCTCGGGACTACAGTATGACAAGGACCTGTGGATGAGGAAGGCACTAGAGGAGTCCCTCTGCGATACCTAGCCGCAGGCAGCACCAAGGAATTAATTAAATAAAGCTCATCACAAAATGCCTGGAGGGGAGTATATATTTTTTTTCCCTGATGGCACCCTTGTGGTTGGTGGGACCACATGTGGGTTACACCAAGGCTGGGGGCTGCCAGCTGCATGGCCCCTCTCAGATCTTCCTGGGCTGGGGACAACAGAGTCATGCCGGGACAGACCCCAGAGCAGGGGTCTCCCCATGGGGTCCTGGGGCCTTGCCGTGCCCTCCTACTGCCCATGGGGATCCCCTTGCCACCCCGTCCCCCACCCCCATGGCATGACCACCTCCAGCACCAGCTAGGGCTGGCACAGGGGACAGCCCAGGACAGCCCTGACCATACCACCACAGCAGGCTTTGGCCCCCGGTGTCCCACCACTCTGGGACCCCCCCCCCACGGCACTTGCCCAGGGACACAGTGTGGGAGTAGCGGGAAAAAGGGGGACACTGAGGGGGGAGTAGGGAGCACTGGGGGATGGGTGGGGTGAACCGAGGGGGACACAGGAGTTTACAGGGGTGTGGGCAGGGGGCAGAAGGGAGGCACTGGGGGACGAGTGGGGAATGTCGGGGGGGATCTTAAAGGGTCAGCAATGGCACAAGGGCTGAGCAGAGGGATGGAGTGCAGCAGAGAGGTCTGACTGGCCCAGCGGACCCCTGCCCGTTAACACAGGCCGCACTGGTGCAGCTCCCCAGCCCCGGTGGGCCTGGGCACATCTGCATGGGGCAGGGGCAACTCCACATAGGGAGCCCACCAGCAGAGACGTGGTTTTGTCATGCAGATCTCCCACAAGAGGTGTTTCTATCAATATTTTTCTTACTTTTTTATCGGGTTTCATTTTAATTTAAGCATCCTTTAAGCACCTGAGAGTACTGTGCTCTCTTAAGCAAATACTCAGGCACTCCAACTGGATTTCTTAAAATTTGCTCAGACAAAAGAATACTGAAAGCATTTGTCTGAAGTGTTTTCTGAGTCAAGAGATTCACTTTGACCCAACCTTTTCTTGCTCCCCACCCCCCGCCATTGCTTATTAGACAGACGTATAAATTTACTTAGGACACTAATTCCAGTGACTTCAAGATAGTTAGGTATGTACTTAGACAAGAATATGCAGTGCTTGAAATGTAAATGGCAAAAAGATATTTTTACTGAAAACATTTCTGCTGACATTCTGCCATTTCATAATATGGTGGTGACACTGTTAAGGATGGAATTTAATTTAGAATTGAAACGAAGAAAAGAAATTAAGAAAAATTTAAATTTATTTCTTCATTTAGGTCCAAGGCTTACAAATTAGAAAGCTGAGTCCCAACATCTGTTTAAGTAACTGTGAAATAAATTTTTAGTTGTATTCCTAAACAAACTTCAGTAAGCATACGTGCCTAACTTTCTAGACTTCCGAGAGTTTGCCGTAAAGCAAGATATGTTAAAATATAAATATGCTGTTCTTATTATGCCTATTTTGTCTCAATTAAGGGGAAAGGGGGGGGGGGAGAATCTTACCTAGATGTATTTATCATCAAATGCTTTGAAAGTGCTTAACTTAGAATTGCCATAGAAGTTTTTATACTGTTAATAAATCTCTTCTAAAATAAATCCTGAAATTCCTCCCCTACCTTTTGGTAGTGGGGGGGGAACAAAACCTTACCTAAAAGCTGCCATTTAGTGTTGATCTGTAATACTATTTTATCTGTATTTATAATTTCTGAGTGTTTGTATGCTCTTTATAGGAAGGTTTACCTTTGCTTTTAGGACTGCACTATTGTGATTTTTTTCAAGAAGCAGGAAGTGCATTTTGCTTTTACTTTTGTTGACTCCTTGAGGCTCTCAAATGTCTTTTATTCGACTATTTGCTGGAGGGCCTGGTTTCCCTCTAAAAAGTCAGCCCAAATGACAACACAATTTGCTCATGAAAAGGCTTTGAGATGTAGGCACGTTACAGCACTGAAAAGCATAGAAATCTCTTTCTTTATAATTAGCAACAGTATTTAATAGACTGTTTTAATAAAGCAGAAAGCTATTTAATAGATTGTCAGTAGTTTCTGTGGGAACAGGAGTTGAAGCAGCAGTTTGCAAAATAATTTTTTAGATTCTCTTCTTTGTTTCACCTGGGGCTTTTCAGTATAAGATGACCCATAAGTGCTCTGTGGTTTCTTCTTCTTCCTGTATACTTCTTAGGTCCCTTTTTCTCACTTAATTTATTGAAGAAGTCTACGACAGGGAAATATAATTCAGTCAGCTGTAACTGTAATACAGCTGGGTGTCCTGTTGCCCTGGGAATCCACTGACTTGTCTTTACCTTTCCTTCTAGGTTCTTCAGGTGTGAATAATCTAAACAAACATAGATGCCCACATCTAAATAAGTCATTAGGCTCCTCTTACAGTGTGAGTAAAGAAATGGGCCCCTCCAGGTCCAGTTACCTCATTCTAAAGCAGGTGCCTGGAGCAGAGACTTCAAAAGTATCATTCACGCAGCCTTTTTCTTGATGCCAACAGCAAGGCGATTCTTGGATGACACTCAGATCTCTTTATTGTGATTTTTCTGAAGTGAAGTGAAATGAATCCCACCCTGAGCGTCTGTTCCCTGCTCCGCCCCAGCCATGCTTCTGACCCCCTGCTGCTTTTTTCCTCCTTCTATAATATAAATTATATATATTATAAATAATAATTTGTATAATATATAGTATGTAATATATAATATGTTATATATAATATTGTATATGATTGATAATTTGATTGTATATGTGATAATTTGATATATAATTCACTATAATCATACATGATTCAATATAATAATATATAATGGACTATGCCTTCCTGTCTGGCAGCACAGCTGAGGGAGCCCTCGGGGCTCTGAGAGCAGCTCTTGGCCTGCAGGTGCTTTGCACAGAGGCCAGGCTGGGCCCCAGCATGGGGGAGCTCAGGTCGCCTGGCAGCATCAACCTGCCAGGGAGAAGTCATGCTGGGCTGCAGAGTCCAGAAGCCGTCCCACAAGAGCACAGGGAAACAGGCCTGCCCAAGTTCTGCCCGCAGGGCTGGGCTGAAGGGCAGCTGTCCTTGCAGAGTTCCCATCTGCAGGGCTCAGGCTCCCACAGCAGCTTTACGTCATCAAAGAGTGGAAGAAGCTTCTCCACCAGCTGCAGAGCGATAGGGCTGGGCTCCTTCCTCTTCATATGACACATCACATTTCTGAAGACAAACAGGACCTTCATCTTGGTGTCTGTGTTGGCATCCTGCAGGGTCTCCATGATGTCTGGCAGCAGGACCTGCTGTTTTCTTCCCTGTCTGAAACACAGAATTTCCTTTTAGTGAAGTGGTGAAAGACCACCCTGGCAAAAATGCTGTGGTCACTGAGCACCATTCTCCTGTCCACCTTCCTGTCAGGTGGTGCAGGAATTGCTGCAGCAGCCTCCGGGCAGGCGGTGGCCATGGGCGCATTGATGGGGACATGGGAGAGCAGGGGTAAGGAAGGGAAGGCAGGAGAGCAAAGAGTCTGTGTCCCCTGCTCAGGCACCCTCTTTTCTGACCGGCCCAAACGGGCAGGTGGTTTGGTAATCCTCCATGCCTGGAAAGCTCCCCAGGCACCCACCAGGCCCCTCCATGGCAGTGAGGGCATTTGGAGCTGTCACCCCACCTCCTGACTCCCAGCCAAGGCCAAGCCACCATGTTACCCACTGCCCCAGCCCCAGGCTGCCACCGTGGCTCCACTTGACTACGCCCTGCTCACCGCCTCAGGTCTCTTTGACAGCGTGATGAAGCCTCTGAGTGTGAGTGAGAGCGTCACCAGGCTTGGATGCCTCAGAGACCTGCAGACATTGTACAGGACTACAAACTCCTCTAACTTTATGACACTAGAGGCCAGCAGCTGAGATAAAGATGACAGTGAGAGACGGGCAGACCTGCAGGGCTCCCCACACCGTGCAGCTCCTGGTTCCCACTGGCAGCTCAGGGCAAGGGCACAGGGGCCAGACAGCCCATCCTGGGGCAGCCCTGCCTGTGGCGGGGGGGGGGGGAGGAGGGGGTGCGGGGCAGGGCGCGGGGCCCCATGCCCTCCGTCTTGTTGCACACTGCATGGTGCCTCTGCTGGCTCCTGTCCTCTGACCATCAGCAGCCTCTTGTTCTCACGCCTCTGAGGAGCCAGTGAGAGCTGGCACAAAGGAGGCACAACGTGTGGGTGGTGACAAATGTCCCCTGTCCCCAACCTTGCAGCTGGCTCAGCCTGTGCAGAGGCTATGTCTCTGCCCCAGACCCAGCCCTTGCTCTGGCTCTGGCTTCTGCCCCTGGCCCCTGCCCCTACCCTTCCCCTGTCCCTGGCCATGGCCTTGCTCCTGCCACGTCCCTGCCCCAGGTCTCCAGTCTGCAGGGCAAGGCAGGAGGTTGCAGGGAAGAGGGGAAAGAGAGCACTGCCTGGGCAGAAGGCAAGGGCAGGCTTCATGTTTGTGCACCGGTGCTGAACAGCCTGTGCATCTGCTGGTACCAGAGTTCGCTGTGCAGCTCCCTCAAGACCTTCTCCAAAGTCTGGGGCAGGGAAAGCACAGGCAGAGTGCTCTGTCAGCAGAGCTGTCCTGGCCACGGCGCTGTGCCTGGGCTAGCTCTGCAGGACCCAGGCTGTCCTGCAGCCCTGGCCCTGCCCGACCCCTCGCTTGGGGTGCCTTGGGGCTCTGCCTGGGCAGGCAGGAGAGGGCTGCGGTGGTGTTCCCCATGGGGCAGGGAGGAGCATGGTGGCAGGGCTCTGGGCTAGCTTGGCCAGCTTTGGCTTCTGCAGGCCTGGCTGACCCACCAGGGCTGGAAAGCATGGTGGGTTGGAGGGCCCTGCTCCTCAGGGATGTCCTGGAGTTTTCCTTGGGTCTGGCAGCCAGTGTCCAGGGCCCTCTCCCCAGAGGAGTGAGGGTGGAAAGACATGTATCAGACCTCTGGGCTGAGAGAGAGCAAGCATCTGTCAAGGGAGCGTGCCTCCAACAAGGAATACTCCCCACTTGCTTCTCTGATAACAACTTAGGAAGATATTACTTCTTTCCAGTACTTCACCAGCTATTTCTTGTGCTGTTTGGATGCCACAGGAACATAGATGTGATCTGTCAGATTAATTGCTGCGTAAGGCTGCATGCCCCTGAACTTTGAGCATGATCTTACGGAGCTGTTTTTTTACGTTTTCCTGGAGAGAGGGGACAGGTGGATGTGATTTAGAGTTGCCTGAAAGCTGGCCTCTGACAGGAAAGCTCTCCCCACTCTAAAGATTAGCATTGGTTCTATGAACTCCATGCTATGGCCTGGTAGAAATGTGGCTTTTTTGATACCTTTTTAGCTTCCCTGGACTTGAGGTTTGAAAGTACTTCATTTATCCATCCACCAGGATAAGCGTTGGCTTTGTGTCTGAAGAGGCATTGTGATGTTCAGGCCCTGGGTGACCACGCTGCCCATGCCTGTTTCCCAGAGCTCTTTGTTGTTTCTCTTGTTTTCTACCTCTCTGTGTCTCTGTCCTGTGTTTAGATTATAAGCACTTTAGAAAGGAGCTTTCTGCTGGGGTTTGCACAGCTCACAGCCCAGGACAGCCGTGTCTGTGACCATCACAATGTTTTCATTCTGCCTTCCCACAGAAGACCAAGCCATAATACAAGGAGTTTGGTCTCATCTGTCTCCCAAGCAAAGCTAGAAATAGTGTTATCATCAATGAGCTCCTATGGGACATAAAGGAAGCTTGCCAAGAAACAGTAGTGTCCTGCCACGTAGGCTTTGAACTAGCCCTGGTTAAGAAGCTGACCAGCAGACTGTCACTAGAGGACACTCAGGCTGCAAGGGTATGCATTTCCCAGCATTCACATACCTGGAGGGAGATCTGCTTTGATGGCCCCATGCCGGAAGGACATGGTGGCCATGCATAGATGCATTTCTTGGACCTGTCAGTAGACTAATCGCCTAGGGCAGAGGACAACAGCACAAAGCAGTGAAGTTCTGGCCTTTTTCTCAAGCCAAAGAGGCAATTTCACGAGGAGTTGCTCTCCTTAACAGCTGCAGAAGTGCCAGCTGTCTGAAAACATCTACGGCTCTTTCAAAGGGCGAGCTGATTGTTTTGTACCCACTAACGTGGGACAAAAAGACAGCTTGTTTGTTTTCTCTAAATGAATGGCTGGAGAAATGTTACTAACTTGGTCCAGGTGTGATCTTGGTGTTTATCTTGGGAAGTCCATGGATGGGATACACTGGAGCCACACACTTCCCATTCCTGGTCACGGAGGGCTCCACATAGTAACGAGGACCTGGAGAACAGCTGTCTTCCATAGGAGGTTTTGCCCCTTTACATGTGTAAGCAGGGGCTTTGGTTTTGGTGGGACTGCATTTCAGGTAACCTAGGAAGAACAGCATATGAAAGGACACCTGCATGCAACAGCATGTTTAAAGCTCCTTTGTAACTGGAGGAGTTTGAGTTGACAGCTTCATGAAACTCCCTTCATGGGGGACTTTTTCCTCCAAAATAACACAAGTGAGCTATACGGTGCCTTGCAGTGCCAAAGAGCAAATCTCTCAGCACAAATCGTTTTGCAACTGCATTGCTAAGCCATCTTAAAAACAAAGTGGATCTCCTGCTAGCCTAGTTCCAGTGACTGTCAGGTTATTTTCTATATGTAAATGCTACTCATTCTCTCAAAAGGTAAATGAACATTATTACTTTTAATCCCACACATCCAGTATTTCAGACTTCCAGTTCAGGGCCCTGACCCCAAAGAGTGAGTCATGGGCTCCCTCCAGAAACTTCTGAGATGCAAAACATGCGAGACAGATCCACGCTGTAAGCTTCTAACGCGAGACAAGAAGCACTCAACTGGCACTATGCCTATGAGTCAGGTTATTTGAGACCCTCAGGATGGCTACCAAGGTGCCCACTGAGCACAAAGAAGATCAACAGGATCATCCGGACCTGAGGAAGGCCAGGACACAGAACACAGACGTGGGCTGGAACTGCCCTGCCCAGATGTACACATCATGAGGAAACGACCACGCGCCCTCTCTCTACCCAAACCTGACTGATCCTGAAGAGACCTCTCCACAGCCCTGACTTTAAAACCCCCGCCTGCCCCACCCTGCAAACTCTCCTCCCCCTGCCAACCAGCCTGCACAAACATAGCATTGGTCACTCAGTTTAGCTTCCAGAGAGCTGGGGGGCTACATTGTCTAACTAGGATGTTTCTGCCATCACAGGTTCCTCCTCCTCATCATCTGCAGAATCGAGAAACAAAGAGGGGGATGCAGACTGGCACAAAGAGATGGAGAAGGATAAAACAGCGGCAGGCCACAGGATGGAGACGGCGGAAGAGCAAAAAGGGTTGGGAAACAGGACGGAGGCACAGAGAGAAGAAAAAAGGCAGAGCCGGCTGAACGGGAGCAGAAAAAAACAGCGATGGGCAGCAGGCCAGACAGGTGGAGCAAGAAGAAAAGCGGGACATGGAGCGGGGCACAAGAATAAGGAGAAGACAGGTACAGGGAAAACGGCAAAAACAACAGTGTGGGTAAGAGGGAGGTCCTGGGACTCCCCGCAGGACTACAGCTCCCGGCATGCCGCAGGGCGCTCCTTCCTGCGGCCTGACCCCGCGGGGACACCGTCCCCCGCGCCGGCCCCGCCGCACCGCCCCCTGCTCGAGGCTGCCCCGGGACCCGCCGGTCGATCGCGCGGCACTGGGCCCGGAGCTCCCCGGCGAGCCCCCACCGCCCACAGGACGCTTCTCCCCGGGCCCCCACCCGCCCCCGCTCTCCCCACCGTTTGTGCCCCCGTGCTTAGGACTGCCGAGGGACGCCCGGCCCCGTTCACCCTCGGTGCAGCCCCAGCCCCGGCGACCGCTCCCTTGCCCCAGACCGGCCCCTCAACTGCCGCCCCGGGCAGGCCCGTCAGCAGTGCCACAGCCTGCAGCCGCCCCCGGCCACGCAGCCCCGTTGCACAGAGGGGCTGTCGCCATCAGCCTAACTGGCCGCCCGCACAGCTGGAGCCCCTCAGGAACGGGGGAGGCCATGGCCGGCAGCCCCCTCGGGGACAGCTGGGGTCGTCCGGGCAACGGGGGTGTCCCAGCACTTGCCAAAAGCTGAAGGGAGGGCCCTGGTTGCACAGAAAGGAGAGGACAGGGATAGATTCTTACAGGGATGAGAGAACAAGTGGAGAGCTCTGGGATGCGGTATGGTAAAGAAAAAACATCAGGGGATGATGGCGCAAACAGAGGACTCCCTGGGGCACACAGAGAGGAAAACAGATAACCCCAGAGCACATAAAAAAAATCACCAGGAAAACTCCAGGATGGGAGAAGGCTACAGAGAAGTCTTGGTGGCATGCTGCAAGACACACACAGAGCCTGGGGGCATGCAGAAAGGGGCGTGGACGGCTTGAGGTGCATCCAAGCACAAACAAAAAGCCTCGATGCCTACCCAAGGGGCCGTGATGCCTGCTGTGGGGCTTGGGGTGGCTGGCAGGCTGTTGTCTGCAAGCACCCCTGGCTCAATGCGAACCCCAGCTCCCAGCACCACTCATGCTGGCCTGGCCTTCAACCCCGTATGTACCCAGGTCATCTTGGGGTGCTGAGAGCAAACCCAGGAGCAGCCTAGGGACCGCAAGCATCCATGGCAATGCAAGGGAAATCCCTTGCAGCCCTGTGAGTAGCACTGAGGTACCCCAGGGACACTAAAGGGGTCTGAGAGGCCTTGGGACCTGCCTGATGCCTCACCCCCAGCGTGTCACCTCCTCTCCTGGACACTGTGACAGCCACTTAACAAGTGCAAAGGGACTGCAGGCACAGCCATGAGTGCAAAGAAGAAAGCAATCATTTGTTAATTAAGGCACATAAGTCCTGGGAATGAGTCTGCTATGGGGCTCAGTGCCTATACAGTCCCCCTTCCCCTTGGGCACCTCAGCAGTCATTACTGGAGCAGTGCTTGTCAGTCCGGTGGGGAATGGTTGGTGCCTGTGACAATGGGCTGCAGGGCAGGGAGGAAGGAAGGAAAAAGGACTGGGGAGTGGGACAGGTGGATAAAGAGAAAAAGAGATGAACAGGAGAAGGACAGTGGGATACAGAAAGGAAAAGCAGTAACACAAAGCATGTGTTACATGCATCTACAGCAGGGTAGAGAAAAAGGACAGGAAGAAGCACAGAAGGAGAGAGAAAGAGGGACCAGGAGCAGGACAGAGATGGAGAAAGAAAAAATAGTGACGGGCAGCAGGACAGGCAGATGGAGAAAGCTGGAGGAATAGAGATAGAACGACGTGGTGGGGAGTATCCTCTGGTCCCGCAGCAAAGTGGGAACGCAGGAATGTCCTGGTGCTCCTGGGCCACGTCATGGAGGGACACGGGGCCCTGATACGGCAGAGATCCAGCCCAGCGCTGGGAAAGGCAGGTGAATGGGCCATTTTGGGTCGTGGCCCCATCCCAGAGCCCATTCCCTGAGCAGGAGGACCACTGGGCCCAGGGTCAGCCAAGCAGGTTTCCCAGAGTGAGGCACTAGGTGTGCGGGCCCCAGCCGCTCACCCACAGTGGCTGGCAGCAGAGGACTGCCCTGGGCTCTCCCTGGAGGGAGAGAATAAATGAATAAATCCCGACTGTGCTCACGCAGCCTCTGGGAAGAAGCCAGATGTTGTTGGTGTTTCCTGATGGAAGTGGCATAGCCCAGCACAGGAGCTGAGAGTTTTCCTGTCTTGACCTGAGAAACATTTTCCTTCTTTGACCACAGTTTCCAACCAAGAGTTTAAGGCAGATCCACTGTGACATCCAAATGATACCAAAGTCTGTGAAAAATTTAAACAGGACACCGGAGATGTTGCTTCTACCTCTTCTCTGCTAAAATCCACTGTTCTCATGAGACCCAGGGTAGTGATGCTGTCTCATGTTGTTTGCCTTTGCTTTTCTAAAAAGATGGGGCCAAAAAATCACAACGGTTGAAACAGAACAAAGTGCAGGCACAGCCTGTGATTACTTTTACAGCTTGAACACTAATTTTTACTCGAGTCCTTAATTTTCTAGCAGCAGGACATGACACTCAGCTGCAGGGCCCCCCACCCCCTTGTGCCACGGTGCTGTGCCAGCTCTTACAGACTAGCTCCCCTGCATGCCTGGACAGCATGGTGATGGGGGCTGGGATGACACACACTGCCCTGAACACATGGCAGCTCTTAGGGGACTTCCAGCCCTCTCTGGGCACCACTCAGCCCCACCTGAGCACCCGAAGAGCCCCAGCCCCACTCCCTTCCTCTGTACTAACCCAGGCTAGGGAAAGGAGCATTTCCCTCTCGCCCACCTCTACAAGGATAGAGGTTGGGAGGCAATGTGACTTGAACTCTCCTCTGGCTTCGTCTCTTAGCAGGGGACTAGGTGACTGTCCCAAAATTTACACGCAAGAAAATAATGCGGGGGGGGAGGGGGGGGGGGCGGGCTTAAAATTTAAGCTCCACTTTTCTCCACTTTTCTTTTACCCAGTTCTCCCAGGATGTTCATCTTATGCAAATTTTCTCAGCCTGTGATAATAGGTGAAAGAAGTGCAAAAAGAAACGTATTACACCAGCTATGGCTGGGAATAACTGATAAGCAAAAAAGGAGGGTATCAGTGAACATTGAAACATAGCTTAATTTTTTTTGTAAATGAAAGGCAAGATGGCACAAGCACCTTGCACAAGATATTGCTAAGTTTTTTTTCCCCCTGAAAAGCAGTGGTCCCTGGAGGTAGAAAGGCTGAACTGCTGGGGCTAGGGGCCATCAGCTCTTTCTTGAGCGCTGTTGTTTACCTTGGCTATTCCTATGTAGAAATTGGATTAAGAAATGATCATCACACAGTAATCCTAAGGTGGGGGTTTCTGGTTTCTTGGGGTGGGAGGGAAGGAGGAAGGGTAGTTAATATTCAGAAAACCTCAGTGACTTTAACATGTTCCAGTTTTGGCATGCTGAATTTGAACGGGAGACCGGAGAACCCAAGTTTCCCAGCTTGTGCATAGCCTGGCCTTTGAGTCGTGACACCTTAGAGTACCTCGCTGTTGGTATTTAAGATACCAGCTGCCCCAAGATTGTCATTTCAACAAAGTCATGTCACTGTCCTAGCTCAACCAGGGACCTGCTTGTCAGACACATGAAAAAACTAAGCTGACAGCCAATAGGCTTCAAACCACAGGAATATCTAGGACAGCTTTAAAACATTAACCGACACCATCAAGACCTAAAATCCATTAGAATGGCCTTTATCTCATGCATAGGAAACAGCTTTCACACTCTATTTAGGAATCATAATTACAGTCTTGTACTCAACATAGAATCTAAATTAGTTTTAGAGCAAGATAAGTTGGTTCTGTTTGTGGCATTCTGTGTGGATCTGGTCACATTGCTGGAAAAGCTGACTGCCACTGACCTGAAGAAGCAACAAGTCCAGCTTCCTAACTCCTGATATAAAACCAGTCTCTTCTTTAAACTGATGAGGACTATTTTAGCATTTGGTTCAAGGACAACTAGAGCAACCATATGAACAGAGAAAACTGCAAACTAACTCCACATGCAAAAAAAGTGATGACAGCATGAAAAAAGTACCATTTAAGTACCAGTATGAGAGAAGTATCAAACTTAAGTATCAAACGTCTGGATTGTCATGGTGACTTTTTTGGTCTTTGTCTCCCTTGTCTGTCTTGATAAAATCAGGGGATAAGAAAGTGCTATTAAATCCTACTTCAAGTGTAGAGCAGAAACTAGGTCCAAAGCCCCACAGGTATTTGAGGATCCAGATGACTTGTGAACCCCATGAGAATTAGGCACTTCTATGTCTTTTGAGATCTGTCCAAGAAAAGCAGATCAGCCTGGCCAGATAGAGCTGCTGGGGAGCAGGGTTTGACATCATGTCTCCTGGATCCCAAATGACTGTCCTCATCCCTAACATTGTAACATTGGTCCATTGCTTGATGAGGTTGGTCACCTCACAAATATGGACACAGACAAAGCAGAGACATTTAATGCCTTCTTTGCCTCTCTTTAACACCGATGATGGGCCCTGGGACCCCTGGAGCCCTGTGTTGGAAGACCATGACTGGGGGGATGATAAACTCCCAGCCGACTCCAAACTTGTTCGAGACTTGCTGCTCCAGCTGGATGCACATAAGTCTATGGGGCCTGATGGGATTCATCCCAGAGTACTGAAAGAGCTGTCCAAGTTCAGGGAGTGTCTGGACAACGTGCTTAGTCATATGGTTTAGTTTTATGTAGTCCTGCGAGGAGCAGGGAGTTGGACTTGATGATCCTTATGGGTCCCTTCCAACTTGAGATATCCTATGATCCACCTTTCTGCCTCTCACTCAGAAACAAGACAAAACCAAAGTTCAGCCTGAAACCCCAAGCTAACAGGTTTGTTTTACCTTTAGAGAGGACCTATTTGCTGCCCAGTATCTCTGCTTTATTTGATATAATGCTACGTACCATGACCCTCTGTGAGAGACTGAAAGAGTTAATGTATGTCTCAAACATTATGGCAAAGCAGGTTTCGGTCTGCATGGCAATCTCTCTCCCCCCCTCTCCCTCTCCCTCTCCTTCTCCCCCCCCTCCCCCTTCCTTTTCTTCTCATAAATGCCTCAATAGAATCCACTCCGTCTATTATTACGCTTTGCAAGTTTAAGTTGCTTGTGCCATAAATAAAGCGTTTAATTGATCGCCTGGTGTCGTTTCACCTTAATTTAGCCCAAGAGAATCATGAAACCGCTACAACCCCCCGAGTCACCCAGTCTGGGTTGAAACACCCTCCCACTGCACAGCAGAGGGAACATTTTCCTGCTCTGAAACTGAAGGAAAGTGAAGAATTCCTGAAATCCCAAGGGAGGACAGAAAATAAATTACATTCAGCAGTTTATGGTTATAAAATTTGCAAGGCAACCTTAGTTTTGGTTAAAGGGAAATGTGTTCTCAAGCCAAAACCTAGGTGGAAATCCAAAGAGCCACATCCTCTCAAGACACTCGACCGCATGACACTTGAATCAATTCAGTTTCAGCTACAAGAAAGCTTAGTAACCTCTACTCCCTGCTCCTGACCTTGTGCAAAGATGGAAACAAAAGAATCCGTACAGGGCATAAATGCAGCTAACTGGTATCTAATGTCACAAATCGTTGGCCCCTTACCAACCAAAATGTTTATAATGAAAATGGGATTTTAGTGATAAAACAGCTTCCTCTTTGCAGCACTCCTAGGGACACCATGTTGCTTGGAGCATTAGGTATCAAGAAACTATACAATAAAAGAAAAAAAACCAAACTTACAATAACATGTTGAAAGGACACTGATTTTGTCAAGTTCCCCTACAATGATTTAAAAACAAAATAAAAACTACAACAAACCCCTCTTCCTGCTTTTAATGGAGAATATGGAGGTGCTTTAAATGCAGAGTAGACAGGTGTAAGAGGAGTCCAGAATTTGGAAAAGGCAAACAGGGCTGTCAAAACAGCCCAAGCTGAGTGCTTAAATAAGCTTTTTTAGCTGACAACCTGGGCAAGAGGATGGAGCGCATGCTCAGCAAGCCTGCAGACCCTACCAGTCTGGGCAGGCGGAGGATATGGTACAGAGCAGAGCCGCTTCTCAGAGGCTGGAGAAATGGGCTGGACAGGAAGGTCTATGATTCTATGGTTCTTCTATGAAGTGAGACACAGGCAAATACAGTATTTTGCCCCTAGGACGGACTAACCCCATGCAGCGGCGTAGGCCAGCCAACTGGCTGGCCAGCTGCCTAGGGAACAGCTTTGCAAATATGGACTGGGGGTCCTGGTGGGCAATGAGTCCAAGACAGTGCAACCAACTGCACACTGGGCTTATTCACATGAGTGTAAGCAGCAGGTGGAGGGAAGTGATCATTCCCCTTTAGTCAGCTGTTTCCTTGATTATATTTTTCTGGGGCCAAAGGCATTGGAGGAGGGCAAAGCAGCCACAGGCTCCAAGCATGGCTTGCTTGTTGGTGGAGATAGTGCCCATACCACTAGGGACAGGTGACCCAAGCCAGGTTACAGGACGTTGCTGTGCAAGCTCCCCTTCACTTGGGACACACACTGGGGCAGACCATAAGAAGACCAACACACAGTTAAGTTCCACTTGCAACACCATTAATTAACCGCAATTTATTAACCTATCAGTCAACACGACTTCCAACTCTGACAACAAAATGTGAATGCCCAACTGCACCACAGCCTGAACAGAGGCACCTGCTGCACTGGGGGAAGGCTGGAGCGCAGAGACCCAGGCTGTGCCTTGATGCTCACCACCTCAGTGCTTTCTGCTTCAGTTTCCCCTGGTGACTTCACCTGTGAGGCTCTGGGAAGCCAGGTGCCACCAGCTGGGGGAGAGAACGGTAAGAAAACTGAGCGAAGCACTCCTCTTTCCCATCTGTCTGGGGGAGGACAGGTGCCCTTCCCCTCCCAGCACAGGCTCCAGAGCAGAGAGCACTTCAAAGGCAGTCACTGGCACCCTCAGGACAGAGGCCAGCTCAGCAGGGATTGTGCAGTGCACCCCATCACAATGCTGGGCACAGGGGAGGCCCCAAATTCCACACTCTTTCCGCAGACAGCCAACCTGGACAGCACGAGGGGAAGATAAAGGCAGCCTTGCTCTACCCAGGATGAGAGAGGGTCTGTCTAGATGTGTAATACAACACAGCTTGGCAGCTTTCTCTTCTCAGATCACCAAACCGGTCTGAAAAGGCACTTCACTCCCCATCCCATGAGGGAGGATACACTTGGGAAAAACCTTTAAAAGTGGATTTTTAGAAGAGGTTCAACAGAAAGCAGAGACTGCAGCACCATGGCAGCACTCCTCCCTGGCAGAGGTCTCCATCCATGTGTTAAGATCAGCACTGAGATATCCTATGCAGGAAACACTCCCATGGCCCCAGGCAGCAGCCGATATCTAAGACAAGTCAGAGGCCATGGTATCTGCAATGGCTCAGGTTCAGGCAGACAAGGCCTCCTGCACCATCTTCCCCGCCCGAGCTGAGGATCCAGATTGCAGTTGCCCAGCAAGAGGGCTGTTGGGATGCAGTCGGCAGAAACGCCCTAGCGTCCAGATGGGGAAGACATTGCGGTACGCAGTGTAACTGATGGCACACGACTTGTTGAATACCCCAGCAATATTCTCCTGAGAGAGAGACAGAGAGCAAGATGGTATGGGTGACAGGGGACCACAGTGTGTCCAGGATGCGGTGCTGAGCTCACTGCCTTCCTGAAGTCCCCCACCAAAAGCCACATGTTGCTTCCTTTCCAGGTAAAGGAAAGCACACCATTGCAATGGCTGCACAATGCCCGGGACATCTGCAAAACCAGGGAACCCCTTGGAAAGACTAGAGGAAAGATGTACCTGAGGCCAGTCCCCGTTGGGCAGCTGCTTATCAATCAACGCTCTGATGCCTCTTTCCAGCACATCGATGTCAGGGTACCTGGAAAGCATGAGGGAGATGTGAGCACTCTTATCCAAACTGCCTGCAAACCCCCATCCATGTGCTTAGGGAACTCAACCACCTCCAGGCTGCCCTGAGCTTCTACCAGGCATGCTGAGTGCTTTGGGAAGGCCCCTCACAACCCTAGGACACCAGACATTATGAATACGGCAACCTTTTCCCAGGCTGGAGGCCTGTGGTTGTGATCCAGACAGACCGTTGCTTTGCACTGGCTCCCCCTCGCCTGGCATTATGAGCCTCGCTGGCCTGTGGTGCTCTGCGCTGGCCAGTCCCTCATTGCAGGAGGCTCCTGACCAATGAGGTCATGAACAAACATGGTTGGGTGCGTGGCCCACACCAACCAGGCCCAGGGGCCGTGCCAGGCCTGCCACACAACCCAGCCTGCATTTCCCATCTCACTGAGCACTCAGGGCCAGGTGGTGCCTGAAGAGGTGAGGGCTGCTCCTACCTGACAGCCATGAGTCCCAGCAGGGCCCAACATGTGTTGTGGATCTGCGACATGGCACTCTGCACATACATGCGCTGCTCACATGACTCAAAGTCCTCTCCCCATCCACCATCTGCCATCTGCTTGGAGAGGAGGAACTGGCAGGCCTGGGCCACCTCTCGGCATGCAGCCCTGCAAGGATGGGGCAGAGAATCAGACAAGGCTGGGGACAGGGAACATTTGCATGCCCATGTTTCCCAGCTGCAAACAGGAGCTGTGCTCTGCCCTGCCCACAGCCAGAGCTGCCCCGATAGTTTGAGGCTCAGGTAGCGAGTGCCCTGGTCATATCACAGGCACAGGGTTTGGGAGGAGCAGTACCTGAGGCAGGAGAGCCCATGCACAGCCAGGGCATCCACCCAGCCCCACCACGGAGTCTTGCCCTGGCCCAAGAGGTAGGTAGGGGCAGGGGAACCAGACAGCCCCTTCTCACCCATCGCGGTATGTGTGCTGCATACTGGCGAACGCCTCCAGACCAAACCAGGTGCCATAGGTGAAACAAACCCCCCAGCTCCTAGGAGGAAGGGGAGAGCGGTACTGTCAGGGGTGCAAGGCTCCAGGTAGAGGCAGGCTGTGACACGGCCGTGTTCACAGCAAGAGCAGAGCCAGGCACAGAGCTGCAGCCTGCCTGCCCCTATGGCACAACCATGCCCAGTCCCACCAGCACCTGCTCCCAGCTCACTCAGGCGTCAGCAGACACTTGGACCAGAGGAGCTGGAGCCACCCTAGCCCCTATGGGTTGTCTGGGTCTTGTGCAATGCACAAGGTGCCTGCTCCGCCTGGGCTGGTGGGAGAGGAAAGGAGAGCAAAGCACAGGAGCTACAGGAGGATCAGCCCCTACTTGCCCTTCCCACAGATCCTGCCAGCCAGGAATGTTTGCCATCAGGGTCCCTCTCACAGGCAGCCAGGTGAAAACTGGGCACCAGGAACACTGCTTACCCTTCCCATGACCCATCGGCTCGCTGCTTCTTGCGACAGAAGTCCAGGCCCTTCTGCAGAGTCTCTCTGGTCAGGAAAAAGATACCCGCTTCAGAAGCAGCTCAAACTCAGAGGCTGCTTCATCAGGGGCATCCATCAGTCCCTCTGAGGCTTTGATGTGTCCCATTATTAGAGCACTCAAGAGGCAAAAGCATGCAGACAGGCAGTCACGTTGTTCAGGATCTCAGAGTCAAATTGTGCACCAGTTCGGTGCTTTTCTGCCTCATGCCGGCATGCAAGCAGGGGACCCAGCCTACAACTGGCTGCAAGATCAGGGCAACTGCTAAGTCAAGAGGCAGGCAGATCTCCACCAATTTCCCCCAGCCTGATCCCAAACAGCCTATGCCCTGCTCCTTGAGAGAGGCTGGGCCCCAGCCTCTTGGGCAGGGCTCTGGTTTGGAGAAGTCACCAGCATCCCAGCTGTGTGCACACCAAGGGCCACCGCAGGGGCTGCTCCACGCCAATGCAAAGGTCCAGGCAAGACCCCTGACAAGGCTCAGCAGGGGCTGTGCCAACAGAGGCCAGGAAAGGCAGCATGGGACATTGCGGCCTGTCTTCTCCCCTACCTGACTCTCATCTCAGTGCCTCACCTGATCTCTGGGGCTCTGTGCTCAGGGAACCTGTCATGGAAGTGTCTCAGTGCCTGCATGACAGCCGATGTGCACTCCACATAGGTGTAGTCAATCATGATGTCGCCTGCCAGCAGGTGAAGGATATCAGTGCAACAGCCCCTCCACTGGGGAGCCTCCGAGCCACACACTGCCAACCTCTCCCTTGGACCCAGGGTACGCTTATCCCACAGAGGGACCTGGGGTAAAGCCAGGCACCCACTGGGCACGGCGAGGCTAGTCCACTGTGTCCCTTCACAGTGGACAGGATGAACAGCCCCACACAGCTCCCCTTACCAAACACCTCTGAGGGGTTCAGCAGCTCCAGTAAGTGGCCTCCTCGCTTGGTTTCATATGTGGCAAAGCCTCCATCCAAGTTCCTCAGGCTCAGCAACTGTCCAGACAAGCAGAGAGAGGGGTTGGGACTGGCTCACAGGCAGTACCATCCCAGTCTGGCCCCAAGCCAGGTGTGAGGACAAAGTCAGACCCACAAGTCCATGGGGCTGGCAAACCCAGGTCTCAAACCACATTGACAGGCAGGCCCAATCTGGACCATCACATTACATTACGTCACATATGTAGCTCCGTATCACAGTAAAGATGGTGTTGCCATACCAGGCAACAGGCCTTCTACTAGCTTAGTAATACCAGATCTAACAACTCATCAGGCCTTGACTTCTCTTATTTTAGCTCGGTTTAGCTGCCCGCATTTCCCTTGGCCCTAATTTTTGCAGCACTTACTTACCACATTCACAGCATCAAAGAGGCGCTCAGGGGGGACAAGCTTGGCTATGAAGGGGCACTTTTCCTGCAGCAGCATAACTGACTTCAGTCCCTCTGCTGTGCAGTCTGCCACAATCCAGCCACAGTCTCGGGTGCTGAAGGGGAAGCCACCCTGGAAAGGGGTGGGGAGGGCTCAGCACCTTCCCCTGACCTGTTCTGTTCTTGTAAGGGGGGGGAGGTACTGCCCCTCATTCCCATCCCTTCTGCCCAAATCCCTGCCCTGTTCGTGCGTCCTTCAGAGACCAGTTCCAGCCATCATACCTTGTTCATATGGCGATAATATTTCTGGTAGTCGGGTGGGTTCTCTGGGATCTGCAGAAGACAAGAAACAAGTGAGGGCAGGCTGGAGGTGCCTGGCTGCAGGACCATAGGCTGAAACCATTGCAGATGCAGGACCGTGTGGGACTGGGCACCACCTGTCCTTTACTGAGGGAGGCAGACAGGGGAAGAGGTCAGATCTGGAGCAGGGAGTGCTGAAGAGAAATCACATTTTGGCCTGGTTTCAGCAAGTGTTGCTGAAGTCGCCTCTTTGGGTGCTTTCCTGCCAGGGAGCCATCTGCTTTCAATGCTCCCATTGGCAGCACCATGGGCAAGACCTATGACTGCATTTGCACCAAGCTGCTGGTGACGGTGACCCCCACCTTGAGCCACTGGCCTGGCTAGCAGGAGCTGAGCTCATGCAGTCACTAGCCAAGGAGTCTGGGTTTCCCAGAAGGGCGCCTCAAATGTGTGGGCACCAGACAGGATGAAGGGCAAAGTAGCCCAAGCTCTCACTTTTCCAGCCTCTCTTAGCCCAGGCAGCCAACCCAAACATCCTTGGGCCTGGCCAAGGTCTTCTCCAAGCTGCAAAGATGGCTCCCAGCAACAGCGAGCAGAAAACAGGAGGCTGTCCCTAGGACTTTGCTAGTCCAGCCCTTCAGAAGGCAACAGACACATCCAACAGGGCTCTGACAAGCAGCCAAGTCTGCATAGCCAGCATGTGAGAGACACCACCAACTGGCTCCGCTCACCTGGGTGAATCGGAGGAACTCATAGGCATTTTGGAGGCAGGACGTGAATTCAGGCATCTTCTGGGCTTCTGCCTAGAAACAGAGGTGCACAGTCAGCAGTCAGCAAGGAGTTGCGGCTACCAAACATGCCCTCTCAGGAAGAAGAGGATATGCTGGGACCTTGCTGACCTGCTGATTTAGGTGCCATTAATGCCTGTCCCTTCATATAGCCCTTTCTGTAGGTTTGCATTCATACTTTGCTTACTGTTTCCATTACAAACCTCTACAGTGAGAACTGAACCAACAACTGTTGCCGGCATCGCTGAGAGAGATATTTGCATGATCAGGTTAGGGGCTTACCAGGGCAATCACACCACCCTCCAAAAAGCATGCCTACCATAGCTGTCTCTGCCCCAATGCAGTAAAGCAGGAGACCTGGACGTTGTTCCTGCCAAATGGCAATGCTCTGGGGCCAAGCAGAGCAAGGAGGAAGGGCCAGGGTTTTACCACAAGACTGCAGCAACTGGGAAGTCTAACCTGACCCACTCGGCCGGCGCTGTGGCCTCCTGCTTCAAAAGCAGCTGGCAAAGTTGGGCTGCACCAGCTGTGCTGGGCACCCTGCCTACCACGGCTGAGGTAGGCTCTGAGAAGACGTGTGTTTGCCTGGCTCAATCATACAATGCAATGCCAGAATTGGCACAGCAGACCTCTGAGGGGATGCACAGTAGGAGCTGCTGGTATTCAGGGACGCGCCAGGAGAGACCATTTTCCCAAGGCAGTATGTAGCACTGAGAGGTGCATTACCTCCAAGAAGGCTTGGATAGCAAAGGTAGTATCCCAGAGCTGGGATCCGTTTGTGCCCTGAAGAGAGAAAGTAGATAGTGAGGAGCAGATGCTGGCAGCAGCCTGACCTAGCTGTGGGTTCTATGGCACAGCATATCCCTCCTGCATTACCTCCACTAGCTCCCTCCACCCTGTGTCTCAGTTTTATGTCACCCAGCATCATGGCTGATGTGCTGGCACAGAGGGGACAGATGCAGCAGCTCAGGGACAGCAAGGGGATAGGAAATGAGACAGCTGCTTCAGCCTGCTCTGTGCACAGCTAAGACAGGAGAGGTGGCTAGCGATAAGGAGCAGAGGGACACAACGACTATGAGAGAAGCACAGCTCAGTCCACATGCAGTATCAGGGGCCTGTCTTTCTCCTTCCCTTCTCCCAGGACCCATGAGGATGAAGGGGATGGAGGCCTAGAGCTGCCCCCTCAGCTCACAGCCACAGAGAGGCAAACTAGCAGGATGGACACTACTCACTCCTGGCACACCCAGGGGAAGCGGCAGTGAGACAGACAAGGCCACCAGGCACCAAAGGCGAGATGCCAGGAGCTCAGGCCCAGGGTGAACAAGCTATCCCATTATTCCATGGGCTGCCCCAGCACCCCAGGGTCCCTCTCAGTCACAGTTGAACTCCTACAGCACTTCACCTGCATCTTCATGCCGTCGAGGCCCAGCCTGTGGGAGGAGAGAGCACAGTGCTGCAATGCAGGCACAGCAAGAGTGCCAGGAAGTGGGTTGGGAGCCATGGTGTGCTCACTCCACAGGAATCAGAGCCCTACACTGTGCCAAGTGGGCCACGCTCAGCCCTTACCAGAGATAGTCGGGGATCCTGGAAACATGCTCCTGAAAAGCTGGGGAGTTCTTCCCATCCACGAACCAGCGTACCAGCATATTGATGGTCTTGGAAATCTGCCGAGAGCAGCACTGTCACTGCTCTGGATACAGCTTTTTCCAGCCCCAGAGACATATATCCCTCCCACCCAGCATAAAGCCACCTAGAGGTGGTCCTGGGCTTAATCCTGACTTCTCCATCTGTGGCATCACTCAGCATAGCTGAGTTAGTGGGGCAGGTGCCATGAGATTACTCCAGAGCTTCCCCTCAGATCATTTCCCTGGACCACGAGGAGAGGTACCCCTCACCAGGGCCATAGCTGTCCCCATCCCCTCTGCATCTTCTGTGCCCTGTTAGCATTAAGCTCTTGAGCATTAGGAGCAGAAGTTGTGCCTGAGCAAGATCTGGTGATCTGTTGCAAAGGGCTGGAGGGCCACAAGCTGGTCCCTAAAGAGGAAGGGGCAAGATTTTTAAAGGATCGACAGTAAGTGTCCTACCGGCCCAATGCTGATGCACTTGGTGAATCTATCATCAGCTTTGATGTGGTCGTACAACTCTGTGATGGCTCGCTGCCGCAGGTGGGTGCTGTGGTGGGCTTCGTACACATTCATGATGGCTACAGGAGAAGAAAGAGACATGCAATGAAAAACCCACCCCATGCAGCCAGATTCACTTGCTGTGGCAGGCTGCACCACTGCTCATGTGACTAGTCAAGGAAAGCATGGGAACTGCTCTGCCCCAGGGTGGCCCGAGGACCTGGGCACAAGGCCCTGCTGCTCTCAGGGAGGGAGAAGCCCAAGGATCACACAATCCATGTCTCCATCCCAGCTCCAGGGCATACACTGGGAGCTGGCAGTAGACCCTAAAAAGCCCCCATGGTACAAAGCAGCTTCAGTTCCATCACCACCGGCAAGGGCCCTCCCGCCCCAACCAACACCGCACTCACCATAGGCAACCCCCAGCAGCCAGCTGTGTGGGGTGTACACATCACAGGCAGCCACGTTGTTCCTCTGGGCTGGCCAGTCTATGCTGGCGTAGTCTTGCACGTACAGCTCCTGGCACAAGACAACAAAGGGCATCAGCCTGGCAAGCTGGGAGCAAGCACCCAGAGGCAGCTTACTGCTGGAAGTTGGCTCCGCTGCCTGGACAGAGAGACTGTGCAGGTATGAGAGCTGTCACTTCGCAAGCCAGAGGCTGGCCTACAAGGACATGGCTGGCACAGGAGGTGGTCAGGGAGCAACGTATCCTTGTCGGGGAGCCCCACCAGGGTCAGCTCCTTACCTGCCGCAAGCTCCGTATGAGCTCGTCCTCTTCTGCTGACAGACGCTTGGCGTAACAGTAGCTCATGGGGAGGTAAACCTGGCGGCAGTGACACCAGAGCCGGGACGGGTGGGCTGGGAACCATGTAGGAAGCAACCTGTTTGCAACAGAGAAGGTGCTACTGTGCGGAACAAGGAGGGCCAAGGACAGCACGGAGAGACAATGTGCTGGCAGGGGGATGCCCACAGCAGGACATGCCTTTCCCTATCCCCTGTACCAGGCCTGCTGCTGCTGGTACAGCTGCAAGAGAAAAGAAGGGAATATCCACACAGCCTGGCCCTGCTCAGATCCTCCCCAACAGGGCCAGCAGACAGTGCTCCTGGCCCAGCTGACACAGGGCAGGCAGGATACTGAGCTCAGAGAGGAGGGAGGGGAGAAGTCAGTTCAGGGGCTCCTTTCTTCCCCAAGTGACTTTGAAGGCAGAGGCCCAGACTGACGGTTAAGTGCATTTGATGACAAAGTACCAGCAGCCCTTGGTGCTGTGCAGCCCCTGATTTCCCCCAGGGAAAATGTCATACACTTTCCCTCTCTGACACTCAGCGGTCCCCTGAGTAATCAGAGAGGGTACGAGCGAGGGTTAGAGCTGGCAGTCTTACATGTGGCTGTCCTGTCCTGCTAAGGCCCAATTCTGGCTGGCCACAAGACCAGAAGATACCGGTGGCACGCAGGGAGCACATGGATGTATCAGGGACCCTGTGGGTAAAGCTAACAGGGCTGAGCTCTGGCATCTCCCTTCGGTGCAGTGTTCAGTGCTATCCACCCATGGGCTGGCCTTGCTGCTGGTCTCCCAGCTGACAAGCAGCCTGAGCACCCCCAGTTCCAGGCCGTAGCTGGAGTTATCCCAGCAAACACCAGTGCCTGGGAGAGCTCTGGGTTGAGACTGGTGGCAGGACTGACAATACACCCTACCTCCACATCGAGAATGGCACATACCACATCTCTGGGAGAAGCGTGTTCATTCCCTCCCAGCTGTAAACGTTCAAGACAGCCAGCCAAAACTTCCCCCAGGAAGGGATTCCCACAGCACCTCCTGCAAACAGTGATATCAGCTTTCAGGGTTAACGCTTTCTTCCCCATCGCAGGGTCCACTTCTCCCATGTTTGGGAGCATGCCACTCAGGCCGAGACACATGTCCCAAAAAAGGGCAAGCAGGCAATGGTACAAAAACGTAACACACTTTCCCATCATTAACTGAGAATGCGGGTGCCACCAAGGGCAAGCAAGAGCAACAGTTTCTCCACTACCTGGCAGCCCCCCATGTTCCACGCAGCCCTTGGGTCTGGCCAGACCTCTCTCACCAGCGTACCAGCCCCACAGCTGCTGTGTTGGGCACAGTGGAGCTGACCTTTGCTGTGCAGGTTGACACGGGCCCGCACAATGTCAGGGTCGTCTGGTCCAAGCCCCAGGATCCTCAGGGCTATGTAGTTGAGTGCTGTGCCAAACACCGTCGATTTGTCTTCCACATGCCTGTCACACGCATACGCAGAGACAGCATAGCCATTAGCCAGCTATTAACATTAGCCAGACACAACCCACTGCACAGAGCTGTCTTTGTCGGGGCGAACTGGGATGCCAGGGGTGACTGTGGAAAAGGGGAGACCCAACTAACCCAGGGAGAAACACTGCTCTGCACTACCCTGTCACACATGATGCTTTGGGATATAGCGCCACAGAAGAGATGCAGCCAGACTTGATGCTCCAGCCATCTCTGTGGCAAAAGGTGTACCTGGAGTGCTACACAAGCAAGTCCAACCACTCAGAGGTATCACACTTACCAAGTCCCACTCCCCAAGCTGGACGAGAGGAAACAGCCTCAAGTTGCGCCAGCGGAAGTTTAGATTGGACATGAGGAAAAATTTCTTTACTGAAAGAGTGGTTAAACATTGGAACAAGCTGCCCAGGGAAGTGGTTGAGTCACCATCCCTGGAAGTATTCAAAAGACGTGTAGATGAGGCGCTTAGGGACATGGTTTAGTGGGCATGGTGGTGTTGGGTTGACGGTTGGACTCGATGATCTTAGAGGTCTTTTCCAACCTTAATGATTCTATGATTCTAAGCCTGGGCAGATTTGACAGCAGCCCCAAGTGCTGGACCTTGGAGGTGCCATCACTAAAAGAAGCATCTTTGCTACTCACAAGCCCCAGCCTCCATCCGGGAGCTGCACAGACCGCAGGTAGCGCACCATCTCTTTCCGAAACCCCTCCGGCAGCTGGATCTTGACAGTGTGGCACGTGATGAGGAGACCTGGAAGACCAGACAGGCTGGCTCTTACACGAAGCCAAATGCAACACATTCACCCCTCTCAGGGAAGGTGTCCTGTGAGGCCTACCTGGCAGGAGGAAGAGGGGCCCGCCGTAGTCGCCTGCCCAGTGCCCGTCCTCGGCCTGGAGGGCAGCGTAGAACTGCATGCCCTTGCGGGCAGCCTCCCGGGCCGTGCCGGCCGCCGGCAAGGGCCGCCGCGCGTCGCCCTGCGGAGACACAGCGCCTCAGCCGGGAGTGCCCCTCGGCCCGGGCCCTGCCGCCCAGCCCCCGCCCCGGGCCCCCGCCCCGCACCGTGTCCAGGCCGAGGCTGTGCTCCTCCAGCGCCGTCTGCGCCCGCTGCTCGCCGCCCGCCTCGCCGTCGTCGCCATCGCCGTCGCCCAGGTAGCGCCAGCGCTGCCGGCCGCCCTCGCAGCGCAGCCGCCAGGCGGGCAGCGCTGTGACCGCCGCCGAGCGCCGCGGGCCGCCGCGCCGCCGCACCGCCCTGCCGGAGACGGGCACCGTTAGCCGCGGCCGCCACCCCCGCTCCGCGCCGCCGACTCCCCTACGCCGCTCCGGTACCCACCCGCCGTCCGCCGCCATCGCCGTCCCCGTCCCCGTCCCCATCACCGCCGGGGCGGGGCCGGGGCCGCACCGCCCTGAGTCGACATCTCCTCACGAGCGGCAGCCAATGAGGCCGCGGAGCCGGGCCGACAGCCCCGCCCCCGCTCCAAGCCACGCCCCCGCCCGCGCGGGCCGGTGTCAGTGGCAGGTGACGGGAAGGTCCCCGGCCGCAGCCGGCGCCGCTTATCCCCGGGCTCTGCGCCCCTGAGGCGGGCTGGCTGCCTCTCCTCGGCCACCACCTCGGCCTTCGCCCTGACGCCTGCCGTGGGGACAGTTCTGGGGCATGCCTTGCCGTACCCTCACAGAAAGCCGCGTCAAGTGGCTTTGGGTTATAAAGGCGCTCTCACAAGGCTGTCACCCGGCCAGTAACTGTGACACCACCCTTCTGTCTGGGGGGACGGTGGGAACCTCCTGCCTGCGTGTACCCATTGTCCATGTCACAGTCGTGTGGGTGGCGTTGCTCAGAAGTCCTCTGCCAGCCCCAGCAGCCACCATGGGCATTAAATGCACTTTTCTTTAAAACAAAGAGTTGCAAGTTTCCCTTTCCACCAGAGGCTCCCTTGCAGGCTGGTGCACAGACCCAACAGAGGTGATGCTTTGTGGGGGCCAGTGGGCAGCCTGGCAGGGAAGGGGGATCTGGAGGGGAGCAGGTGACAAGCAGTAAGAGCAGCAGCTTGTGGTGGTGCCGGACAAGCGGGTGGTTGATAAAGATGTACACGCACCCAATGGAGTGAGTGTTGATGGCGTTTCACGGCCTAGCAGTGGTGGTTCCCCCTGAGGACCCGCCTTTGCACAGGTGGCCATGGGCCATGAGCCCGGGCTCAGCTCCACAGGCATCGCCCTTGGATGCAGTGGCCCCAGCTGCACAACCAGCTCCGACACCCATCCCTAGGGCATTCCGTGGTGTGGCTGCCCCTGGCTCTGCAGGGATGTGCTGCTGCATCTGTCCCCACGGGAATCCCTCTCCTTGCAGCACCTCCTGTCAGGGGGGATGTCATCGCCCTGCCAACAGCAGGGACCTGGCTCCTCTGCCCCACGTGTCTGCCCTGGGCACAGAGACCACACTCACTTCCCCAGGAGTGCCATCTGCTTGCAGACCCCGACAGCTGCCCTGTCCCTTTGGGTGACAGCACCAACCCCAAAAGTGACTGTCCCCATCTCTGTGCACCCCCAAAGCCCGGGCATGTGGTTTCTGTTGTTAATGGAAATTATAAACCAACTCTGGCTGAGCCTGGGTGCCCAGCCCACGTCCTCATGGACCATAAGGGGCTGGGGACACCATGTCTCAGTGCAGCGCCAGCCATGGGGATGGTGCACCCTGGCCCATCGGCGCCCATGCTCCCACTGCCCCCATGCTCCCCGGCTGCCCTGTGGCCCCACCAGGCGCTGCTGCCTTGGGGACTCACTTTCGCTCACCGAACCTGCAGAAGAGCTCCCAGTGGAGGCGATGCTGGCAGCACCCTCTGAAAGCACCGCTGCCAGCAGCACCCCCGATTGCCGTCCTCGGCACGGCTCTCCCAGGGTGGTGGGCACCCACTAAATACCAGGGCCCTGCCCGGGCAAGGAGGGGTGTGGCAGGCAGGGGTGACCCCCATAAAACTTTTTGTTATGCTTTACGGGTGCTGTAACCATGGGGCTACAGGAGAACAGACACATGGCACATCCTGTCACGGGCACAAGGGTCTGCCAGCCCTTATAAAAACACTGTCAGGGTTGGGGTGAGGATGGGTGGTGGCTTCACCTCTGGTATCAGGTGATGGGGTGAGCCAAGCATCCCCACTGTGAACCCTGCCTTGGTGCCCCCAGAATGGGTGGTGTCGGGGTGTCGGGGTGGGGTGTCACCCTCCTGCAGGCACTGCCGTGGGATAGCAGTCCATGAGGTCTATGAGGAAGTGGCAGAGCTCCTCCCGTCCTGTCCTGTCCTGGTGACATACCCCCATCTCTCTGCTAACAGCCCCAGTGCTGCCCCACGTTTGGCAGCACTCCCTTCCCAGGCCAGTGAGCAAGTAGGTTTTAGCCCTTCAGAACACCTTGGCTCAAAAGGGCTCCCTGAATGGAGGTACGAATTCCATCAGGCACACAGGTGGTTGGGAAGGGGCTAGCACCCTGCTGTGAGCCAGAGAAACCTGGCAGGAGTCTGGGGAGGTGCGTGAGGAGCCAGGGAGCCCCTCGGGGACAGATGGACACCTGGGGTTGCGTCGCTGGCAGAAGCATGCAGCCCAGGGATGTCAGGGACTGCTTTTTATAACACATGCTATAAATCCTGCTCTGGGAAAGACGCGTGTGAGCCAGAGATGCTTTACTTGCTGCTATTGTGTGTTGGAAGGGCTGGGTGGGAATTTAATACGTACTTGTTTAAATGTAGTGATAAAATTTCTTCCTGCTGCCTTTCAGAGTGACCTGGCTTCCCTCCCACTGCAGAGGCAACACCAGATCAAGCTAAGTCAGTGGAAAGTTCAGGTGGAAAAGCCCAAATTCATGGCCGTAAATACTTGTGATCAAAATTCAACCTTGACTCTAAGGCCTTGGAGGCAGGGACCACCTCCATGTCTGTGTGCTGCCTGGCACAGCAGTCCCTGGGGGCCTCAGGGAGCACGGGAAGCCCAGGAATAAAAGGGCTACTCCCAAATGTGGCACCCATCAGCACCCCAGGACAGAAACATGCCTGTGAATTAATACTTATTGTATTCACACACTACAAGTTGAATTTAAAATGCTCCTTTGCTAGCAAATAGCTCTTCACTCATGTCCAGCATAACCTCAGGGATTATTTGGAGAGGATACAGTAATTTATTTGGGAATTATAGAATTAGTTTGGTATTTATTTTATAAACTAGGCTTAGGTCACACACAGGTTCAGCCCTGGCTGCATTCATAACAGCAGAATTTTGTCTGAACAACTAACGGTGCTGGAGTCCTCCCAGGGGGTGTCACGGCATGAGGATAACATCTTTGACTTGTGCCTCATACTGCTGGTCCTCACTAGGGAGAGCTGTGTTGCTTCTTTTGCACAGTTTAAATGGACAAAGGGAACTCTAGAAGTTCTGATATGGGTCTTGTATTTGGGGCTTAATAGCCTGTTGTTTATTTTTGATTTAAGAAAAAAAAATTGTCATAATGAATCTGCCTGAGATGAGCTTCATGTAAGTATCTCCAATTCCTTGCGGATGCCAAAATCTTCAGATAATTTATGGTAATATTTGCCTAAAGGAAGTGATGGAAGATGAACCACTTGATTTTATTCTTCTGTCTCTATACAACCTGCCTGTCTTAGAAATTCTGTTTTAGTTATGAAACTTTTATTTTTAATAATTGCCAAACCCCTGTTACCTCAGCATTATTTTTATACTAGCTTTTATATGTCTGAGGTTTAGACCACAGTTGACAGGGTAACGCTCTGTTCCTGTTGTTTGTGGGCGCTCTGCTTGCTGGAGACGTTAGAAGCTGAAAGTATTCCCCTGAGAAAGGGATGCTGTCAGCTCATAAAAGCAAACGCCACAACTTCCCCTGTTTTATTGCAGTCCAGCACATGAGACTCAGTTCACAAGGTCTTATCTGCCAACTGCTATTTGTTATGCTGCTAGAGTAAAAATTGCAAAGGTACTTTAAAGCCATGGGATATCATCTAGTTTGTATTAAAAGGGATCTGATCAAAGGGATTTTACAAAACATGGTCTAAATATGTCCGCCTCTGCTTTGAGAGAAAATAGACCTGAAATGGTCACTGTTTCAGCAGAAATGTTTTAAGCAGAAACACAGGTGTTTTAGAAGCATCTAAAAAAACCCCATGGTTTCCTCTGTCCCTGTTAAGGTAACTTGGCTCCATGCAGCAAAAGGTGTGAGCCTTCAGCACTCTGCTCCACCAGCAAACCTGCAGCCCTCTCCCACTGGGGCTGCTATCTGTACCAGGGGCCGAAGAGACACTCCGGATCAATGCTGTAATGCATCTTGGCGCAGGTTTGATGGAGAACATATTAATCTATCTTTTTAACGAACTTAAGAGTAGTCTCTTCTTGTTTCAGCTGAATTTAGCCAGGAACTGACCTAAGCTCAAGGCCACGTTTCAGACAAGGTAAGAGCATCCCAGTGTTTTAAACTCCTGAGAATTTGCTGCAGTGGCAGCAGTACTATTTGGTGTTTTCTTAAGGGGTCACAAAAACTGCCAAGATGACAGCACCTGGTGGGCCAGCAGCAAGGTTCAGAGCTGCTCCTCTACAACCCTAGTGCATGGTTGCGCTGGGAGGACAGTGGGGGAACAAAAGGATTGGGAGAAATGGCAGTTAGCCAGAGCCCAGAGCCCAGGATTTATGAGATGAAGGTGGATGTAAAGCTACCTTTGCCTGTGGTTCCCGAGAGGGAGGCACCATCTTAACCTTGTGAGTCTGTTCTGTGGGGGCAAAAAAGACCCACTGCTCATCCCATGGAGCCTGCCCAGTCTCTCCTCGTCCTCAGGTGGAGGCAGAGGTGACATTTGCACAGGGCTGGAAGAGATGGTGCAGGGCCCAGCGGGTCCCTCCTGGGGCGGACACAACCCCTTGGGCCCCCTGGACCTATGTGCAGGGCACTAAATTGGGCCCATCATCTCCCTCCAACAACTTCAACAAGCACCAGCCCAATTCCCAGATGTGTCTTGGTGTTTCTGTTTCTAGGTATCATTTGAGGCTTCCCATGACGACTCTAGCTCATTTCTGGCTGCTGTGTTTGTGGGTTCAGAAACGGACACAGCGACCATGGCACAGAGCCGGGGAACTTGCTCTCTGCAATGCTGCTCTGTGTGCTGGGACTGCGAGCACAGCCCTGCGGAGGCAGAAGCAGCTTCTTCCCCCTCCCACCCAAATTCCTCTGCTTTCATTACTTTTTTCTCGCAGTTCAATGACCGCTGGCCTTTGTCTCATGGTCTGGCAGAGCCTGGTGCCACACACACCAGAGAGACAAAGAAATACACTGGCTTTTCTCCCTGAGCCTGCTATGAAGAGCCCACATTGTGTTTTACTGGGGAGGGGGAGACAGGCAGAGGGCTGAAGTGTTTTGCTCAGCCTTGGGCTCTGTAAAACCCTCTGTTTCTTTAAACACATCAGCCCAAAGCTCTGGCAAGGAAGCGGTGACCCTGAGGAAAGGAGCCCCAGGGTTACACTCTCCTGTTCAAAGATCAGGACCATTAATTTTAAAATAATGGAAGCAGCTCTTTGGGCAGCACTAAAAGCACAGCCAGCTCTCAGCCCCACACCCATACCCAGACCTCCTGGGCTTTCACAGGCTGGGTCAGGGACAACCCAGGCCAGGAGAGCAGTGTTTGCTAGGATATGAGCCTGGACAAGGATCAGGGAAGTCGCCTGGAGCTGCTCATCAGCAGAGGCAGAAAGGGCCAAGGTTTCTGGTGTTCACACCTGATGCTGCTGCTCCTTCCCACCCTATCAGCCAGTGCAGCAGATCATTCCAGATCATTCCCTGTAAAATATAGAAGTCAGAATGATTTGGGGTGAAATGGACAGTAAGAATAAGCAGGAAAGAGAATTTCAAGACTGTTCAAGATTTGATCTGCCAAATGCTAATTTTTCTATTCCATTTTAAGAAAAGGTCACTTTCAAGAATGACATCAGAAAATGGTTTAACAAAGCCAAGCTAGGACCTTGTCTCTGACTAGAAATGGTGTGCTTTGATGCATTTCTTGGCTAATGACTGAACTAAGATACCTACCAGATCAAATTGCTATCGATGGAGAAAAATACTGTTTCTTTCCTGCTGACAGAGAGCCCCATTTATAGCCAGCTCTTAAGTGAATACAAATATCCTTGGAAAAATCAAATACTGCAAGATTGTTGACAAACTATCTCCACACTAGAAACACCACTGCCTAAAAGCATGCCCCCTATCCCTGCCAGTCCTACGAGAGAGCACAGATAACTGCTGCAGTTTGCAGTGCCATAAATGCGAGAATTTCAGTGGTCAGGTCTACATTTAGACTCAACATACTCAAGCTTAACACTGGGGAAATAAATTTTTCCCATACCTGTGTTTGAAGCTGTTACAAAAGCTTTCAAGAGCTGATGTAAGGAAATGATCAACATGGATGGGTTTCTTTCACACCAGTATGTGAAAAACTGTTAAGTAACATGGTAGGTGTTGTCTCAGTGGTCGCATCCATGGTAGCTTTGGGGAACACAGGAACTGCCAGGGACTGTGTTTGTCCAGCAACCCAGTCTTGCCTCTTCAACAGGACATTTTTGAAGATGTCCAGACCTTCATCCTACCCCACGAGCATACGTATAAGGCTCGTATACTCCTCACATTTCTCCACAGGAGCTGACCGTGGTAATAAAATGACACCTTCTGGGCTCTCCATCATGGGTATTGCTAAACTGTCTTCCTGGTAACAGTGGTGACCTGTTCCGAGTTGCACTGAGTCTGAAATTCAACAAAGGCCTAAGACATAAAGAAATTATTGATCCCGTGCTGCAGCTAAAAAGGTGTAAATGGAAACATACCACGTCAGTAATAGCAGACAGCTTCAACTTTGGCTCATCCCATCTCATTCTTGGGAAACAGCGTGGCTAGGCAATAAAACACAGTGAAAACCTGCTTTCTTCAGCACGTTCTCTGTGTTTATCAACCACCACTTGTACTGTGCCACCAGGACGAAAGACACTGCTTGCTGCTCTTGCTGCTTGTCACCTGCTCCCCTCCAGATCCCCCTTCCCTGCCAGGCTGCCCGCTGGCCCCGACAAAGCATCACCTCTGTTGGGTCTGTGCACCAGCCTGCAAGGAAGCCTCTGGTGGAAAGGGAAACTTGCAACTCTTTGTTTTAAAGAAAAGTGCATTTAATGCCCGTGGTGGCTGCTGGGGCTGGCAGAGGACTTCTGAGCAACTCCACCCATGCAGCCGTGGCATGGACAACAGGTACATGAAAAATCTCTGCCCCAGAGGGTGCTGCAGCCCTGGGACAGGGCCCACAGGGAAAAGGAAGGCTCCATCGTTCCCACGCATCTGGCCCTGGCTGTGGGGTGCCTTGGGCAGGTGTTGGGGCCCCCAGCCCAGCTCTGACAGCGCCTATCCAGCTGTGGGTCACAATTCATTGCCTTTACTGCGGACAAGAGCAGCAGCACAAGCAATGCCACCAGGCTGGCTCTCCTGCTGACTGCCCAGTTATTTTTTTTCTCACAATGGCGGCTTTCTCTGCAACGGCTCCCACGTCCGCGGCTGTGGGCTGGCAGTGAGTCAATGTGTCCCTGTGTGCATCCCTGCGCAGTGCAGGACCAGCGCCCGGCTCCAGCTGCCCCCGCCTCCAGCTGCCATTGGTGCCATGAGCGCTGCAGCAGGGCCCGGGGCTCTCCGCCCCCGGGCATAAAAAGCCAGCGAGTCCCCGGGGTGCCTGGCCACATTGCATTGCTGTGCCACAGCCCCGCCGCCAGCAGGGAGGTGAGAGGGGCCGGGGGATGCCGGGGCAGGTGCTTGGCTGCTGGAGCAGGCGGGCCGCTGCAGTGGGAGGGGTGGTGCGGGGGGCACCATTGCAGCTCTGAGCTCTGCCACTACAGCGGAGGCCAGCAGGGAGCTGAAACACTCCTCAGCTTTGTGGATGGGAAGCAGGCAGTGCTGCTGGCAGCTAGCTCAGCCTGGTGCAGGCAGGGCACAAGCATGCAAAGGACTATTAGGATGCATGCATGAAGTGCTTCAGGAATATTTCCTACCTGACTGGAAACAGCCTTGCAGTTTGGACACCGACTGCTGCATGGGGGAGGGTGTCAGCTTGAGAGTCAGGCCATGGGAGGAAATATAGTGCCTTCAGTGTTGGGCCTTGTGGTGGTGAAACAGGAGCCAGGCCACAGGGCAGGAGACATTTATCTGTGGGGTATGAATTAACCAAGTGCCAGACAATAAGGCTTTTTTTTTCCCCAGCATCAGTGCATTCAACAACTTTTGGGAAGGTGGTTTCGCATCTCTCCCTTTTCGATCAGAGTCTCTTTGGTTTGTCTGTTTGTGAAATCTGCAGGAAACACTGCAATACCAATTATTAACATTCCTGAGAGGGTCTCCAGATCAAGCACAGGAGGAGGGAGGTTAGAGGAGATGTGCTTATTTTGTCCTGCTGGCACTCACCAAAACTGGTTCCTGCTTGGGTTCCCCTGACTGCTCAGCTGGAGACAGGCCTGCAGGCAAGAAAGGCAGAGGCGAGAGCACCTGTGACAGAGGAGACAGCAAAACCTTTCTGAAGCTCCATGTACAGAAATGAAACCCCTGCCTGCCCCTCTCCCAAGCAAGGAGAACAAAGCAATGGGTTAAGCAGTGGGAGCCAAGGAAGAGGTGAAGTGACAACATGCCGCCTGCTAGCCAGGTCGGCACATATGGAAAATGCAGGAGCACCTTGCTGGAAGCCGCCAGGGCTTTGCAGTCTCTCCTCGTTTTCTCTCCTATGCTCTGCCCACACAGAGACCCAAGGTGCCAAACTCACATCAGTCCCAGGGGATGTGTCAGCTGCCGGCATGCGCCAATCCTATACTGGGCACTCCTCGCGTTGTGGCTCTCCTCTCCTCGAGAGCTCCCAGAGGCAGAGCCAAGGTCTCTCGGGATCTTCCTCCCTGAAGCGAGAGCTGCTAGCGGTGCTTTTCAGCAGCATGTTTTGAGTGTGGGGTCCAGCACTGGTGACACGTGGGGGGAGCCTCGGGGCAGTCATGCTTGCAAAGCAAAAGGCATCACTGGAGCTTGCCCAGGCTAATGCACCCATCACTCCTCTGACCTCAGGGCCACGCTGTGACCATGTCTGAGCTGGAGAAGGCCATGATTGCCATCATTGATGCATTCCACCAGTACTCAGGGAAGGAGGGAGACAAGCACAAGCTGAAGAAATCAGAACTGAAGGAGCTAATTAACAACGAGTTGACCCATTTTCTTGGTGTAAGTATTGCCCTCTGCACAGCATGCCTGGCTGGGCTCTGGGAGCTGTGTCGAGCAGCTGCTGGGGTCCGCTAACTCCATCTCCCATGGGAAGCAAGCACAGGAGAAGGGGTTTATTCATGCAGCAGTGCATTAAACACTTTGCTCGAGCTCCGCAGGAGCAGCAGGTGGCAGGACAAGGGCAACAGCCTGCGCTGGGGACTGGGGTTTGGGTTACATACTAGGGAAATTTCCTTCCCTGGGAAGGGGAGACAGCCTCACCCAAAGGAGCTCATGATGTCCCTTCCCAGCGGCACAGCTGTGGCTGTGATTCCTGCTTCAGGAGGGCCGCTGTTGCACAGATGCTGCTGCAGGCATAGGGTGGTGCCCCAACACAGATGGGAAAAAGCAACGAGCTATTTAGGATGTGTCTGAACAGATTGAGCCATGAGAGCACCCAAGAAGTGGGGACACGTTACTGTCTGGGCCTCGCTCTGATCCTCCCCAGCTTTGGCTGCCTGTTTCTATCCCTTCAGGAGATCAAAGACCAGGAGACTGTGGACAAAGTCATGGAGGCGCTGGACAGCGATGGGGATGCAGAGTGCGACTTCCAGGAGTTTGTAGCCTTCATTGCGATGGTCACCGCTGCTTGCCATGAGTTCTTTGAGCATGAGTGAGCTGGTGGGAAGCAGGTGAGCATCTCCTGCTCATGCCGGAGAGATGCAGAGCAGCATTGCTCCTCCGGGAAAAGGACTGGGTGCAATTAGGGGCTCCTTGGAGTTAAGCTTGTGCTAGACTTAAGCAGCTTATTAAGTTCTGTGGCTTTGTGAATAAGAAACATCCGCACAGTTCAGGAAAGCCTATCAGCCAGTGCCCACCTGGCTGGATATGGTGTGCGAATGCCTTGTCTCAAGCTCCTTCCCTGCTGCTGTATGCAAGGGACATGCATGGGGCTGGAGCCAGGTGGACGCTGCGATCCAAGCTTGCTTGCAAAGGGAAAAGGGAAATTCAAGGGCTGAAGTAGGAGGTGATGCAGAGGGGCTGGTTACAGAAGCCTGGTTCTGAGCCCACTGGCCTGAACAGAAAGGCTCCCATTGATTCCTGTGGGCTCTGACAGCTCTGTGCATGATACTAACCCAGGCAGCACAGCCCCTGTGCCGTCACAGGGGCTCAGCAGAGCCCACGCACTTCTTGGCAAATTGAGACACCCTTGGCTTGAAAGGCAACGCATAACCATCTAATAGCCCAGGCTTTTCTCCTGTCGATGAATCCTCCTGCTTTCAGCAGCCTGCAGAACTGGAAGCAAAAGCATATGAGGCTCCTGGCCTGGAGACAGTTTCTGGGCCTGGGATGTGCCTTGGCAAGGTCTCCAGGCTCAGTCAGAAAGGGGGGGATCCACCCAGTGTGACCACAGTGCTTTAACATAGACCAGGCACAGCCTCCGGAGTGTGTGGAAATGGTGAGAATAAAATGTTGTTTCAGTCTCTGGGCCACAATTGGTCTCTGGTGAAAAATGTGTCCTTTTGTCCCAGGCTGCGTGCAGCTCCCCGGCTGCCCTGCACTGTCAGAGGGGAAGGCTGGAGGATGCAGCCTGAAGCACTGCTATGGCTCATGCCCCTGGGTTTCTTGTTGGGCATCGACCCTTCGTCTCCTCCCTGGCATCACTGTGGCTGGCCAAACAGCTCAAGGCTGTCACTACCACCATGCTCCGCCTGGCTGTCCAAACTGGCAGATGTACCTGCGAGGCCAAAGGAGCGCAATGCACCTCCGTGGGACTACTGCTGTTCAGGATGTGTCTGCTACTGCCAGGGTCATCCAGGGGCTTGCACTGGTGAGCCTTTGCAAAGCGAAAACTAAACCTAGGACAATTTCCCCGAAGCCTATGCTCCTGCCTTTTTCAGTCTGCACTTGCCATCCAGCTCAACAATACCTGTGAGTTAGACATTCATGGCTAGCAACATCTATAGTGACAAATTCACAACAAAGATGCCCGCAGATGATGTCATTTTTACCTCATTCCACATTTCATAATGACTTCACGTGCAAAATGACATGTCTTCAGACAGGGACCATCTTGCTATTCTCATCTGCCACCCCCAAGCTGTGAAAGGGGACACTCTGGCAGAGACATACGTACAAGAAAGAAAATGTCTTGTACTCCATCTAGAATTAAAAAAGCAGTTTTGCCAACTCAGGGTAGTGCTGATTTGTTAAGAACTTGTTTAGCATCCAAGTTACTTCCACCACATTTTTAACATCCTCATCGGTTCTTGGTTCAACTGTTTCCAACACTTGTACAGACCTGAGGCAGTGTGTGAGGACAACAAATGGGGACACTGGCTGTCCCAGAGTGTCCCCAAGGTTAGGCAGGGCAGACGGGACTCTCATGACCCTCTCTCGAGCCTGAACCTGAGCTTCACCAGAGGGGTCTGATTCAGCACAAGGGTCTGCAGGTGAGGCTGTCTGGCAGGTCTCTAAGTCCTACCTGCCTTCTGCCTCACCACACCAGCAGTGGTCACATGGATGAGGAATCCTTCCCCAAGACTGAGCCTTTTCAGCAGCTCTGCACAGCATCGCAGCAGCAAAGAGCTGTAGGTGTAACATGCGGCTTGAATGCTGGCAGAGCTGGTGAGACACAGAGCAGCATGTCCTGTTCCTTGGTGAGCAATGGGAGAAGGAGTGGGGAGTGACACAGTATGACTGCACATGTTTCTGGCAGTAAGGCTGATCCTGACGTAGCAACACCACTGCTGGGAATTCACAGAGGCTTTACCTGGCACAGGAGAAGGCGCAGCAGAGCTGGTGCCTCTTGTCAGGGAGGAAGACAGCATGTCTTCCTTTGAGGTGAGCACCATGACTGCCAGCGGTGCAGTATGCGGTGCTGAGGCTACTGAGCCCCAGACACTCTTTCCCAGTCAGCACGGAAAGCAGAGCTTTCCTGAAGTGAAATTCCTGAAACAGACTGCATGGTCACAGGCCTCAGCGCCACCTAGTCTGCACTGCAGCTCTGCTCCCGTTGTGTTCTGCTGCTCTCTGACACAGGCGGTGCCTCAGCTGAGAGCGCAGACTGCGGGGATAGTCACACGCTGGCACGGTGGGGGAGGCAGGCAAAGCACTTTGCACAACACCGGCCCAAGCACATAGCATGAGGTGCCTCTGCCGACAACTCACCATTGCTGATCCCTCCTGCACGCTGCCCCCTTGCACGCACAGGCACAGCCAGATACCCGCAGCACCTCTGCTAACACCCTGGGTCCCCATGGACCGTGCAAGCCCCCTGTGTCCAGGCTAGAAAAAGGATGCTGCCATGCCAACAAGGGGTTTGAGTAGTGCTGTGAGGGGCTCAGAAGCGCAGCAAGGCTTTCTGGGGAAAAAAGAAAATCACTCAAGCCTTGGAGCTGACCAAGAAGCAGGTGTCAGAGCTTTGCAAAGCAGACATCACAGCCAGCTCTGAAGGAGGCTCAAAAGGCTTAAGCAACTTGCTAACCTCCCAGCAATGACAGGCTAGATACTTAAAAGTACCAGTCCTGACACCACTAGTTTTCAGGCTCTGGCAGGGATAGTTCACTCTTCAGGAAGGGAAGGTGACAGGCTAATGACATTGTGAAATAATTTTTAGTTATGCCCTCATCCCAGCCAACAGAATCAGCCTGCTGGATACCCGAGGTGTGTGTGCTCTTACAATACCTCACTGGCACTGGTTAGATTGATCTGACATTGCATCAATCCCAGGAGAGCTTAGAAAATCCACATTTTTGTCGTTAGTACAGACTGGCACATTGACAACCTGCAGAAAGGCTGTTTTGGTAACATGGAGCTCAACAGAGGATGCAACTGAATTTCCCACCAGGAAGGGCACCAATGGATGGTTTCTTATATTAAATGCCCCATCAATACAAGAACTATTTATCAACAGTACTAATAGTGAAACAAAGAGAAGAAAGTACAACAGCAGGAGGAGCCTGAGACGTTTAACAGACTCAAATTAACTTCACAAACTAGAAAAGTGACAGATGGGGGCAGATTTAGTACAGACATGCTCTATTGTACCCCTGCTGAATTACATTTTCATAATTTAAAATGCTGCCATTACTGTTTGCTCTGGCAGATTAGAATCTGCACTTTTACTCTCTCCCAGATAATTATAGGCAAAGCGCATCTGTGAAAGATCTCTCTGATCCCTCTCTCTGGATCAGATGCAAAATTTCCAGCACTGGAAGAGCACTTACAGACCCCTGCAAAAAAGTTCTTCCATGTAAGATCTAATTTTACTGGGAGTGCTGATTATTGCTATTAGCACATCTGAAAAAACATATTCTTCATCTGTCAATGGGATGTGCATTCAGGCTGAATCACTCAATAGCAGAGTTCATGTGTTGACAGCAAGAAAAATAATTTATCTTAAAAACAAAATAGGCTTTTTCCACAAATCAAATGTGGACTTTTACAGACTCCAGAGAAGGAACATTCCTGACCTTGTTGGATGGAATAAGGCAATTGTGTAAACAAAGCACTGCGCTGCTGGGCCATGTCTCCCACGCATTCAGAACTCTGCACTGCAAGCTGTGACAGCACTGAGAGGTGCTCCTCCATCCTGGCAGTCTAGTGACATGGAAGCACATTCCTGCTCCCTCTGTACATTAAGCTGAAAAATACATTTCAAAAGAAAGTGGCAGCATTTCTGTGAGTGATCCACAGATTTAATTTGTTCCCCCTACCAGATATTAAATCTAAAGGATTTGCCTGGCCTTACTTACTGTACTGCAACAGTCAGGGCATTAGAGCATATTTTCAGTTTTTCCACTCTGAAATATTCTCGACACTGGATTTTACTGTATAAAGTCTGAGTTCACCCTGCATCCTGAACAACGTGAACTTCTGACTGCAGGGGGAAGGCAGCTGACAGAGCAGGAAACTAGAAGAGCAAAATGGGAAGCTTTTTAAACAAAACAAAACAAAACACCTCCAAAAATATTAAGGAGCAACATTAAACTGATCTTTAAAACGCCACTTTTATATTTTCTTGCCACTGAAACTTTGATTCTGCATGTAGGCATGCCACATTACAAATACAGACACAACCACCATGGCATTGTTGTCCATGTTTGGCAAAGAAAAATGCCAGAAATAAAGAGAAATTGTTATTTTGCAGTTACCTTTGGAAGCTAAGTTTTAAGGAATGCTAGAAAATTAGCAAATGCTTTTACTTCCATAAGCAAACTTTTATGTTTAGGTGAGAAGAGGATTAAAAAAAAAAAGTGACTGGAGAAAAAGATAGTGGTGTATATTATTTTAATAACATATATTGAAGTACAAAAAGGATAGAACTCTGCTTATATGGCACTGGCATAACTGAACTGGAAATAAAACCCAGTGTGTCTAGTTCCTCCTAAACAACACAGTTGGTCACAAAACAAAATCTAAAGACTGTAGCAAAAATTTACATTAGAATTTGTCATGACAAGAAACTCTGGCTTAGAAACATCTCATTTGAAATATCTGACCACGTAAATATTTAAAGTATATTAACCAGCTGAATATAAACATCAGTTCAACAATAAGAGCTGTATCTTAGTATACCCAGCATCAAGTAAATCCTGAAGTGCAAAAAGTTAGAGAATTATTCAATGCAGTTTTGTTAGCTGTAAATTAGTTCTTAGATGTAATCCAGCTCTATCATCTACTAACATGATTTCTGGCCTGATACACTGCAATACTTTAAATGTGCAAGCTTTCCAAAAACTCCTTTTTTGACCTTAAAACAGAGTTGTGAATATGCTATAGAAACCAAACCCAGAAGCCTATCCAAAAAGATCCTTAAAGTGCATAATACGTGTTTTCACACAAGGCAGGGAAATAGCGTTAAAAAAATCAGGGACTTGGTACAGAAAATTAGGAATGTGCACTTAAAATGAACTTACTGCTTCCTTTTTTCTGCTATAATAAATTCCTGGGTAACAATAAGCGATAAAGGCATAAAGTTGCCTCATAGTACTGTTGCTAGAATGACATAAAGCTTATAAAAAGTCAGTACAAAGTGCTGGCTCACAAAGAACACTGCTGCAATAAAGGCAGTTTTGTTAATGCTTACAAAGGTATTTAGTACTCACTGGAGTCTGATCTCACACCCCAGAATAAATCTGAAACATTCCGCTTCGACAGCAACCCTTTGGTGGCATTTTGACTCATTTCCTCAGTGTGGTGACTGGCCAGCGAACCAGCTACAGCCATTTGTTAATTCAGAAGGAGAGGGAGCTTAGAATTCCCTTGTTACTACATTTTACATTCCCAAAAGATCAGGGTTAAAAAAAAAAAAAAAAAAAAAAAATCATTCTTGTACCTTTACTACAAGATGGTATTTCAAATGTCAGACTCATTCAATTTAAGATGAATTACAGATTTTTGACACCTGTCTTCATTAGTTTTGAGAAAGATGAGTTAAGTTGCTTAACCATGCTTGAGATAAAACCTGCCGTGCTTTAAACGCACTTCATACACAGCATTATCTGGATGCTAAGTACAATGCCTTATTGTAATTAACAGTGAGAAAAACAGAAAAGGCTCAAAGATGCTATCTTCTTGCTCTGTACTGGACTTTTAAAAATAAATCACGTTTTGCAGGATAAATTTCTGGTTGCTTCCTAAACCCACTGTTGGTACAAATTTGTTTTCTGTAGGTGTGCCGCCTCTCTTGCCTCTTCAAACAAAAACTTTGCCTTTGTTTAAGAGACTACAACTTAATTTATTTCCGCATACAAAGAAGCATCCCCCTTTCAATCTGGGTAAAAGCAGGTGCTTTGGTCAGGAACACCTGGAAGTCTATGTTAGAAAATGCTGCTGACCTGAAACAAAACCACCAGGGCCCATGAACGGGCCTGTAACTGTAACCATGGAGCATTCTGCACGCTACACTGACTGCGGGGAGCCTCAGCAGACTTTTACATACCTGCTGCACCCCAGAGAACTGTTTTAATTGAACCTTGTGTCAGAGGAAGAATTCCATTTGGAAACACGCTCTGGAGTAATGCTGGTGCAGCATGTCATCTTCTTTTGATAAATATTAAACCAGACACTCTAGCTCCCATGCACCATGTTGCAGAGGGCCAGGAACAGTTCTTGTTTTAGTGACCTTTACAGCCTTTCCACCTGCTGCTGCTTTGGGTCAGCCTGGTGAGGTTGCTCAAGGCTGTCATCTTGGTGTTGCCATTTCTGCTCCTGCTTTTTCTTTTCAGCCAGTGCTTTTGCCCTGGTAGTCATCGACCTGGGTCCAGCATCAGGCCTCTCTTCATCCTGCTGGTGCTTTTTACAATGTTTTTCAAAGGTGGAAATTTTGGCATATGTCCGGTTGCAAAGCAAACAGTGGTACGGCCGCTCCCCACTGTGTGTCCTCATGTGAAGCTGGAGGTAAGAGGACCTGGAAAAGGCTCTGCTGCAGACTGAGCAGTGGTGAGGCTCGCGTGCCTCGTGGGTCTTCAGGTGCTGCTTGAGGGATGACGCCTGCTTGAAGGCCTTCCCACAGGTGGAGCACTTGAAGTTCCTCTCGCCTGACTCAAGAAGCTGGTGTGACATGAGGTGGGCAGAGGAGCGGAAGTTCTTCCCGCACTTGTCGCACTTGTACGGCCGTTCCCCAGTGTGCAGGCGGATGTGGAGGACCAGCCCAGCCTTCTGTGTGAAGGCCTTCTCGCACTGCAGGCACTTGAAAGGCCTCTCGCCTGTATGCACGCGGCGGTGGGTCTCGAGGTGTGAGGCGCGCCCGAAGAGCTTGCCGCAGTCCTCGCACTTGAAGGGCCTCTCGCCGGTGTGGATGGCCTTGTGGCGCACTAGGTGAGAGGACTGGAGGAAGAGCTTCCCGCAGATGGGGCACTGGTACTTCCGCTCGCCCGTGTGGGAGCGGAGGTGGAGGGCGAGGTGCGACGAGGAGATGAAGGCCTTGCCGCAGAGCAGGCAGGCATGGGGCCGCTCCCCGGTGTGGGTGCGCTTGTGGAGGACCAGCCCCGAGGAGAGGGCGAAGGCCTTGGTGCAGACAGGGCAGCGGTAGGGCTTCTCCCCGGTGTGGACCCGGCGGTGCTTGGCCAGGGCGCCGGCCTGCGCGAATGCCTTCCCGCACTGCTCGCACCCGTGGGGCCGCTCTGCCTCGGCGGCGAGCACCAAGCCCCGCCCGCCCCCCGCCCGGCGGCCCAGCCCGCCCGGCGGCCCGGCCGGCACCATGGCTGCGGCCCCCGCGCCGCGCCGCCCCGGAAGCGGCGGCACGGGCCGTGGTCCGCGCGCATGCGCTGCCGGCGCGCAGTGGTGACGTCAAGAAGCGAGGTGCGGCCGCCATCTTCTCGTTCGGCGGGGGCGGCGTGCCCGTGGCAGCCCCAAGGGAGGGCTTACAGAGGCTCTGGGGAGCCCCCCTGATGCGAGGCAGCTTCGGGTACTGGCGGTACAGCTGGCTCCCCTCCCTCCTGTCTCCCCGCTGCACTGGCCCAGCAGGGCTTTATGTCAAGACTCACCCTTGGCTTTGCTGTGTGAAATAAGCAGCACCATGCCGAGGGGAGGGATGTTAACCCCCCCCTCCCCCAGCTGTACTCTTCACCCCCAAGTTTAGAAAACCTGGTGCATGGCAGGTGCCGGTTGTGGGTGGGGAGGACCCACACTCGGGTCAGGGCAGGGACGGGACATAAAGCCAGACCTCAGAGAGCATTTCAGTTGTGTACTGAAAACAGGAAATTCAGGAACATCCAGGCTTAAAGGATATGCAATTGCCTTAATTGTAAAGCAATTGTAATGAAATTCTGCAGAAAAAGATCTTCAGACATTAAACTGTCCAAAACACAGGTGAAAACTGTGTACTGTACATAAAGTTAGATCAAAAACTAGCTTAAGTTTCAACATGCAGCAAGTCAGATTTTCAAGAGCTGTTTTGAAATGTTTAATGTGCTTTAAGTTTTAGATTTACTTTACAAGGCAACTTGTCTCACTGTCATCAATATCTCAATACAAAAATCTTGCAATGCTTTATTTGCTAAAAAACTACAACATTAAAATTGGGGTTAGGTAGTTCTTTCCTTTTGCCAGCTGTTTTGTTATGAGGGGTGTCCCATAGTCCACTGCTAGAGGTTGCTGTACTTAAACAATAAGTTACACAAGTTCTGTACATAATTACAGTCATAGTAGAGTATGCAGCTGTATAATACACCACAGTAAAACACCATGAGGGCAAAGAACTACTATATATGAAAGCTTTTTGTTGAAGATTTTATAGTTTATTTGACCAAGAGTCAATTTGATATCCTCATATCAGGAGACTGACATCCATCTTTCTTAGGCACTGATCCAGGCAGAATTGCCTTGCAGAAAAACCTGGCTCTTTTGCCAAACTCATGCATTATTAAAAAAATTTTATGTAGCTCAAAGTCTTTAACAATGCTATAAAAATAATGATTTGCTAGTCTCGTGCTCACCTTCAAATACATGAAGTATTTGAATAATTTCACATTCTCTTTCTGAATTAGGTTCACTGCAGTATTAGATCAGGCAGAAACTTCAAAACCTTAATTAGTCAAGTGTGACTCAACCAACTGGATATTTCAGCTTGAACAGAAAAGTCTGTCTAAATACAACTCTAAAAAAGTAGTTTGTACCACAGCAGATCAAGCTAACTAACACTGAATATCTTCTTCATGGTGGAAAAAAAAAAAATCACTATCATAAGTTTTAGCACAGGATATTTGGGGAAAACATATTTTAAGACCATGCTTTGTAAACATTTCTACAAATCATTCAGAGACTATTGGCTTTGGAATGACTTTTCAAATACTTGGCATTATGCAGGGCGGTAATTAACAGCTAATGCTATGAAAACAAGCAACTTTAACATGAAGTTACGACAACAAGAGCAGTGAAGGCTCCTGCATCAAGTAGTTAAAACTGGATATTAATTTATATTTTATTATAAAGTTTATAGCATTACAGAGTCCAGCATGGCACAATAAGTAACCTTGTTAGAGTTGCAGTATTTGTTTTTGCTTGGTAGGAAAAAGCTGAACAGCAGCATAATTGTTGTTATATTGAATCTGGGATTGGAATGAATTTGTTTCTTCTGAATAGGGATGAGTCAGTGATTTAAAATAAAAAGGCTGCATTTTTAAATCTCAAATATGTGCAAAGTTCCTTTCAGTACAGTAGAGAACATGGTAGAGATGTGTGCAATCTTGAAAGTTACATCCCAACCCAGATACTGCCAATATATTGCAAAAAATCACATGGAGGGTGAACCCCAAACGGTTACTCACGACTTTCAGTATTATTTCCAAGAGTCCTCCTCACAGCTGGTGTTCTCTCCCCACCCCGGTTTATGTCCTTTTATGCAGTGCATCAAGTACTGACATTCATAATTATTGTACAAAAACATTGGTCCATGATAGTTCTAATAAGTTTCCTTCAGGAATTCCAGTAAACTCTCCATCCTAAGACATTGGATTATGTTACATTGGATTTATGAAAGCAAATGCAATCTGAGAGATGAAGGTCTGTGAAGATTAGTATCTCCATTTTCCTAAGGTCTTCAACAGCTTTTAAAAACACAGAAAATGGATTCCAATGTTATTATTCGGGAAGTCCCTTGATTTTGGTGCTTTAGCCTTGATGTGATTTTCTGTTTTTACATGTTGTAGGCAACATAAATAGGATCCAATTGGTCAGCTAAAAATCCGTCTCTCAAGTGCATTCGTTGTTTCTCACCACGGGAATTGATAGGAATAACACCGGGGTCCACAATGACTACAACACCTACTATGAGATAATGCTCTTCCAGAACCACATTTGTTACCAGGGCAACCAGGTCCAACGCTTCTTGTTCTGAGCCTTCTAATTCCACAACCACCACCAGCAAGTTGGTCCATGTAAACACAGCGCTGTCAACATGATAGAAATATTAGTGGTGAGAAAAAAACCCCACATAGTCAAAGGAAGCTAGTTATCAAAGAAAGACTCACTGGAAATAAATTTTGTAAGTACTTGAACAATATAATAAATGAGAACAAGTGATATAATGGTAATGTGAAAATATTCGTAAATCAAGAGGTGTTAAAGCTGTAACTTCTTGGGATATTCTCTGCCACTTGTTTTTCAATTGTCTATGTACAAAATATAAGTAGGTCTTTTTCTCTTATATGTACACAATCATGTATTTAAGAGTTGTTTGCACTTATGTACTGAAATGGGAACCATTAAGATTTCGCATTCAGCGTGTGCATACTTGATATTAATGTACTTGTGTAAATCTTCAGAGATTATTAAAGGAAAGACAAAACCTCCCAAAGATTACAAAAGTAAACACTACCACTTTGAGACGGAAGAGGACCTACAGCCAAATGGCATATATCATCCATTAGGACCAAATGAGAATAATATATGTTAGAACACACCGTTCAAGAAATCCTTGAGATGTGTTTACCACATCCAAATGCATACATTCTGACACAGCCAGGGAAGTCAATGACAACTTGCAAGTGCTCTGCTGCCTCGTTCATGCCCTGCCCTCCCTGTCTTTCAGACTATGAAGATCAAACTCTGATAAAGGGGTGGGCTTTTTTTTTTTTTTTTTTTGAGTGGCGGAGGCAGGGGAAAGAGGGGTGTTATATTTCAGTTACTCTCACTGCAGTCATTTCTAAACAAAGTTTTGGTGAGTTCCCTCTACAGCAAGCTCTCAGTCTAGCATGCTGTTCCATAAAGTTTGACTTCTGCTGCTTTAGGTGAAATAAAAGGATACAGGAAAGTAATATTAAGGCTCTTACCATTCTGCAATGCTCTTATGTGCTCTTATTACAGAGGTCTCTATATCAATGGGATGGTACCTCATTCCTCTGAGCTCCAGTGTTTCATCCAGAGAGCCTACCACATATAGGGCATCATGCCTCTCTGCAATATAGCACAGACATTTAAAACATTATCAGATCTACAGAACAAACATGGTCATTTGTATGTGCTTATTCCTGATGTTCTAAGATGTTCCTGGTGCTTCCTAGGAGTCGTCGTCTATAATACAGATCAAGCTCTACCGTTTGGAGATTAGAGAATTAAGATGTCATACAGCACTTCCTCTTATTGACTCCAAGCAAATGAAACCAGACTAAAAAGAATTTCTGGGTCATCCAATTCTGCCCCTTCTCTCACGTAATGTAATCTCAGTTCATAAACCCAATCAAAATCCATTGTTAAAGCATCTTTTTGTCCCACTATTCTTACCAGAGAACTTCTGATTGATAGGAACACTTTTCCAATTTCCAAATGTAACTTTTTTTTTTCTTTTTAAAACCAGCTTATACCCACTTGTCCTCACGCCAGCAATATTATTCTTAGCTTCTTAAGCTCCCCACAGTTAATGCAGCGAGAACAACTCTATCCCCTCCTCAGCCTTAACTTTGCTAGATTAAATAAGCAAAGCTCTCTTAAGACCCTTCTTGAAGGACATGCTCTCCACATTGCCACATTCATCCTGTAACTGTTCAGTTCAACTGCACTTTTTTTTGCACCCATTTTATAATTCTGCTCAAGCGTGTAACTTGAGATGAAAAGCATGTTGGGTAGCTGCACTGTATTTCATGCATACTTGCTACATTAATTCACCATACATAGCCTCTCAAATGCTGACAAACTAAAGGACAACTGACATTGTTCCACAATGATAAGAATCTCTATGATATATGATTTTTCAGAAAGCTACAAAGCACAAAAACTTGCTGCAGTAATCTGGTGCCTGCCACCTGCAACTTCTCTTTCTTTGTGAATGTCTGCTCACAGATTCCAATTTCTGTCAACTACCAGCTTTCTCAAGAACAGGGAGCCATTTCACTTTGAACAGTGACAGAAGGACAATTCCGTCAAAGCATCCAGTGCAGAACCTTGCACTAAGCAGCAGTACAATGTACCCTGGAGGTCAGGTAACTACCCTAGAAAATCAGAGGAGGAAAGCAAGGAATGCTTAGAGCACCTTGGCTGAGTGTTCTTTTATCATGCCCTACCAGCTCTGAAGGGGGACATGACATGCAGTAAAAGCTTTTTCAGGGAGCTGGATCTACGTTACATCAGCTCCCAGCAATAGCCTGAGACCACATTCCTTCGGGAACAGAGACTCCAGAGGGGCTGGCCAACACAGAACTGCTCACTGTACTAAGTAGGCTGAACTGGTGGAGAGGTCTGGTGCCAAGAAGGGATCCTTCTGTGTAATGGTGGTAGCTGTGGGCTAAGGATACCACACATCTCTGATGAAGACTGTTTCTTTACCAGAATTCACCTTGCGCTTTCTGATTGGCACTCCGACTGTGGAAGAGGGAAGCCTGCACGACGCTGCTCTGGAGGAGATGGAATAAGTGGGCTGCAAGGATTTCTCCAGCCAGAGCAATAGCACCCATCTTGCTTGTTCTCAAGAGCCCCACGGAGACTGAACAGCACACCAGCACAGTAGACTGGAGGATGACCCTCTCTTAGTGACTAGATCCAACAGAGTTACATCACGGACCATTTCTGAACCCTGGACTGGTATCCACTGCAACAGATGGGGTAGCTCCTCAACAAAAGTCTGCACCTTCAACAAATTGCTCTCCTCACTCACTCTTCTTCCTTCACATAATGGAGGACTAAAAGTAGGATGGACATGCATGGTGCCTGCCAAACTGACCCTTCTGTTCCGGAAGCGGGAACACTGCTTTTCTATCTTATACCATGAGTGATTACAGGAAATGTAAAAGGTGCCCGTGAATCCCCTGCAGTTCATTATCCAGTGACAGCAATGAGGGGACACTGACACTATCCATGTAGATACCACCATTCGAGTCCAATCACAGACAATTAGCAATATACATTTGCTAATAAGTTACAAGCATTCAAACTCCTTTTCTTAAGATGTTTAGAGATTACTTTTTTTTTTTTAAATGTGTGATAATCAAGAGTTATACCTACTCCATATTCTGTCTCAACAGAAAAAGGAGCAGTTTTTCTTCCATCTGCTTACATTTCTTAAGTTTAGACATCTTGGCTTAAATTGAAAAAATGAGATTAACAATTTATTTTCTATACTGGAAAAATTATGGAGAAGTTACTCCTCTAGACCTTTAACTTCTGAAAGGCTGGGAAATCACTGGTATTTGTGCATGTCCTAAACTGTTGAATGACAGCATTATTCTTATTCTCTAGATCAGCACTGAAATACTGCATCCTGTCTGTAAGGAAAGTGGTTCAGAGGAAAAGTGAGTAGAAAGGCTCTAGTGCTTCTAACAAATGTGCTCATATTATTTTGTGTAAGTGGAAATAGAGGAAGATGAAGAACATGATTTCTAAATCTGTCAAAAGGGCATTATGAATTTCTCATTTTGCACAGTTACCCAGTATCATTATAATCAATGAATATGTACAGAGTAACAATTCCTGTAACATTCAGCACTTTTCTCTGATGGAAGTCAGGATGAACTTGCAGGACAGCTTACTCTTCGCTAGGTCAACTACCCCAAGGAGTTTCAAACACATGCTTCTGTAAGTACATTTGTTTTCTCTCACCTCCACTGGCATCAGTAAGTTCTGTTCTGCGCAGAAAGCCAAGGTACCCAGTCCGAGCCCATACGGTCTGAGTGTCTCCAAAACTCAAGCGAGCAGTAAAGTGATCAGCGTGCAGTGCTGCTTCTCCATACACTGTGTAGTAACCAGTAGCATTGTGTGGACTACTCACCCATATCTAGGGCATTAAAATAAAACCAAAACAAAACACAAAAGGGAATCATTCCCATATAAACATAGGTTATTTTGCCAGACCCAGGCAGCATCATTTATTGATTTAAAAGATCTGTTCCACTGACAATTTTTTTGCTCCTAAAATGCCAGGAGTAGTTTTATTAAAATAATTAATTAACTTCTGCCTCACAGAAAATGATCACGAAAAAGGAGTAAAAAGGAATTTTATATATGTGTAATTGGGGATGGCAAAGAGGAAAAATGAACTAGGCATTTGGCTTACTGGAAGGGAACACCTGTTAACCTGCAATCTTCTATTAGTTGGGCATCTTAGTATACACAAATGCAGACGTATATAAAACAATTATTAAACCAAACAGTAAATTAGCTCGTTACTACTGTCCACTGATGGGAGTACATAAGATATTCACTGCCTCTTCTAGCAGCCAATCATACAGACTAGTCAACTGATATCACCTGGTACTGGCATGCAGTAGTTTGGTAGAGGAGGGAGGAAACCATGCAGACATACACACAAGTATGTAAACAGTTCCAGCTCTCTGTGGAGTTCTTGCCACATTATGTGGCCATCCCACTAAGAGACAGGCATTTATCTAACATGATTTATCTAGATATTAAATCACTGCTGATAAACAAAGTACAACAGCATCAAAGCTTTACCTCTCCTAAATGCGAGTCTCCCAGAGGTCCCTTGGTTTCTGTGTGTGCTATGATGACCTTTACCCCTGGAAGAATCTTGAATGAGAAGCAAATGTTTAAAATAGAAGTTAAGAGAACTTGAATTCATCAAAAGAAAAGTTAATAATGCAGAGCCACAGAAGTCAACAGTCTGTGCAATTCTTCCCCTTCTACTCATCCCTGCATCATAAATACCAACCATCTCCTCCTACCAAATTGTTTAATCATTTAAACTCTAAGCAGCTATTTTGTAGCTTCACAGTTGAAGTTTGTTTCACACCTGAAAAATGCCTTCCACATGAAGGCCTCTGATTTTTTCAGTTGTAGCAACATATCCTATTCCTTCACTTCGTGCACCTGGCTTCATTGTAACTAGCTGTTCATTTTATGCTCTCTCTAGTGCCTCTCCTAGATACACTGTGATTAGTGAAGCTCATTGCACAGATTCTGTACTGAGATGCAGCTGAAGCAGCTCACCACCCAGGTAAGGGTCATGAGGAGGAAGGATTGCTCTCAATCTCTCACCTTCCCAGACTCCATAAGCGGCAGACTGTGTGGAGAACCTCTCTCTACCAAACGCACCCTGAGAAAATAAGAGAATGCATTTGTACAAGGATTTATGAACTTAAACAGAAGTTAAATAGATGTGTTCCAGTATACCCAGTGTTATCCTAACCTTAGCTGCCCTGACTAAACTGTTAGATGCCAGCCAATTACGCTCAGTTATTCACAATGCAGTTAAGACAGTTAAGAGTTTCTAGCTGTCTTCAAGACTTCCATATTAGCATTCCCATAGACCATGTTTCTTTCAAGAATCAGGAACTCAGCTCTCTGGAGAGATGAGTAACTTTTTCCAACAGAGCTCTAAGGTTGCAGTTCCACCAGCATTTTAAATTCACCTTCCTTGTTGAACTCTCCTGGACCTCTGCTTGCCACACTGAACCATGGCAGAGCATCAGCAGGAATTACAAAAAGTGAAGAGCAAGCAGCCTAAATGGAATTAAGTGACACTATGCAGCCCATTAGTAGTATAACTTATAAAGGCAGCACATTTGCAGAAGGAACAAGAATTGAGTGTAGTAGGAGAGGTGTGTAAGAGAAGAGGCTCCTATAGATTATATTGTATTACACTATCCCTACACTTATAGGCTAGAACTGACTAACACAGCGTCGGCTTTGAGGCTATGGCTGAACTTGTTTTTAACAGGAATATATACCATGCAAGTCATAGTGATATATTAAATAAGGAGAAAATGACTGTCGTCTACTCTGATCTGTTGAGATACCAAATTGGGGTCATGCAAATGATGGTGAATAGCTTGTCCTCTAACAGCTAAGATTTAAGCTTGCAAAAACTAGAGATAAGTAGTCACAAAAGCTGCCAGTTAACCTAATTCAACATTATCAATTAAAAAAACGTAAATCAAATGCACCAAGTCTTGATATTATGTTTCTTAAAATAAGTACAGAAACAAATACATATATGTATGTATGCTACTAAACTTACAGTCTGAACTTGGTGCTGTTAGCACTTGTAGTAACTAAGTTAACCAAGAGACAAGTTAATAGGAAAATTATGACTACACAATTAAATCTGATAGAATGATGTACCCTTGGCAAGTTTCCAGATGACATATGTGTACATATGTGCATGTGTTTTGATATGCTGTAGAACAGGCCTGACATCAATTTATTGGATCTGGGAAGGCTGAGTTGGTTTGGTCTGAAGGAAAAAAGAAAAAAAAAAAAAAAAAAAGACCCTGATGAAGCCTTGAAGCTGGTCCTGCTTTGAGCAGGAGGTTGCATGAGGGACATCCAGAGATCCTGCCCACCCTAACTGTTTCTGTGATTCTGTGACTAACCAGCCAGTCGGTAAAGTTACCTTTTGCTAACAGTCTGGTTAGGTAAGAAACAGCTAATGAGTCTAGATTATATAAGACTGATGAACAGACAGCAAGTTAGGTGAGGGTCTAGAAGGGAACAGCAGAACAAGTGATGGAGGAGGAGATGCCGGACCACTTCCAGCACACAGCCGTCATTAAAGGATTCTCTAGGGTGGGGTTCCTTGTACACAGTGATGAGGGATTAGTTGCTGCCAAGAATATTTCAACATACCAATGCAATGCAATGAGGCTGAACTTTCTCCTCTACAGTCATTAAATAGTTAATGCTTTAACATAATCTCTACCTGTCATGTCGAAGTGCTCTCATATCTACGTAGACTGTTGTTGGATCCGGTCCTGCTGTTCCCTAAGAATAAGAAGGAAGAAACAAATTCAACAGAAGCCAGAAAATCCTGCTTTCATTCTTACAGCCACGTAAATTCACAAATTCCTCTCCCTTTTTTACTGACACTTATAAAGTACTGCCCTAATCTACAAGAAATATAGTAAAATAGCCCCCCTTTCTAGAGTGACTGCCATAAAGCTTTGATGTTGTATGGAATCAGTAAATGAATGCACAAGCGAAGTATGTATTTATACAGGTAAGTCTTTAAGTTTTTAAAATTTTTAAATTTAAAACTTAAGGTTTTAAAATTTCATTTTGGTAAGCACCTCCTCTAAAAACTACATAGCAACTGCAAAGCATGTAAGCATAAACCTATGCAGGCCTAATCCCTTTCCCAAAGCTCATCTGTTCTACTTTATAACAGTTTTTGTCGACTTCGAAGAAAAAAAACCCCAACATTTAACTAAAACATAACTCTAACCAGCCTGTGTCTTTTCAAGGCTCCTGCCAGTAACAGCCGAGGCAGAGGCAGAGTTCTGTTGCAGTCAGAGGATAAACCTTCTGACCAAGTCTGGTGAAAGGTTTCCCATTTCCCAACGTAGGAACAGGGGACCTGTTTTTTTCCCCCAGCAGAATTTAATCTCAAGACAACTAGAAACTATGGTGAAATGCATATTTAAGCTAAAAAAATAGGCAAAGTTTCTTCCCCGTAGCACAGTTTCTCATTTTAGAAATACTTAAAATGAGGCCACTTGGCCATCAGCTCAAGATTGCAGTGCTGGAGCATAGTAATAATGTCTTTATAATAACATTCCCTTGTACTTCTGTAGCGCCGCTGAGTCTCAGTAACACTGATGGCCACACCAGATTAATGGTATGATCTTTATCTTTAGGAATATACCATTCAGTAATTTTAATCATTGCTATACCCCCTTTCTGCTTGTTTGAGAAAGAGGTTTTGTACTTCAGCTACAAGTGTTCTTTGTGAGTAAAACTGAACTACTTTAGAAAAAAAAAAATCCTTGCTCGATCTGTTTCAAATGAAAACTCTCTCAAATGGCATACATTCGTTATAGAGTAATACTGCTGAACCAGACTGACTTTACAAGGACATTACAAGCACACATGCATCACTATACCTGTTCAGCCAGTTTGCCCAGCCTGTTTGGCTGACAGCGAGACCACAAACAGAAGTAACAGAGGCCATCAAAGTGTGTGAAACAGAGAGAAAGGGGAAAAAAGAAAATACAAACAAAGAGGCACTGGAAACATAAGATACACACAGTAAGACAGAAAAAAAAACCTCATACTGTTTTAGAGTGAAAAGAAAATTTCCATTTCAGATTATTTAAGAGCTTGGCACTTTCAAATGGTTCATTGGGAAACATGCAAGTCCCAGTTAATAAGAAGAGGTTTAAGGCAGATCATACGTAATGCCTGTTGCCTTATCATAAATCCCTCCTCCACCTGTAAGTATCTAAAGGCTGCTTACAGCTTCAGAAACACCTTCTCAGTAAACCAGTCCAGTAAGGTTGGAAGACGTTATATATTTATTTGCATGCTAACTTGTATCAAATACCCATTCAGTTTGGCTATTAATCTATATTCATTTAAATTCAATGATTTAAAAAAAGTCAGATACAGATATCACTTTGGAAGAATGGGGAGAAGGGGTTAAAAAACCACTAAAAAGGGGCTCAAGAATGGAGAACAGAGGTGAAAAAGGTATAAAATCAAGGGGAAGCTTAACTGCCCAGCAGCCCTACAACTCTTCACAGTTTTCTTGGAGTACTTTTCACATTGCCATTTAACATTCTGTAGAAAAACTGCCTTTTTCCCCTTTTGTACAGTCTGAATAGCAAATATCCAAAGCTGGCTTTTAAAATTCTTATTTAGACAGGCAATGCAGGAAGCTGTTCTTTCACACTTGGCATCTGAAATGTTTTATTCAATGAATTTACAATCTTTCTGTACAGTCATCTTAATTTCATCTATAGACTTCCTATTTTTCAATCTACCAATTCATAAAATTGCTCTGGATGCATTTCTTTATAACCATTTATCTAAGGGTTGTTAAAAACCTTTTCTCCTTTAATATGTGTGAAAGAAACTACAGAAACTAAAGAAACCATTATGAATGGCAACATATTTAAGAAGCTCATGGCCCAAAACATCTCTCTCGTAGGAAATCTAGAACATTAAAATGTATTCTGAGAGGAAAAAAGGCTTTCCTTCATCTAGTGGGCACCAGAAAGGAAAAAAAAAAAAGTTTTGCAAAAGCACAGTAAGAATCTTCATAGAATCATATTTTTTATTAAGTGTAATTCATACCAATAAAATTGGAAATAAAATTTACAATTACACACATACTTAATGCATGTGCCATCTATGAAATTCCTCACATATGAAGCTACATACTGCCACATCTGAAACTTGAGCAGTTTATCTATTAACTCAAGTATCATCCAAAACCCAGGGTGCTTTGCCAACTTCTAGACCATACTTAGTACGTGATTTTCAGGTAAGTTGTGGAATACACTTTTTTTTCCTCTCCTAACTAGAGAAGAAACATCTCATTAAGAAAAGTTAGATTTAATCTGGTTAAATTACACATACAAGATTATTGTCAACTGAATACTAAACTGTCAAAGGTGGGTCTGGACCACAGCATGTCATTATTTCCAGTCTGTGAAGTAGGGCTGTGTACTTTATGGGCATATTCTCCCCTTCAGGGCTTCCAATTTTATACCTTTAATTGAAAAAAAAAGTCCAACTCTCACATGAGGTGAGACAAACATATTTGCACATTGATAATACTCATTTGAGATCTTTAAAAGTAAAAAAAACCTGCCAATCTTGTCAATTTTCCTCGGTCTTATTTGAGGAACTCTGTCTTCCATTTAATTCCACATATACATAAACTACTTTTCAAACAGGCAAAATCTGAATCACACAAAAACTGAAATAGCACTGCTTAAGATATTTAATATGTTTACGACCAGGAAGCTGTGTATTTAATTTAATACTGCTCCTGCATAGTAGGAAGGAAACGAGTTTCTTAATACTGATCCTCTGTATTAGAAAGGCAAATCAAGTGGTCAATTAGTACAGAAAAGTGAAATTACCACAATCCACATCTTCAAGGCTTATTTACTTGGTGATGAAGCAAGCAACCAATGGAGCTCTAGTTCATTAGAAAAAATCCATAAATATAAGGAATAAGCAGTTTAATCTCACCTGTAAGCAAATCGCTACGTTGACCCTGCACCCAAATGTAGTGCTCACTGCACGAGCAGAGAGGCCCAGGTCTTTGAATAACTTAGAGAAAGACTGCGTTAATGTAATCCTTGGTCTCTCCTCTGCAACCACCATGCATGTTCGCACGCAGGACAGGTTAACTCCTTTCATCTGAGAGGTTGGGTGAAGAAAACAACATTTTAAGTTTGAAGTCAACAATTCTAGAAATAAGCCATTTTAATTTGCAGAACAGATGGACTTTAGAAACACTAGAGTAACTGACATGAACTGGTTAAACAATATAGACACGGACTACACTCAGTTTGGCTCCATCCACCTAGGACAACCCTCTAAAATTTTGCCAAGAATCTTTGTGGTAGGGTTTGATGCACAAGATGCAAACTACTCACATCGTGGAGCTGCAACACAGCCACTCATCATTTTGAGCTGAAAAAACCCACAAAATGTCATTGTATCACAGGGCTGGGCACACAAGAAACCAGCTTCCTCCCAGTGCCATGCAGTTCAGATGCAGGCAGAGTGTTCGAGACATTATTAGCTCTCATCAGCACGAATGTGAACCTGTAGCAACTGGCTGTGGGCCAGGATTCCCTTCAGTGAGGTCCAGGAGAACAAAGGGACAGAGTTTTTTGTCTATACTGAGAATAAGCACAATGTAGCCGCTTTCTTGCACACAACAAGCTGCCAGACATTCCCAGTGGAAGTCCTTGAGCAGCTTCGTTACTACAGCCGTGGGAACTCTCCTACCATTGAGACAGAGGCGCCTCTTCAAGGAGATTATGTTTCAGTTAAAGAGATTTCCCTCAAAAATAAATGGATGTATTAGTGTGTAATTGCTGCTGTTAGGAAGATTACATCCATTTTAGAACTCAATACTTTTGGTGTCAAGAGATCTGAAAGCAGATGAGACTTGCCAGGTTTTGAGGGGCTTTTTGTTATGCTTTTTTCAGGGGAGAGGTTTTTTGTTTTGGTTTTTTTTTTTTCATCTCAGACAAGAAAAAGTTGATAGGCTTGCTAAGTATTTTGCCCAAAATCTCAGAAATACCCAGCAACACAGAGGTGGCACAAATAGGTAAAGCTGAAAACATAAGACTTTTTTTTTTTCCCCCCACCAGAAACATGACAGCTGAAACTTCCAGCAATCTCCATATTTCCCAAAAAGCAAGTCATAATGAAAGGCTTTCAAAGAAACGCTTATGGCCCATCTTCTGCAAGCCAAAATGAAATATTTTTAGAAAGATACATGTATTTGTAGGTCAGTCTGTTGAAAAATTAAGTCCACTCACCCGGAGTATATCAGTCTGTGTTCCAAGCCCTTTGGTGCACATCTCCATCACTGAGTAAGAGCAGAACGTGACGCGCACTTTATACTGACTTACAGCAGACAACCACAGAGACACATTGCTCTCCAGTTCCAGAGGAGGGACTAGAATAGACTGATGACCCGAATATACACTAGGGAGAGGAAGAAAAAGAAACATGAAAACTTCAAAGCCAGCATAAAAAAAGCCAGAAGTTACATAAAATCAAAATGAAGCAAATACAGGAAAACTGAGTTTGGTATCTATCTGAACCTCAGCTTATCTTCTCCACAGACAGCAAGTTACCTCTTAGCTAAGAACTATGGGTTTGAGTTAAGGCACAAACTTTAAGGCGAGTATATTTGTCCCGCAGTAAATTGTGTTGAACTAGAGGGAAATACTCAATGCCTTGAATAGACAGAACTTCTGACACTAAAACGTTAACATTTGAGACATCATTCCAGTTACAGATTACAATTGGTAATTGAGCTTATTTTTATGAGTCATTCTAGGAAAAATGCACCTTTTGCTTTGAGTGAAATGAGTCTTTAACACCTATATTGCACCATTCAAGTTTTTAGTGCAATTTTCTAGCCTTTGCCATAGGTGTCTCAGTTTTTAAACAGTGTTTATGTGAAATATTTAACCTGGATACCAGTTAACATGAGTGGACAGAAAGTCAAATTCAGAGTCACACCACCTTTTAATTTTTTTTTTTTAAATACTATATACTCATTTCAAGACAGTAAACACCATGACCATACAGTCTTAAATTGCCAAATGTTTTTTAGATCAGTTACTATCAACAAAATCAGTGACACACTCCTCTGTAAAACCAGGCTTAGACAAACCAATGCAGCTTGAAAAAAATAACAGCATCTCTAATTACTTTCAACAGGCAGCTTGACATGCTTGCCATTTCTCCTAACTAGAGTTGATGTGGTTTTGCAGTGCGCAATACAATGAGGGATTTGTTTTCTTTTTAAACATTCTAAAATAGAAAAAAAAAAAAATCATTCTGTAATAAAAAGTCTTTCACACTAAAACAAAGCTATAACTCAGATGAAACAAAGCAACCTTATATTAACTCTTGTATAGAAAGCATGACACACGTAGTTCCCTTCCCTAAAAATATTTTTCTTAAATCCATTTAGATTTTAATTCTTCCATCACTGAGGTTTCTTCTCCCTCCACCCTGCCTCAGTTTATTGATGATATAAATTATCAGATGTTACCAAAGTTAAATTTTTTGCTTTCCTTCAGTACATTTCCTTTCCAGTTGAGAAATTGGAGAGGGAAGGAACAGGTTAACTACAGTAAAATTAACTTTATCTGTTTACAAAATAACATTTCATGTTCAGTTTCTGCATTTTTTTTTAATGAAATATCCAAAACACTATTAAATCTTGGGATTAGTTAAAGCATATGGAATGTTTTAAAAGGCAAAAAAGAGGAAAATTTTGCAGCTTTGCAAAATGTGCTGCATTATAGTAATTATCTGATTGAATCAATTCAGGTCTCATTCATTTTAAGAAACATTTAATTGCCTCCTTTAGCAGTATTTCTTAGTGCATACCAATCTTGTAGTCAACACCTTAAGGGTCTTGTAAAAAGATATGGTTTAATCTCAAAAGACTTTGAAAGGACTTATTTAATCAATGTGAAATAGACAGTGAAGTCCTTTTTTTTTTCCTTGGATTTGGTATCTAATTAATTCCACTTGCAAAACCCAAGGTACTCAAGTGACTAACTAACTTAATGAATTTTGTTACCACAAAAGGTATTTTTTGAAATACGTATAAAAAGGTTAATTTGGGTTTCTCTGACGGTTTCCAAGGGAACAGTAGTGGATGATTCTAGAGAAGGCTGGGAACACATGAGAAAACCTACAACTCAAACGACATACCTGCACAAGCACCACAGTGCAAATCCCAAGCCACAATAAGGGTCAAGGCAGATGGCAATCTGACGTGAAGGGTACAGTTCACACTGTAGCTTTATAGAGCGACATAAGGCACTTGTAGCTGCATGTGACATCTGGAATAGGAAAACAGGCCTTCTCAGGGATTTTTTAAGAAGGTTATCACATGTAATAACTGATAAAAATGTTTATTGTAGAAGATGTGGCAACACGTAGTGGTTTGGTTTTTTTTTTTAAGCACCTTTAAAACAGGAAAGGGATATGAGCCCAAAATTTCACAGATACTTTTCACGCTAGTGGCTAATGACATCTGTCATGACACTGAAGGATGCCAAATGACATCTGACATCTCTACAATAAATCGCAAAAGAAAACATTCATGAACTTTACAACAAACACTCTCCATTTAGTCCCCTCGGTGATTCCTCACATAGAGCCAGTAAGACTGAACGTTTCCAAAAGTGCATCAAGACATTTTGACGTTATGCAAATTTAAAAATAAGCTTTCTGAACACTAAGATGGTCCACTTACATTTTTGTATTTCTTCTCTGGCAGGAGTAGTGAATGTGGAATATGCCTATATATAAGGAAACAAAGTATAATAATCTCTCTCTCGTTACTCTACCTTTACTCCTGCTAATATACCAGTAGTAGACACACTGAAGTCCAAGTATGCCAACATATCTGGAGATGTAGGTCTGAAAATACTAGCCAGCTTCTTTTTAGGCATATCATCTATTTAAAATATATAAAAAGAGAAGAGTACTACATTATTTTGGAAAAAGAGCACAGGACAAAAATGTGTCTTTACAGCATTAACACCAGATGCTTTCTATAGTTTCTGTACAGCTATTGCGATGCAATGCAAGATATGTCCATTCAATTAGGCAGTTACGGTATAACAAAATAAATAAATCAGTCATCAAACTATTTACATTTTGGCTAGTGGGTGAACATTCTGTACCTGTATCCAAAATAGTGGGCCATGTTTTAATATCTACAGCTGTTGCAGCCTCCTTGGACTTCAGCAGTTTCATTATCACTTGTGTGGTCAGTATACATGCAGACTTACTGACCTGTAAAAGACACAGCATTAAAAACATTTATAAAACTAGTGAATGAATGCTGGAGTGATTTCATATCCATCCAGATGAGATAACCAGTAAGCTGAATAGATGAAGAAAAACATTGGCAACAAAGCAAAATAAATTACAACGATAGAAAGAACATTTTAAATGAGTTTCTGAAAAAGTATTTATTAACTCAGCCACAGCATACTGATTATTTTTTTTTCCTAGCTTATTTTACATTGACTGTGGCAAAACAATTTATCAGTCTGCATCAACCATCCTACACCCACCAAAAGCATTAGGAGACGAATGTCTTATACATACCTCTACAATCATTTTGACAGTGGGCAGAGTGGTAGCAAGATTCTGTGGATGAGGTGGGCGAACGGTGATAGGTATACAGCCAGCATATAAGCAGCCATAGAAAGTTGCTATCAAGTCTACTCCTGTAAAGGATATTTGTGAAATTAAAGCCATTTTTATTAGAACAAAAGGCCAAACTCTTTCACCAAAATCAAAATACACACTGATTTATTTTATTAAGATGTAAGGATTTGTCACAAAGGTCTCTTCAAATCAACAGGCTGTTCTTGGCCATGCCCAATTCTATAAGGTTAAAATATTTTGTGTTTGAGTGTTAGCAAAAATTATTCAAACCCTACAAACTTTAAGTATGTAGGGATATATTTTCATGGACAGGTAGTATAAAATAATAAAAATAACAAAACAAGGCATTGTAGGTTATGAAGATGACGACTCAGATTCTTTAAAAAAGCATACATTTATTTTTCACAATTATGACTCTGAAATATGCAGTCATCTTACTTTTACGAGGTAATACTTTTTTCCTGAGGTACACTTGTAAATACATACTAGTAATGCGAGTCTGGGGTCCAGATTTCACTTCTAGAGACAGCCATTCAGAAAAGAAAGGGTGTTCATACACTGACATCCCTAATCTAGCTTTCAACAGATACATATGCAGTTTTATTCCATTCTCTGAGAAAAACGAGAATCTTTCATGTGGTTTAAATCAAACTACTCTTGCATAACTGCCCAGACATCTGGAGCAGTTAGATGAAATGTTTGGTAAATGTAGTTTGCCACTTGGAGAAGCAACTTCATAATAAAATGACAAAAAGGAAGTCTCTTCCTTGAAATCTAAGTCACTGCCATATACCACTATGTTAAATGGATGTTTGAATGCTCTATCTTGGCAAGAGTTGTTTCTTTTCTTGTGATGTCTGACTTTGACTTTTGCTGTCTGTACTGCCTTACCTGGAGGATAAACCAGGGCCACATGGTCACCAACATTCAGTCGTCCTTTCTCCATCAGTGCAACTGCCACTCTCTCTGCTTTTTTGTGCAACTGTATGCACGATGCAGTGCTAGCTACAGTGCCCTGCACAAAACAGAAGCAACATCAGAAAACTTCATGGAGAACAGTTTGAAACTGAATAAAGTACATGTTGCAGATGCAATATTTCATTGTCCTTATTTTAACAATATAGCAAGCACTTTTAAAGACTCTGTCTCAGTGTTTTGGAAACCATGCTGCTGGTACCATGAACTTTTAGAACGCTAGAGAATTTTATACATATTATTTTGAACATCAGACAGTGAAGCAGCTTCTGAATGTATTTGGTACCACAAAAAGAATACCTTACAAATATTTGAAATTTCACAGCCCAAGGGAGAACACACAGTTAACACCACAATTGTTTTAGCAGTAAGTGAAGCACTGCATCAACTTTACCCTACCATGCACAGCCAAACCTCTGGATGCTTTTGCAATCAGCAGTCTTAAAAGCGCAAAGGGAACTCTGCTGATGTCTCTGATACAGATATTCTTTTAAAGGGTCATAGAGGCAACCTGAGCTGTGGTTGGCATGTACTGTCACTTCTGCTTCAGTGCATCTACTGTCTATCTTGTAGAAAGTATATTTCCCGCAACTATGCATCTAGAAAGTCTTCACATGGAAGCAACTGTATCTTTGGATTGCTTAGGCAGTCACAAAGTCATGGGGATTCCAAAAGGCTTAGTCCAGCTTTTGATGTGAAGACAGAAAACATCCTTTTGCTATCCAGCCTAGGAAGCGATGCTTTAGCCTTAAGCCTGTGAGGTTGGGATATATCCGTTTTTCCAAGACTACAATCTGATTCAAGAAAAACTGGTGGGACAACCACCTCAGAGGAAAACAGTCAGAGACTGAATGAAGCCTCCTGCTATACAGATAAGGATTATCACAGCAAATGTCTGCTATACAAGTATTCGGCTTCAAGTCCAAGACGAACTGCCACATGTAATCCTCAGCCCAAGTGCATAGCTGTCTGATCCAAGGCCTAGTTTGATGCAGGACGGCACTGGCACTCTGCTCAGTTTTACTAAGGGAACTGTTGTTAAAGCCTGGGAGCTAAAGTCATGCAAAATAAGAACAGTAAATACAGTGTACTGTTGATATAGGAACAGTAGCAGCTCAAGGACTTGGGAGAAAAATATTGACATGAAAAAGTGTAAACCAAAAGGGTTTCTCATGGAGAGCTGTGAACACACTAACGTTTAGCACTGTAGCTTAATAGTCCCAGCTATTTAAAGCACGTGTTCACCAACAGATAATTTCTTTGTGCCTAAGTTTTGTGTTTCCTTTTTGCAGACTCTCCTTGTGAAGGGTAAAAATTGCCTGAACAAAGTGACCCAGAAAGGGGCTTCTTCAAAATCGAAAACTTCCTTCAAAAGCCTCTTCGCTCTGAGAGAAGAATAAACCAATTCTGTGGCTTTTAACAATAACCATGTTGAAACAGTTTCTTCTGTTAAAGCAGAGTCTCATGAGAAAAGTCAGAACTTTGAACCATCTCCTAAACCATTTTGCCTGTCTGAATGAGAGACCCAAAGGCAAATCCGTCACTTCCCAAGGACTGCTGCTGGGCCTTCTGAAAGCACGTTCCCTATCTCACGTCTGTGATACAGCACAGCACAAGGTAGACCCAATTTGTCACTGTGCTGTTATTGTCACTGGAAGGGTAGCTACTGAGTACAGGCTCAAACAAAAATTGACAAACTTTGCCTCCTGGAAAGAAAGAAGGGGAATGAAAAAGTGCCAGAACAGCAGTAGAAGACTCTCAAATATTTGAGTTTTCTGAAATATGCACAGCAATAGTGCTCCTCAAGCCCAGGGAGGCTGAAATACTGAGGAACATGCAAAAGTTCACATTTTTTCACACCCCTTTATGAAGTGTTGGACGCACAGGGTACGTGAATGCTCCAAAACTACTGACAGTCACATGCAGAGCAGAGTGGCTATGAGCAAAAATGATGTATTTACCGAGAAACATGACTGTTGCCTTGTCATATGTCGTAAGGGCTCAGACAGCCCTTTAATAAAATAAGTATATAGAGCCTGTAAGTACACAGAGCCTGTACTCCAAAACAGATGCATTTACTTGTTCACATTTGAGTGACTGTAAGTGCCATCCTTTTCAGGGGCAGAGCCTAGCCGAAGACAAAGCATCAGTGTCTCCTGAAGGGTGTGCAGTGCTCCTGGAAAACTTGATTCCAAAGCTGTCCCAAGGGTTCTCTACTTAGGCTCTAGATCTTCTAAGTAAAAAATACTCCAGCTCTGACTTCCAGTTACCCTTGTGCTCAGGGAGGAAGACAGAATTGCGGCTTCCATTAATATGACAAAAGTTGTGTTCCAAGAGGAAATGCAATTACTGCAGTGTTTTAAGCTAGGCAGAATGCATACTGAAATTCCAAATGTGGAATAAAAGATGTGGAATAAAATTCCAGATGTGGAAAAACTATGCTGCTTGCTAACTAGCAATTTTTGTCTGCTTCAAAACCATGACATCCCACATCATCAACATAACCTGAAGCATTTTAGGAAAAGACTTCTAGCTGGAATTTTCTTAGAATCCAAACAATCTTTTACTGATCTCAATCTCCAAGTATGACCTAAAGTGCATCTCACCTTGGAATTCAACAAAAGGAAGAGGGGATGATCTGGAGTTGTCTGAGCTCGCCACTGAAGAACATCTGCTAAATACAGGAACTGAAACAGGAAAAAAAGGAGACACTCAGATTCACTCAAAATGCACCATGCTTAGTTTCAGCAGAATACCATAACTGGTCTTCTCTCATTTTGAGAAGCCAATTCAAATACTTAATAATACCGGGACATCAGTGTTACCTTTCTTGCCTGGTCGTTATCCTCCAACTGGGTAACATCTCTCCCTGAGGCTTGTGCAATTCTCTTCCCAGCAACAAGGTTTCCTACTATCATTGAAGCAGGACCAACATCTGCATTTTGAAAAAACAGTGCAAAATGAGGAAAAATAATGCAAGGAACATGTAATAATCTATAATTCAGCCTGCAGATTACTATAAATGCCATATGTAACATAGATCTGAAAAGATGAAAAGCTAAAACGAAGGATCGTATTGCATAGAAAAAGAGAGAAGAGGATAGTACGGTACACTAAAAATCAGTCCATTATCAGTATGGTACATTAAAAATCAGTCTACTACTGATTCAGCAAATTGAGGTCTGTCTGTACTTCAGTTTTATTATGCAAGTTACCATCCTTCGCAAGATGGTCAGCACAGGAACGATTTATAACATAGCTACAGAAGCATGAAATGGGTACGTGCTGTACGTCCTTGCATTTACCTAGGATTCGAGGCAGACCATAATGCTCTCACTGAGCTCTGGGCTGCTCTGACAACACCACTAGCTCTGCCAAGTTAGGCAGCTTAAAGCCATCCAACATACACAGCCCTGAGCTGTCATGTTGCCTCTAGATCATACTCCATGCATACCCTCAGAGACAGACACGCAGAACTAAAGAGCATGCTCTGGTTTACTCACCTGGTTGTTTCTGTCGAGGCTTAGGCAGGTTAGTAACGCAAGTATGTGGACACATCAAGACATTACAAGGGTGCAGAGCACCCTCTAAAAAGCGCTGCTTGGTTTCTGAAATATGAATTCCTCCAAGTGGAGCCTTTGGCAAAGTGTTGGCTGGCACCAAGGCAAGACAGTAGACGCCCACTTGGTGAATGCTATCAATTGCCTTGATAAAAAGGAAAAAAACCAAACAAACAAAAAACCATTCCACGTTATCAGATGGGATGTAGCTAGAGCAAGAATTTGAATTCAAGTCATTTTATAACATTAACATTTTTACTTGCACCACAATTTGCAAATAAAGGGTCCAATTCTGCACTCACTGAACTCATAGAAGTTGCGCCATGACTTCAGTGGGAGCAGGAGCAGACCCAGGATTTTGCTTGTGCACTCTATCAAGGGGATGCCACCTGCACATCAGGGATTAGGAAAGTCTCTTAAAAGTGGGCAAAAAGTGCAGAGATTTTAAAAAGTCAAAATTATACCACAGAAGATTTAGCACGTATGGCACAATCACAAAAGCGCAGTAGAACATAAAACCACAAGAATAGGGAAATATCTTGCTGCCTAAAACTTAAGTGTCTATTTTAGCTATGACACTTCTAAAAAGAGAAATAAAAGTATTTTCTCCCATGAAAAACAGCCTATTATCAGATGTTCCCTCCAAAAAGATTATAAAGCTGAAATTAGACAGAAACCATTATTACACAACTGCCTTACTTTTAAGAAGCATCTTCCCTTAAGTTGTTCTCTCTAGCCTTCCCTTCAGTTGTCCCTTCACCAGAGTCTTCTTCCATAATTGCTCTCTCACTTTTTACTTCCTTAGAATTGATCGATTAATTCTGAAATCCTCAAACGCAAATCTACCAGAATTCTCCTCCCTCCTGGCCCCCCACAAAAACACAATAAAGTAATCAAGGGAAAAAGTTTTTAATGCTTGTGGTTGGAGATCTAGAATAATGATGTTAGTGACATAAAAAGATTTTAGGGTCTGTTTTGATACTTGGCACTAAGTATACCCTTAAACATTTTCAGACTTAACTCTCCCAGCCAGTATGAAATCAGTAGAGATATGTAGAATTAAAACAAAAACTATCATCCTTAGGACTTTAAGAATCCTAGCAGTACGAAGTTAAACATTCTGAAAAGAAGTCTTAGTTTTTACAAGTTTGTTAACTATCAACCCTGAAATACAGTCAGAAGTCAGCTTATTACAACTGTCTGTAGTTACACGGATAGGTTTTTCTTATGGAAAAAAAGATGCTCTAAGATTCTCATTTCATACATCAGCCTTATTCACCTGGAAAGAGAGAAAGGACAGACTGACTACCTGTAGAACCCTGCTCATCCACTGAAAACTATCCTCCTCTGATGCATCAGGGCGCTGCTCTGCCACAAGCACTATTCGATCATCATGCAAAACGGTCACAGAAAACACTGCTATCCTAAAACGCAAAGGACAGAAGAATGATAGGATGCAACATATGATGAACATAGCATGGTTTATTATAATGTGGAAATGACTGCAACCTTTAATGGTACTGTTTCAACACACAAGCATTATTCATGCCAGCTCATCACAAAATCACAGACAAATTTAGAACAAATGTAGGTTCATTACTGTAATTTATTTCTGTTGGGGGTCAAGTGAACTTGCAGTCACCAACGTAGTAAGCGTTTAACACAGGCAGGTTCCATACATGCAGGGGCTGTGCAAACCTTGCCTATATAACTCTGTCGTGCACACTAAACCTGTTGCACCTACATATGATGTCCCTCATGAAAGACAACTATGCCAAATTACTGACCAGCATGTCTGTCAATGCTTGCACTGAAAAAAACTTACTCCCCTTTGTGAATTAAGTTAGTTTTAGGCTTGCATCTTCTAGGATAAAATATTAATAATGCGTCAACCAGGTATGTGCCATTATTTTTATGATATGTGAATTGCACAAGTGATGCAAAAATGAGGAAAGTTTGACTTTCATAAAATTATAGAATGGTTCATGTCAGAAGGGACCTTTAAAGATCATCTAGTCCAACCCCCCTGCAATGAGCAGGGACATCTTCAACTACATCAGGTTGCTCAGAGCCTTGTCCAGCCTGACCTTGAATGTTTCCAGGGATGGGGCATCCACCACCTCTCTGGGCAACCTCTTCCAGTGTTTCACCACCCTCATCACAAAAAATTTCTTCCTTATATCTAATCTGAACCTACCCTCTTTTAGTTTAAAATCATTACTCCCTGTCTTATCACTACAGACCCTATTAAAAAGTCTGTCCCCATCTTTCTTATAAGACCCCTTTAAGTATTGAAAGCCCGCAATAACGTCTCCTCAGAGCCTTCTCTTCTCTAGGCTGAACACCACCAACTCTCTCACAGCCCTTCCTCATAGGAGAGGTGTTCCATCCCCCTGATCATTTTTGTGGCCCTCCTCTGGACCTGCTCCAACAGGCCCATACCTTTCCTGTCCTGAGGACTCCAGAGCTGGACGCAGTACTCCAGGTGGGGTCTCACCAGAGCAGAGTAGAGGGGCAGAATCACCTCCCTTGACCTGCTGGCCACGCTTCTTTTGATGCAGCCCAGGATATAGTTGGCTGGGCTGTGAGCGCACATTGCTGCTGGCTCATGTCCAGCTTTTCATCCACCAGTACCCCCAAGTCCTTCTCGGAAGGGCTGCTCTCAATCCCTTCATCCCCCAGCCTGTATTGATGCCAGGGGTTGCCCCGACCCAGGTGCAGGACCTTGCACTTGGCCTTGTTGAACCTCATAAGGTTCACATGGGCCCATGTCTTGAGCTTGTCCAGGTCCCTCTGGATGGCATCCCGTCCCTCAGGCATGTCAACCGCACCACTCAGCTTGGTGTCATCTGCAAATTTGCTGAGGGTGCACTCGATCCAACTATGTCATTGATGAAGATATTAAACGGGACTGGTCCCAATACGGACCCCCCCCGAGGGACACCACTTGTCACTGATGTCCATGTGGACATTGAGCCGTTGACCACCAAAGAGCAATAAGGTTGGTGATACAACACATGCTATCTCTGAAGGTCCTTCGGCAGCCTCAGCACTCCTAGTTTGTTCTTTAGAACATGCTGCAAAGTTCTTCCCTAGGCCACTCTGCATGAAAGGCTCAGGTGGACAAAGGGGAGTTGTGTTTTACATTTGGCATACAAGCTTCATTTGACTGTCTTAAGAGAAGCTTTGAAAGAAGTTTTAAATAGACACTTGAAGATCTATGCTTATATTATGTGAAAGTAATTTTAAATCTATTATGCATGAAGCAGGGTGTCAATATTTGTCTTCCAAGTTAGCAGGGACAGCCAAGTTCTTATCTGGCATATCACAACCTAGTGCCACCTTTCCTACAAAATACACATGTAAAAATTCACATGCAGAGCTCCTGTGTACACTATGTTACTTGTTGATCATTTGCGGGTGAAAAAAGGAGCAATGAAGTCCAATCAGCAGTGGTGAAGTTTTTAGTATACTCACCTTCCACGATAGACAAACTTCATGGGTTCGACTGCCAATGCAGTGGCTACCACATCATCCGCATTGTGCCTGCGGCCACTAACTGTCATTAGGCCATCCAATTTTCCTACCACAAACACCAAATAGTCCTGAAAAGAAGACAGGATTAGAAATAGAGGGGAAAAACCTCCAGACTCCCAGCGATACATGCCTGACTAAAGCCAACAATATTGAGGTCACTGCCCTGGCACAGAATTCTGCTGAATTCAGCGGCATCACTTAAGAGTTGGGAATCAGGACAAAGCAGGGCCCCAGATGGCTCATTCACACTTACAGGACCCACAAAGCCAAGCAATCCTGTTCTTGTAAAGGGTTGGTCTGAAACAGGCACGCCGGCTGCGGTCAGTGGAATGGCCTGAAAGAACACATAAATATTCAGACACTCACAGTACTGATAAGAAAAGTGAAGTTAAAATGCTTTCTGCCTCTGTTTCATTGCAGCTCTACAGAGTTGAAAAATTACACAATGACAACAGTTACTATCATGTCAAGTATGAGCAACAGCTTTCTGAATATGAAGAACACACCAATTCTTAAGTCTGTGGTAGCCGCCTTATCTTTTTCTCAGCTACTTAGCCTTCATAACAAGAGCTCACAGCGCTTTTTAAATCAGGTTTTATAGTATGCACTCATATAGCACTTAATCAGAAAGTCTTTCTGTTGCTACTATTAACATCCCCGATGAGATATGTACCCAGACATATCACTTCAATTGCGACAAACGCTACACTATCAGAACTTTAAGAAAGTTAAGTTTGCTGCAATTATGGGACTGCCTACAACAGAGAACCAGAGCAAAAGCATTAAGCTCATCAGCAAGTTCCTCTCATCTGCTCAGGAGGTTTCCTTGCCTTCCCCCCACGCCCCAAGTCTTCCATTACATCAGGTTTCTCGATGGCTCTCTCGCTAGCTAAGGACAGTGCTGAAAGCTAAGCTGTTTAAAGTGCTAAGGCTGGGCAAGCTGACAGAAAGAGCTTTTTTCAGAGAAGACTATGGTCAGGATTTCTTTCATCTCTCTGGTAGAACTCCATACTTCAGCCAAGTCTTCAAACTGCTGCCCAGTGTAACACTACTGTGTGTGTGACTCCCAAAGGACTTTCACTCCTTTCTTGCCAGAAAAGGAAAACCATGAAATTGGGGTACAAATTAAAGCAAAAGCTTTACTTTGACAAACTACAAGGCTTACGACTGTTATGCTATCATCCTTACTATCTCTTCTTCCATATACATAATTTCATATGTCCAACAGCAAACTGTTTAGTGTTCTAAGCATTACAGCAAATCAACACTAAAGTTGATTTTGAAAAGCACATACTGTTTGCAATACACAAAGGAAGCTTTTCTAAATAATTTACTATATCTGCACAAATGCATTTTGATTGTATGAAGAAGCTCACAAATATCAGACTAACTTCTAACTCTACATCCCAAGCTGTGCATCAATAAACTTGAAATGTCTTCAGGTAACTTTACATAAGACTGCTGTGTTAATACAGAACTAAGGTGAATTTAAATGCTAACATAGGCACAACACTGGATAGCAGAACACAGAGGCAGCTGATTGACTGCTGATGGTGCTTTCTATTTTTGGTTATAAAAGACAGAATTTCAAGTTCTGATAGACAATGAAGCAAAGTGTATTTGGCCATGGCTTTTTCTAATAAAATAAAAAAGCAAGTTTAAGGAACAAATAAGTTTATTTGCAAAAAGAAATACTAGAAATGTAATGATGAAACTTTATATTACAAAGGGAAATACAAACCTCGAACACATTCTTGGTGATTCCGAGGAGGCCGAAATATGCCATCCCAGTTGCACCTGAATTCACACATATTTCTCCAACCTCATCGGCTTTACACAGATAAGGAGTCCCATCCACCTTCACAACACACACGTTCGCTAAAGGGAGAGGAAGAACACAGAATCACAGCATTGGTATGCTTCAGCAGCTGACACAGAAGTTGCTTTGCCACTGACAGGCAGATAAAGATTTTAATATCAATTATCTATCAGCTGCAGCAAAAACACAGCATGCAAGAGAGCTCTATCTATCTTTTTGGCAGCCTGTGTAATGTGTTCTCCAAGATTAAAGATGCAAGTTCACAAATGCAATTTTTTTTTTCTTACAGGGCTTCACAGCCTACACATCAGCTGCAACTGAATCCAAAACTGTTGCAATTGCTTTTCAACATGAAGGCAGATGGTTTGATCAAGTATAAGCATATACGAGAATAAAGATGAAAAATAAGAAGATACCAATTACAGACATTCCATTCCTTTTATTGATCGCACACTTTGGTATTCATACTATCATCCCTTAATTTATGTGAGAAACACATTAGAAATGGAGAGAAAACCAGGCTATTTTATACTCTCACTGTCGGGTCAATGATTTTTCTGTGTTATGTCCCATCTTCTTTTAAAGCAGGCCAGTCTGCCAACTATGATTTGGAGACCACAGACATCTCACAGAGTTGTCCCTTACTGAACTTACTCCTGTGACTACATATTATCTCTTCCCTATCCTCAGTTTGATGACCTTCTTCAACTCACTAAAAGGATTGAATTTCATAAAGGTCCTACTGCTATTACCCTTACCAATTTTCTTCTGAAATCTCAGAAGTCTTCCTACACTGAAATTTTCTTATTTTTAATCAAGGATATACACACTTGTAAACCAAATATTACACTGAGCTTTGCTCTGGACACTGGTTATATTTTACTTCTGAAGCCACTGTTTCCTCAGAGGTTTCTCTGGCTAAGTAGAGCCCTTGCTTAAGCAGTCTGGATTTGTCCTTTCCCAGTCTGAAAGGGAAAGGAAAAAGGATATGGAGGGAGAAGGCACAATGGAGCAAGGAAGCTTAGCTTAGCACTTAAGACTCAAGATTAACAAAGAAATCAAAATGGCTACCTGGGTCAATACAAAATAAACAGAGCCTTTGAAAGATAACACAGACTATACCATAAATTAATGTTCTGCCCTCTCCCATTGCATCTGCTTCCAACTCAGATTATCAGAGTACTTTGTGGTCATGCATACTGTATTAAAGAAAAGAAAATAACCATGCAACCCCAGAGATATCAGAAATTTATTTAATTGTCTTATTTCCATCAGGACCTTTTGAATGTTTTGGCCACGGAACATATGTCAGATGGGAAGCCCAGTTATCTGGGCTTACAACACCCATTATGAAGGACTGTATTACTGTTTTCTAATTTAGCCAATCTTAAGTGATATACAGATAGCCCTTTCTTTTACCACTGTTCAACTAGCATGAAGAGAAATCATAAATGGAAAGCGGCACATTTCCGTTAATACTAATACATGATAAAGCCAGCTTTGCTGCAAGCACGGACCAAGAACTCTGCTGGTAGAAAAGCTTCATAGGTACATTTTCTAATCTCAGAGAAGTCTTCAGTTCTCAACAACTTAGATCTGAACAGGAGAGACAATAATTCATGCTACCAATAGATCAACCTCTAAATTATCTTTGTTTCATAAAAATTATTTATCAGAACAACTAGCATTTATTAAAAAAATGTTTGGAACCATGCAATGATAACCTTTGGTGACCAAATAAGGAGACGCCACTCAAATTCTGGTACAGGTCCAAGTCCAAATTAGAACAACAGTTTCAGTTGCTGAAAATAATATGTATGAACTAGAAGGTTGGAATTAAATTATACAGTATGAACTATCAGTTAGTTGTGCAAAAAACACATTTTGCAATTTAGGAGGAGAAACTGGAAAAAAAGGCTGTTTAAAACTTAATGGTAAATTGAAACAGAATAAATAGTTTGTTACTACAGGAAATAACTTGAGTTAACCTCAGAACTCTGTATGTAACGCTTAAGCAATGATGCGGAGAGAAGTGTTAATAACTGGAGAAAGTGCAACAATTTGTAGGCATACGCAAATGTTACAGTCCTCAACTCATTCACAAACATGGAAAAACCAACAGATTAGCCTACAGTCCCCAAATGATGCTCCATCCATGAAGCCCAAGGACAATCCTATCACCCTAATCAAGTAAAAAAAAAATACTTACCAGTAACCAATGTATGATACACGTACATTCTAACAGCAGGCATAGTTCTGCCCTGCCATGTGATACTGCAAGGTTTTCCTTTTGCAGTATCTGTAGAGCCTGTACTCTCGCTTCTCCTTCTTTTCCTGCTTCATGTGTGACATACAAGAGAGTGCATCTACCACCATTTCAGTCTCTCTCAACAGCATTGCATCTGAAAAAGAATTAGAGAGAAGGGAAAAGCAAATGGGACGGGAATGTACATGTGGACTACACACACGAAGAATACTGATTACTGGTAAGAAAGCTTGCTTTCTTCAAATGAGTCCACATGTACATTCTTATAGATGGTGACTCTCAGCACTTAGCCCTGCCATGAGATTTCTGGCAGAGGATGAGAATCTTACTGTGCAAACAAATGACTGCACTGATGCCCTACCAAAGACTGGATTCAGCTTTGGATGTTTCAAGACCAGCACAGCATGAATGCAAGAAGAATGTCAAAGGCCTGCACAGCAGAAGGCTACTACCAAAGGTGCCTGATGAGTGTTAGAAAGTGCTCTCTTGTTCCACCTTCATGGTTTCATAGTGGATCCGTATGCAACTGATATCCATCTGGATTGTTACTGTGTGCCAACAGTGGAACTCCAGGATCTTCTCATAGCAAGCAAGTTGTCCTAAAAGGCCTGGGTCCGTGAGAATAAAAACAAGAGGGCCCTCCTTGCACTACAGTCTTTAGTTATAACTTCTGTTCTAGAAGCATGAAGCCTTAGGAAAAATACTAAAAGGCTAGGATAAAATGCCTCTACCACCATTGTGGAAGGTATTTGCAGGGTTTCCAGAGAAGCCTAATCTTTGAAGAAACAGCATATGGGGATGTCCAATACAAGGACTTGAATCTTTCCCTGCTCTTCTGAGAAGGGCAAAAGGCATAAAGCAAGCCAACTTCCTAGATAAGGATGAACAAGTATCCAGACTCTAAAGGTGGTCACACAAGCATCCAAAGCACAACATTTAAATTGGAAGAAAACATCTCATCACAAGTGTACACATTGACACAGATCTCCAAGAGAAGAAGTTCTGCAGCGGCAGGCTGTTATGCCATCATGTGATAGACTGAAGCCAAGCAGAACACACAGAACTGATTACTACGATAAATTCTAAGGACTGAGTGGGAATGAGGTACTGCTATCTCACATTCACAACCTAAGGAAAAAGACTAAAGAACAACACAAAGTTGTTCTGTAACAACTCCTTTCACAAATCAGGCACTGAGATAAAGGAACCATATTCCTCTGCAGTGAAGATGCATCATGATAACTACAAGAACCTGGACAAATGTTTGCTGAGACATGGACAAAGGAAACAATAACATCCAAGACATCCATAGACTGGAGACAAAGTAAGCATCCTGCCATTTGAGAAACTTGAACCATTCTCCTTGAACTTCTGGGAAAGGTACTGAATACAGTCACAATCCAGAACTTGAAACTGTATATGCATAAGTTCATCTTGCAGAAGCCTAAGATCTGGCACCAACCTGAAGTTTTCTGCTTGAGTATAAGAAAGTAGCTGCTGCAGCACTCTTTCTATGAATCAGGCTTTGTATGATTAGGAGCTATAGGGATATAGATCTTCTGGTTTAGACAGGGTTACTCTCCTGTCAAGAAAGAATGTGAGAAAGATCCCTGTGAAAGAATGGAAATGTTCAGTTGAGAAGTAGCAGGGCGGCAAACTTAACTGAATACCCTGAGCATCCACATCCAAGTCCAAGCATAAGGTAGAATAAGCTTCCAAGATGACAGATGATATGGCAATCGTACCCCAGTTGATGTGAAAGTTGGAGGCACAAAACAGGCAGAAGAAGAGAGGTTTAGTACCTTCCCTACCCTTTTTACCAGTCCAATTTGAAAAAATGAACTGAAGATTATTATGAGCCAAATATTACTTCTTAGCAACATCAGTCCCAGACAGAAACCACACAAAATAGCCCAAGGTGGTCAACAGGTGAGGCAAAACATCATCCCTCCAGGAGCTGCAGAGAAGATTCCAGGGGAATGCATACTAGGCTCTCTCTTAAGAATTCACTTGCTGTCTTTGATGGGAAGATTTCTTCATGGATGCTTGCACTTCCCTGGTGGCTCTTGTGATTCGCATTCACGGTAGATAGTGAAAGTGAACAGCCAAGGCAACTGAAGAGAATGTGGCATCAAGAGTGGCCTATGGGTTAAACAGCAGTGACATAAGACATAATCCTGGTGCTAAGGGGTCTGTTGAATAAGATCCCCTAAGCAGGTGGGCTCAGTGTCTCAGAACAAATAGCAAGATCTGAAGAAAAGGAGGGTGAAAGTGGACACTTTATCTATGACCTTTTAACCAGCTGGTTCCTGAATAAAGTACGCCAGGGATCTTCAAAGGTAATGAGATCAAAACCATTTGGCTTGACTACACAAGCCTCAGTGACTACTAGTTCTTGGCTAGTAGCTCACAGCAGGTTTGACCAAATGAAATTCAGGAATGTGAGCTCCTATGTCATAAGATGTTTGAAAGACTAGGGCATGTAGTCACTTCCAAGACCTTAAATGTATTCAATGGGGATCAGAAGATGGAACAAAGCCTTCAGGGATGGCATCTGACTCAAATTAGGCCTTTGGTGAAAGCACAGCAATCTAAGGAAAGGAAAAAAATACAAAACCAAAACCAGATAAAGAGCAAGACTCATCAGTCAGCAGAGTAATTCAAGAGGGCAACTAACAGGAAAGGAAATGGTGGTATGTTCTCTCCTGTATGCCAAACACCAAGTGAGAATGGACAGAGCACATCCTCCATGAACACTACATAGGAAAAAGCATACATCTTACAAGGTAAGGCACAAGTATATCCACTGTTAGAATGTACATGCAGACTCATTTGAAAATAAGTCATTAATTTCCTTAAGTCATTAATTTCTTTTCATTTGGCACACATCTATAAATAACTGCTAGCCTTTTTACTTTCTTCCTACTCTGGAAGCTTTTAACTTTTTTTTTTTTAAAAGAGACAGTCACAGGGAACAAAATCATTGGATTATCCTCTAGAAAGAACTCTATTGCGTATGTTCTGACTTAAGGAACGTACAGAGAAATTTCTGCTAAAATATACCTTCAGACCTGGAATTTTTGTCATTTGCTCAAGCTGAAGTTAATCTGCCCCAGATACTGATAGCCCAATGCTGATCGGAGTTTTGAAAGAGTTAATTTGTTAAGTTGCCCAACTCCTGCTTAACTTACAAGTAGTTTTGCCACTTACTACTATATTTTAAAATAGTAACAGCCATCAATTACAAGTCCTATCACTTTGAGGCACTAAATGGATACACATTTAACTGTTTTCCCCTCACACAATCAGACAAGTCACTCGACGTTTCTTACTAATGTAGAAAGTCATGGTAGTGTTATCAATTGTCTGTCAATGGCATCCTAAACCAGAAGGGTCCATTAGATTTGCCAGACAATGCTCCAAGGCATTTGACAAAGCAGAAGGAGTTTTGTCAAAGATCCCTCTCGCTACCCAATTAAGCATTTCACAAGGACAGGGACATGTTTTTCATTAACAACTTACATAGAAGAGGAAGGTGAAATTACTTACCCACAAACATACAGGTAATTCTTCAACATCATAAGGCAGACTCAAACCTGCCACTGAGCAAATGCATCATGGAAGATTAACCAACTGGACTTACAGCTGTAATGGTTGAATATGAAGAATAGCTTAAGGTGCAACACAACTATAGGCTGCTCTGTGTCTTAGTGTAGACAAGCACACTCTGCCCAGAGAGCAAGCCTACAGCAAAGCCAGGAGGATCTCCATGTGATAAATTGATCCAAAGAAAGATTTTAATCGATCCTGCATCAAATACCGCTTTTTTGAACTGTCAAAAACTGGACCAACATCCAGTTCAACCTCAGTCGGTTCACCAAAGGATTCATGACTACCTGAAGGGCATGCAAACTTGTTCCCTCCATGTTCCTGTGACTAACCCATAATCTAAGCAGAAGATTGGGAGCACAGCTAAATTTCAGCGGGGTTTCAAGGGGACATCAGTAGTCCAAACAGCCAAATCAGATAGCAGTAGTAGTCCATGCTATCTGTATTCTAGTTGAAGTGGAAAAATAACCATTCTGTTGAGACACAGAAGCCAGTCACAGCTGACTGTCTTCTGGGTCTTTGCAGACAAGTTTAATAACCTGAATTTGAACATTCAGATGAAGCAATTCAGAAGCTATTAAGTCACATTAGGTCACCATACTCTTTTTCCTGCACTCATGTTTTCACATTGAGGCCATACAACAATGCATAGTCATTATCCTCGATGGCTGTATTCACATTGGCCTGCCTTTACAACCTTACTTCCTAGAGTGTTAAGTTGAAGCAGAAGTCATTTTGCTGTAAATTACCTGGCCCACCTATCTTGACTCAGATCTGTGATGCTATAGGATGCTCATAAGGATCATAAGCAGAAAAGAGAAATGGTGATATAATGGTAACTGCCAGAGTAAAGATGACACAAGGATTTTTCACAGACCCACCCAGATACCACCTGCCCGAGGATGCCTGGCACACTGAACTCTAACAGGATCTGCAGAATGCATACAGTTCTATGAACATATCTAGGAATGTATTAAAACCCTCCTGCTGGCCACAAAGCCCTTGCTCCCAGAAGAACATTTTGAATATCTTGCCTTGCCTATCTACCTAGAAGGTCAGAATAGAGATGTTCAATATTCTGCAGTTAAAATAAGCAGGTTGGACATGAATCCCCACAGGAAGAGCTCCTTTCCCTTTATTTTGGTATGAAGTGCAGAGTTTCTGCTCTGTCTTTTATTGGTAGCAGAAGGAAGCTCTGAATGTGAATTCAAGTTCAGTAAGAATAACTGAACCACCAACCTTATTGGTTGCAGAGTGCTTCTGGGAGTAATGAGGAAAATGAAACAAGATCAGTGCCACTTGTTACACAATGGCTGAAATTTTTATCAGCAGACTGGAAAGGTGTCTGCCTCCTCTTAGTCATAACGAGGACCTTGATGTACTGAGAAGAGGTGGTTGCTGAAATAGCACAAGGTGGCTCTTCCCTTCATCTTTACCTTGAGTAAATGCTCTACAGAGAGGAGGGCTTTGGAACCACAGCTCAGCAAGGCATGAGGTTCATAATGGGACCAAGAATAGCAAAGCCACAGGTGCCAAGGGCATGACTGGAATGAATCAGGTTCTTTGGTCACTACATAGTAAACCTGAAGGAGTAAGGAGAATTTAAAAAAAAAACAAAAACCAACAACTGTATCTCATCCTCTCCAAGCACACCCAGACCAGGTCAGGACAGGGCCTGAAGCTAGTGGTACCCTCAGACAGATAGTGTGAGGGAACGTTACACTACCAACCTAGATGTTGCAATCCTCACTTCTGGAGTAGAGGGCACTAAATGGTCTTTCAGGACACAGATCCCAGTCATTGTCCACAGTCTTAGGTCTGGTTTGGCACCCTAATTTTATTAATCTTCTTCAGAATGCTCTCCTCTCCAAATAATGCATGACTCAGCAGCCTAGCCTCAAAAGAGAACAACAAGGAAGAGACAAAGTCTCCTTGCTACAATCCACTTAATGGGCTGGGGAATAATGCCCCTATCTACCTACTTTAGGAAGCACACTGTTGCAAACAGACGTCATTAAGAAACTGAGGTTAATCCAGGACCAACTAGTTTGCGGGGATATCCAGAGTTTGGGACTCTCAGAATGGTTGAGGTTGGAAGGGACCTCTGGAGGTCATCTGGTCCAACCCCTCAGCTCAAGCAGGGCCACCTAGAGCCAGCTGCCCAGGACCATGTCCGGACGGCTTTTCAACATCTACAAGGATGGAGACTTGACAACCTCTCTGGGCAACCTATTCCAGTGCTCAGTCACCCTCACAGTGGAAAAAGTTTTTCCTTCTGTTCAGAGGGAAGCTCATGTGTTTCAGTTTGTGTCCATTAGCTCTTGTTCTGTCATGGGACAACACTGAAAAGAGCTTGACTCAGTCTTCTCTGTAATCTCCCTTCTGATACTTGTACACCAACGTGTACAAGTGGGGATGGGATCCCCACTGAGCCTTCTCTTTTCCAGGCTGAACAGTCTTGTGCCAGTGCTCAGTTACCCCTGCATAAAGTTTTTCCAGATGCTCCAGTCCCCTATTCATCCTTGTGGCCCTTCACTGGACTCACTTCAGTAGCTCCATCTCTCTCTTGCACTGGGGAGCCCAGCCATGGGCACAGTACTGCAGCTTGTGGCCTCACCAGGGCTGAGCAGAGGGGAAGGATCACCTCCATTGACCTGCTGACAACGCTCCTCCCAGTGCACCATTAGCCTTCTTTGTTGTAAGGGCACATTCCGTTTCACATTCAACTTGGTGGCCACCATGAACCCCAGGGCCCTTTCTGCAAAGCTGCTCTCCAGACAGTTGGCTCCCAGCATGTCCTGGTGCATGGGTTTATTCCTCCCCAGGGGGCAGGACTTTGCACTTCTCCTTGTTGAACTTCGTGTCAGACCATTCCCTCAGCCTGCCAAGGTCCCTCTGGATGGCAGCACAACCCGCTGGTGTGTCAGACATTTCTCCTCCCAGCTTTGTGTCATCTGCAAACTTGCCGAGCATACACTCTGCCCCATCATCCAGACCATTAATGAAGATGCTGAATAGAGCTGGAGCCAGTATTGAGCCCTGGGCTACACAGCTAGTTACTGGCTTCCAACTAGACTTTGTGCCACCAATCACCACCCTCTGGGCCTGGTCGTTCAGCCGGTTTTCAATCCACCTCCCTGTCTGCTCATTCAGCCCATACTTCATCAGCTTCTCTATGAGGACCTAACAGGAGACAGTGTCTAAAACCTGACCAAAATCAAGGTAGACAATGTCCACTGCTCTCCCCTCATCTACCAAGCCAGTCACTTCATTGTAGAAGGCGATCAGGTTTGTCAAGCATGACTTCTCCTTGGTGAATCCATGGTGACTACTCCTGATGACTTTCTTGTTCTCCATGTGCTGGAGAAAATGTTTTCCAGAATTAGTTGTTCCATCATCTTTGCAGGGTTTGAGGTGAGGCTGACCAGCCTGTAGTTCCCTGGGTTCTCCTTCTTGCCCTTCTTGAAGACAGAAGTGACATTTGCTTTCCTTGAGTCCTCAGGTACCTCTCCCAGTTGCCGTGGTCATTGAGATTGTTGAGAGTGGCCTCACAATGACATCAAATAGCTCCCTCAGCACTCATGGGTGAATCCCACCAGGGCCCATGGACTTGTGCATGTGTAGTTTGCTTAAGTATTCCTTAACTTCATCTTTTCTACCAAGGGTATGTCTTACTTGCTCCAGACTTCCCCCCAGATCTCCAGGGCCTGGGATTACCTGGGATGGTAAAGACTGAGGTGAAGAAGGCATTCACTATCTCAGCCTTTTCCATGTCCTGTGTCACTGGGTCCTCCGCCTCATTCAGCAGCAGGCCCACATTTTCCCTGGTCTTCCTTTTGTCACCTATGTATTTACAGAAGCCCTTCTTGTTGATTTTAACATCCCTCCCCTGATTCAATTTCAGCTGGGCTTTGGCTTTCCTTACCCCTACCAACTCTGCATGCTCAGACAGTGTCTCCATATTCCTTTCAGCCTACTTGCCCCTCCTTCCACCTTCTGTATACTTCCTTATTATGTATGGTTTCTGACACAAGCTCCTTGTTCATCCATGCAGGACTCCTGGCATTTTTTCCTGACTTCCATCTCTTTGGGATGGACTGCTCTTGATCTTGGAGGAGGCGATCCTTGAATATTAGCCAGCTTTCTTGGGCCCCTCTCCCCTCCAGGGCCTTATCCCATGGGACTCTACCAAGCAGATCCTGAAGAGGCTGAAGTCTGCTCTCCTGAAGTGCAGTGTTGTGATCTTGCTTTCTTTTTTGCCCTGCTCCGTCCTCTCAGGACCTTGAACGCTTCTATCTCATGGTCACTGTAGCCCTGAACCTTCACATCCCCAACGAGCGCCTCCTCATTTGTGAGTATGAAATCCAGCAAAGACCCTCTCCTCATTGGCTCCTCTATCACTTGGCTCAGGAATTTGACATTGATGCTCTCCAGGAACCTTCTGGATTGCTTATGCCCTGTCACGTCGTCCCTCCAGCACACATCGAGGTGGCTGAAGTCCCCCATGAGGACCAGGGCCTACAAACATGAGACAGCTTCTAGCTGTCTGCAGAAGGCCTCGTGCTCTTGTTCTTCCTGGTTGGGTAGTCTCTGGCAGACAGCCACTACAATGTCACCCATACCGGTCTGCTCTTTAATCCTTACCTATAAGCTCTCAATTGGCTTCTCACCCATCCTCAGGTGAGCTCCGTGCATTCCAACTGTTCCCTCACATAAAAAACCTGTTCTCTCCTGTCCTTCCTGAACAGACTGTATCCCACCATGTCTCTGTGATCCCAGGTACGTGAATGTGTCTAGAGGAGGGCAACAAAGCTGGTGACAGGGCTGGAAGGCATGTCCTGTGAGGAATGGCTGAGGACTCTGGGTTTGTCTACTTTGGAGAAGAGGAGGCTGAAGGGCGACCTCATTGCTCTCTACAGCTTCCTGAGGAGGGGAAGTGGAGAGGGAGGTGCTGATCTCTTCTCCCTGGGATCCAGGGACAGGACGCATGAGAATGGTTCAAAGCTGCGCCAGGGGAGGTTTAGACTGGACATTTAGACTGGAAGAATTTCTTTACCGAGGGGGTGGTCAAACACTGGAACAAGCTTCCTAGAGAGGTGGTCAATGCCCCAAGCCTGTCTGTGTTTGAGAGGCATTTGGACAATGCCCTTAATAACATGCTTTAACTTTTGGTCAGCCCTGAAGTGGTCAGGCAGTTGGACTAGATGATCGTTGTAGGTCCCTTCCAACTGAAAGTCTATTCTATTCTATTTTATTCTAACACTCCTGGATGAAAGATAGTATTTCTTACTACGCTTTACGTTTTGTTCTGCTCTGCTATATTTGTTGTTACATAGCTGTATGTCAGTCAGCACTAATGCTAACAAGTAACACAACTCTGCAGACCAGCCAAAAGCATCTGCCCATACCAAAACCTATGGTCATTCATATTCATCGTTGATTAATCTCTACTGAAAACACTGAATAATCTAGTTGAGACACTACTTAACCATCATGTGTTTAGGTAATGTGTCAAAACGTAAGTCATATTACCTTGAAGGTATTTATCATTTCACATTTTTATTTATTTCATCAGTACAAGTATACTAGTAAAGATAACGTGGAGTATGCTTAAACCTATATGAGATGCTTTCCTACCTCCAGGCATAATCTGACCAACATCCTGTACAGTTAACACTGACAACTTCTCTTCTGTATCCACTCTTATCACGCTGAAACTCAGACAATTCATAGATAACACTGCTTTTCCTGGAGGAGGCCCACCCAATTCTGGAGGTCTGAAAAACAGAAAGTCAAATCAGATATGACTCAACAGACCAATGGCAATGTGGTCACCAAAAACATTGTGTAAGTCTCTCAGGCTTCTTAAGGTTAAGAGAAATAATGGTTTATCATTTTAAACAAACAAGAGTTCAAGACTGGTAATATATTCCATCCATACGTCTATTCATAATCAAAGTATTTCCTTTTTTCAGAGCATCCCTTGCTATGTCCAGAAATTCAATGGTATTTTTCAGGCCAGTTACAAATATTTTTTTCTTTCTTTAGCCCCCTGTTTACAAGACATTGTATATAAGCAATTACTTGAATATTCGTCATCTTCTTCCTCCCAAATAAGTAACAGTCTTAATCTTTGGGGCATTTTATAAAGGTCCTCCAGCAACATCAGTGAGGATGAGACCTCACTTTCCCAAGCAGTAAAAAACCCAAAAAACCCCCAAAACCCAAAAAACTTATGGCTGACTACTTTTAGAAAATATTGAACTTCTTACAGAAAACAAACAAAAATCACCCATCCTTCAGTGAAGGAGATAACTGCGAGCCTCAGACTTCCTCTGTCTAGGTCTTTGGGCATCTTTATGTTGGTAATCATTTTTCTGACTACCATTTTAACACCAGCTACTTTTCAATAGTCAAGAAATGCTTCAGTTCACTTCTCAGAAAAGAGAATTACCTGCGAATAGCAACAGTTAGTGCCTCTGAGGAACTAGCACAGGGACAGATTACTTCTGGTCTCAAACCTCTGGATTGAAATACATTCAGGAATGCATCGCAGGAAGATATTGACCCTAAAAAGAACAATCACACAGTTGAAAACATTTTGCCAAGGACAGAAAGCTTGAACTGCAGGATTTCAAAGTCTATGCTTACTCTCAGCTCAGCTATACAAACATGGTTGCATCCGTGCACAAAACCAATATACCTTCAAACTGCCTAAAAGACATTCCAGCCTATTATTAGATGTTAGACTTGGAGAAAAAACTCCCAGTGCTTAACAACTAATTCACTGAATGAAATTCACAACTGCATACTCTCTTTCTCTGGCAGCACTCCATAATACTTAACATCACAGAAGGTCCTTCAGTGATCAGAGTATTTTGTCACTAAGGGTAACTGTATCTGTCAGCTTCCTATATAGCTACTATATGAGTGTTTCTTACAGAGGTCACAGAACCAAAGCATTTCGAAATTAACATCAAATGCTTCTGACATCTTCACTTCAGTTCAGAACTCTACCTGGCCTTTAGTACTCAGCCCAAAATGCAAGAGGATACCTCATCACCTACAGCTTTGTATTTTACAGTTGTGGAATTGCAGCACATAATGTAAACCAGCAAACTTCACTGATTATACTACATCTTAGGTATAATTTCATGTAAATTCATGTAAGAGTACAGCACTGATGAAAAGATGAAGTTAAAAAAATTTAGACAGCTAAATATAGCTAAGTAGTGCAAACAGCAATGACAAAGCAGTGGCATCACTAGCATACAAATAGTATTTTACTGTAGAACGAACTGCGTAACTTTCTAAGCATCAGCTCTGAAACAGTGTTTACAACAAATATAATCTTAGCAAGACCATCTCAAGCTTTCATCTTGCGCCATCACAACTTGCTGACCTCTCATCATGCAACTCCAAGGAATCTGAAATATTATTGATTTTCTGGTGTACGAGAACAGCGCAATTAAGCAACTAAGGTATATTCTTGCCTGTTGCAAAAAAAACCAACAAGCCTCCCAGCTGCTTTCTCAAATTACTGTAAACCACCACCGTACGATTGACAGAAAAAGGCAAGAACCTACCGCATACTCTAGTTAATAGTTGTCATGGTTTTGAGTTAAGGTTGTGACTTGCTCCCATTTTTATGTCCTTGCACATGATTGAGACAAGCCCTAGGGGCACGTACAGAATCAGACACACTGCAACTCAAAGATTTTATGTCTACATGCAACACATGAGCAACTACTTCAAAACTGGCATTATGATTTACTTTAAATTTTAAAAGCCTCTTTCAAATTACATTGCCAACTATTCTTTATATAAAGAATAGATCCTTTAGAACATTTTCTATGAAAGTTTTGCTCCAGTGTCCTTGGCAAAGAAATACTGCTGCTGTCTCTGTTTTGCTGAAGATGAACTATAGCCAGTGCTGCTGAGCTCCTACAGTGCAGACCCAGAGTTCTGTGATTTACGGTGTGCTTTAGTTCACCTTGGACTGACCTTGGACTGACACTCAGAAAATGCATCCATACTCACATGGATTAGCTCCATCTGCCACTATTAACATTCGTAAAGAGCTCAGACTGACATCTCTCTGATCCCTCTGAGCCAAAAGTGACCAGTGCATATCACGTGATTTTACTACTGCTACACGGGCTGAAAAAAAAAAAATTATGGTGCGTGTGCAGAACAAAATAAAGACCAATTATAAAATTATATAAATATTTTTGTGTATTTATATAAATTTATGAAACAAATTACAAACATAGATAACAAATACAAATGCCAAATATTTAACTACTATGACATATGTATACTCAATGTCTCCAGATAGACTTGATTATAGAATTCAAATGTTTACTATAAATTCAAATACTGAGATAAGAAACACAGTTTCTTTAAAGGTCTATCAGAAGACGCCATCAATGTCACTCATCAATGAATCTATCAGTACATATAATACTGAAATGGAGTACCCAATTGCTAAAGCTGTGGCAAAGAAAGTCAGATGGATAAAACCGCAGTGGCCTCAGCTAGAGCAGACATTTTATACAAATAAATTAATTTAATTTTTTTTTTAATCATCCAAAAAGAGATGGGTTAAGTAAAAATACTTGAAGGTTACCTTTGTACGAGCAGACTTTCTGTATCCAGGAAAGTGGATTAACCTTCATTAATGCATAGGGAATACTGATGACATGCATCCTGTTCATAACACTCTAGGAGAAAAACATTAAAAAATAAACTTTCAAGTGGTTCAGAGAATACACAGCATGTACCAATACTTTAAAAGAAAAAATCATCACAGCTACAGTGTAACACTTACATTTAACTGTTCGTGGAAACTGTGTATAGTCAGTAAAAACATAAGCTATACCTGTGTAGTCTGTTACTGAAAAAGTAACACTATATTCTGAAAAATACCAATACTGAAATATAAATAGTTTGAGAGTTTGACCGCATTCCGATACCAATACTCTACCCCTGAGAAGCAACTTGCTGCAGTTTTTTTCATTCATTCAAATACTCACTGTTAATACTCCATGCCAAAGGCCAGCATCTCTTTTGAAATCCAAGACATTTGTTAGCGTTTCAGCTGAAAGCAAAGGAAAAACTATCAGACTTAAGAAGCATGTTTATGAGAATATTTAAGAACTCAAAATACTTGTTAAAGCAACTATGAAACTTCCAACACCACTAAGAAACCAAAGCTATGTTGCCATGCCTTCTTGTCTATAACAAACAGGCTGCTTAAGCTGAAAGTGTCTTATGTTACTTAAAGCAATCATCTTTGAATTATGATTATAGACCAGATTATTATAAGATATTTAAGACCCTGTTTTCATTATAATACCATTTCCATGTGTTTGTTACATTTGCCAATGAACTATGCAGACCGAAACTTTAGTTTTGATGGAAACTTTTTCAGCTGAACTGAAAAGGCTCAGCTACATTTGAAAGAATTAAATTTAGTAAGAAATATTACCATGGCTGTACTAAATTTTCTTCAGTGTTTTCTGTGAGAAATATGAACACCTTATGTGATTTAAAAAAACAGAATCAAAGATTTTAAATCAAAGATTTAACCTAATTTTAGGGGGATATCTTATATCGATCAGGTGAAACTTGCTTATCACTGACGTAGGATGGCTGCAAGCACAAGAAATTGTTCTTTAGGGTATTTATTATTCTTTTTAAGTTTTCAGAACGTACACAGCTATTTCCCAACAAATAAAATGCTTTGATAAGTCAGCCACATATCCATTCATTCTGTCAGTGACGGAGAGCTCCAATTGCTCTGAGACAGGTGCGCAGTCCCAGACATGAGCCTGTATATAAGGAAATGCAAATCTTCCATACCCTCAATTCTTTTCAACCTTCAGGAAAAGTGAACTGCATAGAACTGGATTTGCTGGATAAAGCAGCCAGCAGTTTCACAGCATCTTATGACAGACTCTGTATGATCCTCACAGAGGAGCTGATGAAGTATGGGCTGAATGAGCAGACAGGGAGGTGGATTGAAAACCGGCTGAACGACCAGGCCCAGAGGGTGGCACAAAGTCTAGTTGGAAGCCAGTAACTAGCTGTGTAGCCCAGGGCTCAATACTGGCTCCAGCTCTATTCAGCATCTTCATTAATGGTCTGGATGATGGGGCAGAGTGTATGCTCGGCAAGTTTGCAGATGACACAAAGCTGGGAGGAGAAATGTCTGACACACCAGCGGGTTGTGCTGCCATCCAGAGGGACCTTGGCAGGCTGAGGGAATGGTCTGACACGAAGTTCAACAAGGAGAAGTGCAAAGTCCTGCCCCCTGGGGAGGAATAAACCCATGCACCAGGACATGCTGGGAGCCAACTGTCTGGAGAGCAGCTTTGCAGAAAGGGCCCTGGGGTTCATGGTGGCCACCAAGTTGAATGTGAAACGGAATGTGCCCTTACAACAAAGAAGGCTAATGGTGCACTGGGAGGAGCGTTGTCAGCAGGTCAATGGAGGTGATCCTTCCCCTCTGCTCAGCCCTGGTGAGGCCACAAGCTGCAGTACTGTGCCCATGGCTGGGCTCCCCAGTGCAAGAGAGAGATGGAGCTACTGAAGTGAGTCCAGTGAAGGGCCACAAGGATGAATAGGGGACTGGAGCATCTGGAAAAACTTTATGCAGGGGTAACTGAGCACTGGCACAAGACTGTTCAGCCTGGAAAAGAGAAGGCTCAGTGGGGATCCCATCCCCACTTGTACACGTTGGTGTACAAGTATCAGAAGGGAGATTACAGAGAAGACTGAGTCAAGCTCTTTTCAGTGTTGTCCCATGACAGAACAAGAGCTAATGGACACAAACTGAAACACATGAGCTTCCCTCTGAACAGAAGGAAAAACTTTTTCCACTGTGAGGGTGACTGAGCACTGGAATAGGTTGCCCAGAGAGGTTGTCAAGTCTCCATCCTTGTAGATGTTGAAAAGCCGTCCGGACATGGTCCTGGGCAGCTGGCTCTAGGTGGCCCTGCTTGAGCTGAGGGGTTGGACCAGATGACCTCCAGAGGTCCCTTCCAACCTCAACCATTCTGTGATTCTGCGTGTCCCAAGATACATACTACCCCATTATGGGATAAAAACTAGTCAAACCATGAGATTCTTCCAGCAAACAGGAAAGTTATTGGCTAATGGTAGCACAGATGAACTCTATGCAAGTGTTCAAAACCAGGTGCAGTTCTTGGCTATTCATTGAGAGAATGACTGAAAACAAGTAGATCTCTCACTTTATTCAAATCCCTATGAAGATGTTCTTTTGTAGGGTATGATTAACTAAGAGGAAGATCCCTTTCTTTCTGAAAATAGGAACTACTGTGGCCAAAATTGTGAAGCTGAAAGAAGCTATAAACAAAACAGAAGGCAAAGCTTTTACAGAACACAAACCTTGTGACAGCATCTCTAGCATGTTGCAGTAAAAATTTGAAAAGTGAACATACAAGAGAACAAGAGAATTCAGTACCCTCTGTGAAGATCTGAAATGTTAATGGCTAGCGACTACTCCACATCTGTCTGAAAATTAAGATGTGTAGACCCCTTCGATCCATAATTGGTTGCCATCAACCTTCCAGGATTCAGGAACTGCTGTACAATCCTTTACCTACAAGCTGGGTGCACCCTCCCCTCTCCCAGCACAGTTCTTGTAATTGGCAGCTGTGATGGGAAGGTGTCCCGAAATGGAAATGGGAAAGGGTCCTCTTTGATGGTAAGTAAAAAGAGTACAGATATCTGACTGCGAAAACCTCTTTTACCCTATCATACTACTTATGTGGTCTTTGGAGCACTACAGGCGTAAACCAATTGCCCAAAGGAGGAAGGGGGAAAAAGAAGCGCAAGAGATGACAGTTAGCAACTGTTAGCAATCTGCTCACGCCCTCAAATGCGCTATCTAGAATCACAGACCTAGTTCAAGTAATTGGACCAGATGACTTGCACTAGGACTTTTAACTTTGTGATCTAGGCAGGCAGGCCATCAAAGGTGCAAGAGCAGTAAAGCCAAGCAAATCGGGGTGTTTTTTAATATAGTAACTCTCAGGCTTTCTTGATCAAGCCTCTCTTTCAGGGGTCAAGTGTCACACTCCTAGGAATCACAAAATAGAAGAGCTGTAAGGACTACGAAGCATATTACATCTCACCTAGTTGTTGGGTTTCAAGTAAAGACTTCAAAAGGCCTTCCCTTTGGTCAATAATCACAACTCTTTCTCCTGAGAGATAAGAAGCTGCATAACTGACACCAACCTGTCTGCATGGCACACCAGCCTGCACTGTTAGAGCAGCTACAGCTGAAACAGGCAGCATCCAAAGCTCTTCGAAGAGATCCAAGCTACCCAAATGGCCTCTAGGATCAGTCTAAGAAAGCTCCCTCAATTTCTGCTGGGAGAGCTCCTCTAATTCTGCACATGGGCATCTCAAACTGGCCCCCTTATGACTTCATAAAGTGGCCAGTGCGTTCAAAAGGCATTAGGGAGGGCAAAACAGATTCGTAGCAAAGTTGTTTTCAAGAGGATGAAAAATCAGTATAGCTCTTATCACTAACAAATTTATGAAGATCAAAAAATCCAAACCCTTGAATAAAGTCAATAAGGATCTTAGGTTAAAAAAAAAAAAATAATACACATTGATTACGATTTCACAAGTGGCTTCTTTCTTTCCTTCACATATCACACCGATTATAAATAAGGAAATTTGTCTTTCCCTTTGCACTTAAAGCTACTACTGCTTACCTAAAGTTCTTTTAAGACAGTAAACATCATTTTGCAACATAAATTGTCTGAATATTCAAAGCTATGAGTATAATTTTAAAGTTGTGCCTATCTAACTTACCTTCTGAATAACCACATGCCTGAGTCAATGCGTGACAGTGTGCCAGCATGGAAGCATGAGATATAGTAATGCCCACTGTGCTGCCCTCTTTACTTGTTTTGTACTGAAAAGAGAAAGTTTACACAAGCATTAGATTAACCACAAAATCTAGAAAATTTACAGTAGTGAACGGAAAGGATATTTTATTATGAAAACGAAGCAAGCTTTTTTTTTTTCCAAAAAGCTAGTGTAAAAGATACATTTATGTTCAGAGAATACACTAATATCGTATGAAATCTGACTGTTTCTCTACCCCAATTAAACAAATTGTCTCAGGGATCCAAAAATGCCAATTATCCCCAATCTTCAATCTGATTCAACACAACCACTCAAATGACAGTTTGCCTGGCAACCTAGAGGGAAACATTCTTGTTCCACAAAGTTATCTCTTTTATTGCATCAAGAGATTAAAGGAAGAAAACGTGGTGTGACATAAAATACAACAGAGTAACTGTAAGTTAGGCGTATTATACTGGATCACCTCAATATAAGCAATCTCAGCACTGGCATCCCGTACTTGCGGATGCCAGTCCTTAGTTGGTTTTGCCAGATGCTTCCCATCAATCACAAACCAAATGAGACGAGGCCAGCCTTCAAAGAAAAAGAAAAGTTACTGTCATTACAGTTCCAAAAAATCAGTTTTTTTTCCCCAGTATTCAGGGATAACAACAGGAGGCAAGCAAAAGCTGCAGCATCGCTCCCCTGACAGGAAAAAGCAGCATTAAGTACTGTCTTGACAATGAAGGCAGTTCTTTATAGGTAAGCTAGAAGCACACAAGCAAACTCAAAGATTGTTGTTCAATAGCAACAATAGATATACCTGCTCTTTATCCTATAAAGAAATTTGAGTAGCTTAAAAACATACCTTTGAATGTAACCACCTCGCCAGTCTGAGCTTTAGGAAGGCCTTTTTGACAGGCATCAGTGGTTAAAGCTAGTGTTACTCCACAGCTGCCCAAAAGAAATCCAATCTGCTGGCTGCCAGCATCCTACAGAGAAACCATGTTATAGCAAACTTACAAATAATGAAGCTTTTGTACAGTTTACTGTAACTTTTCCATGTTTAGAAAATATGAAGCCAATTTATATCACAGGAAAAAACAAACTTCTAGCCCATAAGACCTTTTATGGAAGACAAAAGACTGAAGTCTATGCTCAAAAGGCTTAGTTTTGCTTAGCGCCAACTAAATTAGATTTGGCAGTAGATCTGGCAAGCAATGGTAGCAAAGTAGTGTCAAAAGCAATGGTTGTGCATCCCTCTCCAACCCAACAGGGATGTCTATAAGTTCTGGTAAAACAGAGAGCTGGTTTGATGCTGTTTCTGAGTCCTGAGGCACTGAAGAGCAGAGCCTGTAGCTTTTCAGCTCTTCCCTAATAAACTCAATGTGTGTGGGATTATACCGATATTTCTAGTAACTATGGTGTCTCTACCTGCCTGTGCTCTCATTACTTAGCGTGAGAGCTGAAAAGACAGCATTTCTGTGTTATGTTTTGAGAAATACTTTCACACATCTTTTAAAAAATAATGAATTAAAATAATTTCTACAGTTACATACCCTAAAATAGTTAACTTATTAGCTTCATACTATTTCCCTGCCTCCCTAACTGAATATTAAACACTTTCCAAGCATATAACGTGTACTGAGTATTTCAGCTGATGCACCATACTGCTTTCAGAAGTGCAGGCTCTGAGGGGTCCATATAAGGACTACAGGATTTAGACACCCACGCATTTTATTTATTTACGAAACCATAAAAACGTTGAATGTATTTGCCTACCTTTCTTGTTAGTGGAACTTCTATTGGGACAGGAATAAGTTCCGCCAGGAGACATCCATAAAATGCCACCATAAACATAACTGGATCACTATTAGGAAATACGAGAGCTACCTACAAAAATACATTAAAATAACAAGAAATGTTTTTTGTCATTGTTGGGGGGTGGCAGGGGAAGGGCTGCTTTTTAATTTGTGGAAACAGATCTCCACAACAATGTTCAGGTTCATATTTAAACTAGGAACAGAAATACCAAATGTTGCGATAATATACTATTACAAGTCACAGTATTACAAGGCTTTATTTAGCTGAAGCTGTTCTTCACTGTCTATTTTATCTATAGAGACAAGAAGTAGTCTACCCGGTCTCCAGGCTTCAGCAGTGGTTCATTCTTAGTAGTCAGCTTGTTTAGCAGGGTATATGCTAACTTCAAGCTTCGGCTCCACAGCTTGCCTAAAGAAAAAAAAGACAATACAGAAATTAAAAAATAGACTAAAATTTTAACATTTAATTGGCAAATCTCAGTGCCTTATATATGCACTAGGCAAGTTGGTTGTATTAGAACAGGATCAACAGGCACATGAGCAAGCAATTGGGGAAAAGTGAACATTGCTGCTGTGAAAGCAACCCCACCTCACAAACCTACTGAGTTCTTCCAGTGTTTCAGTGTATGTGCACGCACACACACGTAGTCTAGTTGATACAACCTAACTGCATTTCCAAAAGGCACTTCACAAGACTCCTTCCTAAGGGCTCTTAGAGAAAGAAAACTGCTTGGCATAAAAAGAAAAATCCTCAAGTAGACAAAAAATTAACTGAAATTTAAGAAACAAAGGGTAGAAATAATGCCACAATATCTAGCTCTGTGAAATGCCAGTTCAGTGCTCAGTAGTCATCTACACAGCTCTCAATAATTCAGAACAAAAAATTATTCCAAGCTACTAAATACAACAGTCTAACTATTTATTTGACACAATATAAAAATCAATTTTTAATTTGTAGCCTCCAAAAAGAAGAAGCGTTTTGATAAAATAACCTGTTTATAAAAAACCTGAGCAACAGCAAACCCCTTCCACTGTAAATGGTAAATCAAAGAAAGAACGCCCCAAAGAAGCATGCCGTGGCAAACAGCATGCATCTGGAACTCAGCTTTCTAGTACAGGGTCTTTATCATGGACTGACATCCACACTCCATCCCTTCAGACCATGTAGCAATCATCAGTTATTTTGTGTTTGTCAGTCTCAAACTTCTTCAATTCAATAGTTTTTTTTTTCTGTGTAATTTCCAGTTATATAAAAAAAGTTACACAAGACTCAAGTACCACAACAGTTCTATAAAGAACTGGCCATTCAGTGCAGTTGGCAGAAAGTCCAAGTACAATTTAGAGTTTGGCTTCTATTTTTAGGTTTTCTTTTCTTTTCATTTTTAAACGTAAAACTAAACATGATATTCTAAACAATTCTCAAAGCTCCACTGCAAAGTAATGAAACTAATGCAGCTGCTCAATTACATTTCCTGTAAGCATACTTCATCTGCAAGAATGCAAACACAAAATTTTAACATTCTAACATACTATACAATGAAATGCTGCAGTTCAACTGTTCTGGGGGACACAATTATCTTCCAAAAAAAATGCAATTACTGTAATACTTCTAGCTCACTGATACAGGCAAACTTCACTTCCCACAATAACATCCTTAATATCCTCCTGAAGTACAAGTCTCCTCCATAAGGATATGCAAGAACATGCTAAAAGTTAATATCTACTCTGGGAATCTGAAGAGTGCATTATTAGTCATCTGTTTCTTCCTCCTATTTTACACCAGGCTATTTTTAGTGTTCTTTCAAGCAAAAAACCCACAATTGTTTGAAATTTACAAATAGCCACTTGTAAAGAATCAATACCATATACATTTTCCCTTCATTAACTTTCTTCAAAATGTTTTTCATATACAATGAATTCATAGTTTGCATTCGAATAGCAATCTCAAAGTATCTGTCATGAGCACAGTCAGTCCATCTTAAGTAAAGCAAATTGTTCATCCTACAATGAACGCCTAATTCTTTCTTACAGTTATCACAAATACCTACCGTAGGTAAGCGTATAAATAGCTTTCCCAGTCGTATCCAAGGCAGTCAGGCAAGGGGCTTTCGGCTGGGTAGTTCCCCAGCGCTGCAGGGCAGCCAGCAGAGAAGGTGGCCAGTTGGTTACCACACCTAAGGGTTCACCTTTAAGTACATTCATTTGATTTCCTTCAGGCTTTGGTTGATTTGGGTCAGGCTGTTGCACTGAAACCAGAGCACAGTAAAATGGCAAATGTCAATCCTTACAAAGTGTGCAAGTTACACTTAATAGACTATTCTACGAACCGTTCTCACCTTCCTCTTTCTCACAGCTATCATTACTTCTCCTCTGCTTTATGATGATGCTATGCTAATCACCTGTTGGCTTCACAAAAAATAATTACCATCACTTTGGAGTTCTGATTCCACATTATTCAAAGGACCTGGCCACAGGAACAGAATTTGAAACCCTAGTTCACTCTTTTTCTCTACTTTGGAAAGATGATATTTTCTGCTGTTTGTTCTGCACATCTATTTAAATGAAAGCCTACACCAAGTCAAGAAGCGTTATCAGAGAGAATGGCTTCAGTGACAACTGAACATTTATTTTTGCTGCACCAAATTCTCAACACGTGATGAAGACTGACACTGTGCTTCTGTAACAATATATACTAAAAAAAAGGCCAGATGAAATGCTCCTGGTATGAATTATCTACAACTAAAACTGTACTGCTCACATGTCCTGGTTTCGGCAGGGATAGAGTTAATTTCCCTCTTAGTAGCTGGTACAGTGCTGTGTTTTGGATTTAACATGAGAACAATGTTGATAACACACCAATGTTTTAGTTGTTGCTAGGTAGTGCTTACGCTAGTCAAGGACTTTTCAGCTTCCCATGCTCTACCGACTGAGAAGGCTGGAGGTGCACAAGAAGCTGGGAGGGGGCACAGCCAGGACAGCTGACCCAAACTGGCCAAAAGGATATTCCATACCATGTGACGTCATGCTCAGTACATAAACTGGGGAAAGCTGGCCGGGGGGGGCCGCTGCTCGGGGACTGGCTGGGCATTGGTCGGCGGGTGGTGAGCAATTGCACTGTGCATCACTTGCTTTGTGTATTATTATTACTACATTATTATTATTATTATTATAATATTTCAATTATTAAACTGTTTTTATCTCAACCCACGAGTTTTTCTCACTTCTACTCTTCCAATTCTCTCCCCCATCCCACCGGGGGGGCGGGGGGGAGGAGTGAGCGAGCAGCTGTGTGGTATTCAGTTGCCGACTGAGGTTAAACCACAACATCACAGAATTTTTTTTTTTTTAATTTCCAGATCATCTCTCTCAACTGTCAAACATTGCAGGGTTTGTATGCCATTTGCTCTCTGAGTAGCCTGCTGTTAAAATCTTGCCCCAAACTGCTCAAGAAGGTGAAGTATCTTGATCTTAGTTAGCAAAACAAAAACAAAGTCATAGTTGGATTTAGGTAACACTCAATCTATGCAATAACTAAAATTAACAGCTCAAAGCGATGCTCTCTGCTCTCCACAATGACATACATGCACCTCAATGAAGGTGCATTTTTCATGCCTGAAAAATCCTCAGCGAAAGACTAGAACCACAATTACTTCATATCTTAAAGTATTAAACAAATAGTACATGGAACCTAGTAGCAGCTGCTCAAAAATGTCACAGAGAACAAAATTTTCATTTAATCTTTAAGAGAACAGAACAAAAATCGTTCTCCAAAGTTAGCTGATGCAGCTGGTTTTAAAGGCAGCTATATATTGCTAGCAACTTCTACATTTGTTAGAGATGCTTTTCCTGCTGCCTGGACACATGCATACAGAGAAGAAAATAGTGTTTTTTAGCTGAGCAGTATCTGCAGAGCATGTACAAGCACTATCCTTTCATGTAGTGCACAGACAAGACGTATTGCACAGTGCACTCAATGCATTTAATTCCTCTGAACCTCTAAAATAATGAAAGTTTCTGGATTTCAAGAAGAGGATATTAACATGCATGCAAACAGTATTATCATAATAAATTCCAGTTACTAGCAAGTAACTTTTTCCATCTAACTATATTTGGGCACTGGCCAGCCACCAAGCAACTTTTCAGAGCAGGATGTGGGTCTGCTTGTAGACAAGCAGCTGAATGCAAGTGGCCAGAGAGGCCGTGGAATCTCCATGTTTGGAGATGCTCAGAACTGGACTGGACACAGCCCTGAGCTGCCTGATCTAGTCAGACCTGATTTGAACAGGAGGTTGGTCAGAGGCTTCCAGAGGTCCACTGCACCATCAGTTACACTTAGGCTATGCCCTGACTTACTCCAAAGAGTGCCCTCTATAAATTTGCTGATTACCACAGGGCAGAGTTTAGAATCTCTGAAGCAAAAAGTGATGGTGGGACCATCACCAAACATGACAATTTCTGGATGCACCAGTGAAGTTCTTGACAAAGATGTGAATAGTATTTCTCCAAATATCTGTAAATCACTGTCTTTAGTATTCACTAGCTCATCACACTGGTCCAAATTGGGCTAAAACAGAAGAGTTACCAAAGCGAGGGAGAAGGGCAGAGAACAAGTACACTGAGTAGGAGGGTTGAGTTGAAGATTATGTTTCACTTGTGATAGCATATGACCTTTCTCTCTCAAATGAAAGAACTCCACCATGATTTGTTTTCTATTGGGAAGAGAAAAAGAAAACACTTGCTAAGATGCATCAGTTCTTTCATGAACCACTTACACAGAGTAAAAAATTTATTTGAAAGAAAATTAACCTTCTAGCAGTTCTTCAAAATCATCAACAAAAAACTCTTTCAAAGGTGGGCGCTTTGGTCTTTTCAAGGTATTTAGAAGCTGCTGGATTTTAGAGGACACTCTGCTATTCACTGGTACACCTGCCAAACAGAAAAGATATTAATATATGGTAAGTAATAAAAACATACACTAAAACACATGCTGCCACATTGTTGACAACATCACTCTAAGCTCAGCAGAGCTTTCAGGTGGAAGAGTCATTCAAGATGAGCAGCTTGTTTGGAAAAGAACAGCTTTAATCAGTAACAGTTTCAACCATGGATTTATTTGTTTTAAAACAATGTTCCCTAGCTACCTGGCTGATACATATACCTTCTCACACTTTAATGTAGCTTTTCAAACTGCTGATTCATTCATGAGATTCCAATACAAGCCTGAAGAATGTTCTTTTCTTCAAGAGTCTAGATATTTGCTATATCTTAACATTTATTCAGATCTGAAAGTCTGAGAATACTTGGAAAAAATAAGTGAATCTTTCAATATTTTACAGGGCTAGCAAAAAATAATCACAACAAAACCATGTCGAATGCTGATTTTCATTTGTATGTGTGATTTTTTTTTAAATTAAATATAAATGTGGATGTTTATTTATATTTATTGAAATTTAAACCTCTGAGGCAATATAAAATTAAAACGTGAGACTAAAGGGCTTACATTGACTTTTAGTATAGCAATATACAGAAATGGGGACATGGCTCCCACCAGCAGAACACGGGAAACGCAGTAGAGTTTCCTCTCCTGTGGTAGACTGACATATACACCATACTACTGCAAAGCTTTGGAAGGGGCAGGCACATAGCACATGATGGGTGTCAAGCTCTCTTATGCATTTGCTTATTAAGAAAAAGGGACATAGATTGAAAGGTAGGAGGTTTATAATACAATCACCATCTGCAGTTTCCAAAATGCTGCTGTTGTAGCCTCTGGGAACTCCTCGCACTGATGCTACCTGTGGACGCTCATGATGTAAATGTTCCACCAGGCCAGTGGTTACATCTGGAGGCGCGGAGAGGTTATCTGTAGAAATGGAAGACGGACATAGGAGCTCATCAGTCATCTTAAGAATCAATATATCCAAAGTTGCTTCTTACAGCATTCTTGCTTTTTTCTCATGTGTTTTTAACAAAGCTCTGATTTCTCTAATCAAACTGTAACCGAAATCTAGATACAAGGGGAATCCTGAAAGGAACCACCGTGTCTCTCCAGGGTGGAGAGAAGCTATTCCAACTTTCAAAGGGATCCAAACAAATTCTGACAAATAGAGTGGTGGGTCACTCCACTTCAAGGTGAAAGCAAGGAGATTCATTATGAGTAAACAGCACAAGTCTACAAAGAAAGCCTGTCTCACATCTCGCAGAAGAAATACAGGCACCCAAAGTCTCACCACAAAACTGGAATGACTAGTTTAAGTCCCATAGGAAGAGAAAGGGACAAAAGCATAAGGTTTAAAAGAAGGGAACTTTTGCCCCAGGATAACATGAAGCACTTATCTACATTCTGCAGGCTATAAGAGGAAGACTTTTGCTGAGAAACACAGAGTAAGATTTAAGGTGACAAAGATAGTGCACTTAGGTCTGAACACATCTTGAGGATGGACATGGAGAGATGAGACACTCCTCAGAGGAAAGTAACTGCTGACTTAAAAAATTGTCACCTGCAGTTTGTAAGACCAGTCATGGTTTTCCTTTAACAGCTTTTCTTACCACCTGTTTTTAACAGTCTTGCAACAACACTGTAAGTAAAAGCTTTCTGTTTATGTTATGGTACAGACACAGTATACTCTTCACTGGGGCATCTATCAATGAGAACAGCTGGAATGCCTGTAACACTCAAAAAAACCTGTGGTGTAGATGTCAACATTATACACACACACTGCTCACGACGGATAAATTTAGCACAGGGTTTTCTGAGGCACGAGGTGGTCATTTGTGGCCAGACATGACACACTGTTTCATTTTAATGGTGTGCGCTACAAGCAATAAATACTTAAATGTTTTATAATGTGTATTTACATAGAGAAAGCAGGGCATTTCTCAAATCCTCACATACTCACAGGGACTTGAGAACCACCTTGTAACAACCTTGAGGCAAAAGCCTGCTTTGCTTGGAACTGCACCGTGTTTCTGTGCTGCAGAACAATGCTTAGGGAGTATCGTCATTCCAAAATTGTGACCTCGATTATGGAACAGTTTTGAATGGAATCACAGGTTAGGAAATGGCAGTATCTGGGAGAAGTGTTCAAACAAGGAAAAACAAGAATTGGAGGCCTGAAATATTCAGAATCCTAATGAGTAAAAATAGGAGTGCAACAGGAAAGAGCTTAAGAACACACTGCAGCTCTGCAGTGATACCCCTTGAAGGACCTCAGCATGCCACAAATTCTGCAGAAAGAACTCAAAGCATAGGGAGACCTAGGCAGTGCTGTGAAATACATGTATTACCCCACCCATTCTGAGGAAGTGATTAGCAGCACTAAGATAACAAGTGTCGTAGCTCTGTTCACAGATTTCCAGAGCTGACATACAAGTCACCAGTACAGCTCTAAGTGGCTTTAGAGGGATCACCAGAAGAAAAAATTAAATCCATTCCCATACTTTCCAACAGTCATCACTGCAATGCCAATTTTTGTATTGCAGAGACCTGCCTTGCTGGGTACTAAGCAAGGACCACAAATTCCTCTCCTGTGGGTAAGGTACACAAAGGACAAAGTATCACTTCATCTCTCTGACAAATGCCCAAGTGAGAACCAGTAACAAGAAAAGGTGACAACTATGGGTAAAGCTGATCTGTATAACCACTTTACAGGGCGTACAGAAAGCCCATATATTCAGAGTGAATTCAAACACTCTTACTGTGTTCTATATACTTTTTGAGTTGCTTTTTGGTTGGGTTTTTTTTTTCTTTAGCTTCACCAAAGTCCCAAAACATGGACTTCATGCAGCATACAAAGTAATCACAGAAAAGGACACAGAGTCAAATGTAGCTGGTGTCCGTACTGCAGTATTAGCCCACAAGTCCATACTTCTCAACTGACAAACCCTGCAATGATTATCAATGTCTGAAGTTTCTACTCCTTAAATACACCAGCAAGAACTACAATTAGGGATGTATCTACAGTGTGGCTTCATCAGTGGAAGGCCCCAAAATGGCATTCCTATAGATGAAGTTGTTACCACTAAACATTAAGGTGACTCAAAATGTACTCTCGAAGTGATGTACGCATAGGTACAAATATAACAATCAAGAGAAAGGACAAGAGAGACTGACACACACTATGAGACTTGGCGCACGTATGGGTCAGAAGCCATGCATAAAGTACAGAAGTTGAAATGTTGAATGGATGCAGGTTTTACCATGCATATTCCTGTTGGGAAAAAGCAATCTTCCACCCACATGCATGACGCAGATATTTGAAATACAAAAGCTCTGCAATCAGATGCTCAGAAAATAACATATAGAAGAAGCTATTTGGGAACATTTATGGAAGAGCTGTGTACTTGGGAACAGGTCAGAGAAATCACAGAAAAAATGAGAATGCTCAGAAAAGAAACAAAAAACCCATTAACAATCATTCCCAACTGAAAACAAGCACAAAAAATAGCTATATATGGAGGTGCTAATCTACAGCATTCACATACCTTACAAGCATCTCAGAGCCAAGTTTCACGCAAATCAATGTCCCTCACTATAGAAGGGAAATGGCAGGGTCCTTATCAACAACAACTCTGCTGTCCACAGCTATTTCATCTTACATACAGAAGAGAACTGACTCTCCCTCCTAATTCTGCCTTGCAAAGGCAAAATTCTTTCTATGCATGTAGAAGGAAGTTCAATTTTCAGGATTTATGCTCAGATAAAAATCACATTAGCTTAATTAATTGTTTAGGCATTTAATTAAAATACGCCCATAAGAATCCATGAAATTAGTCTGTATCACCTAGAGATGCTGTTGCAAAGCAGAGAAAGAGAAGTGTTAAGTAGTCAAAAAAAAAGGTCCAAACAGACTTGTGACCTCAGGAATAAAGTTAATTGGATTTAGACTGAAGTACCTTTCCATTATTGATTAAAAGACAGAGATAAATGCAAGAGAGAGCAGTGGCCCAAGAAAGAACATATGGGATTATGATACAGAAAATTAAAAGCTAGGTATCGGAGAAAAAGTAGTCTCTAAGGAGGAATCTCAGGGTGAAGACTTAAACATTTTAGAAAAGTCCCTACCTAGCAGGAAGTTGGGTTAGACCTAGAGATGGCTGTGTATGATTGTTTTTTCTCTAGGAAACCAATCAAAATGGACATTTAAAAGAAGTTTATTAAATTGTGTTGGAACAATAAAACAAAAAGGAGTGCACCAACCCAGCCAGAACATAAAATAGGATCCACAAGCCACTACCTCATTCTTGCATTTCCTCTTCAATTAACTGTTTGAAACTGTTTCTAACACACTTCACTCTCACAACTCCTGTAATACTGCTTACAGAGGCACAGCAGTTCAAAACACCTACTCTTATAACCCTGCTTCCCCTTAAGAAAAGGAATTGTACTTTTAAGTCTTTCAATAAATAGATAGTGGGTCAAATACCATGGTAATCTATTTTCCCAGTTACTCTACAAGAGCTACACCATCTCTACATGAGATGGTGACCTTGAAAAAAAACCTAGGCACACTGCTAGCCTTATTCATTTTAAAGAAAGTATTATACTAAAAGAAAAAAAGCCCCCAAAACAACTTGTAGATGTTGTCCTTGCTTTTATAGGTGAAAGACAAACAGCTTAAAAATAATGCATATTCCTATCTGACTTTATTAAATACTGTAACCTTGCACTTCCAACACTGCAGTCTACTGCTTGGGAATTTAGTATGATCTCATCATTAAAAAATGCAAGCTGGAGAAGATGAGCTGCAAGGGAACAATCTGCTAAATTTAAATTTTCCAACATATCAAAACTGTGAATAGTTATTCAGTACATAGTCAAAATACAGAATATTTTAGTAAGGTATAGTATTTAAAATATCTAAGATACGTTTTATATTGCTGATGTCAGCACATTAACCAAGAAAATAAAAAAAACTCTTCTTTTATGCTCTAGGACAAATCAAAGGGGTCCTTTGTGAAAGTATACTATTATTTATTGATAACCAAAAAAGTTTGCAATGTAAGAACTGAGTAAGTTTTCATATTCTTGTGAGCAAAGGAGACTATAGTCAAACTTGCTGATGAATTATTTTGACATGAAAAATGTCACAACTGAATTGTTATTGGACATGCATGAATGTTACCAAGCTAGAAATGAAAACTGATGGAATATGGCAAGCATTTCAGAAATGAGGAAGATTATTCTTATGCAAAGGACATTTAATTTTTTGTCAAAGGCACTGGAAATTTTACCTTTCTAAACATTTTTAGTAGATCAGGTCTTAATGATCTCTGAGCTTCCTTCCTGATAGGTACTATAATTGTATATTTATTCCCCATTACTGAAATTTCAAACTACTCCACTGCATGCAGTCCAACATTTAGCTACTTAAATGCTGGACTTTGAACTGTTTAAAAGGCCTTGATTTTGCATACAATTTTGATGATTAAATAGTCCTGATGGAAAGGTCTTAAGAAGCCAGTTGTGAAATTTGATATGTATTTATATGGCTTGAGATATTAGACATAACAGGATGCTGTGTTACGTTTTGCAATCTTACAAGTTTTTACAGCTATATTAAGAATTTCATCTATCACACTTACAATTATGGCTAGCTTCCAAGTTTATTTGTTAATTTTAAGGAGTTAAACATGATTCCTATACATCCATAATGTGAAATCCAGAATGCCCTTAAAGCAAGGCATAGACATATTCCATCTTGCTTACATCCACTAAGTTAAAAAAAAAAAAAAATTGCAAATTTCTTATAAATTTTGTACAAACAGGAAAAAATTCACTAGCAATAAAGCCACAAAAGTTAATCAAAGAGGCAAACCTTTCTAACTATGTTTATGGATGAAATACTGATGAAGTGCAGAAAAATGAACAAAGCCAAATGCTGCCCATAACTTTGTAAGATGCAAAACAAAACCCAACATTTCAGCATGCAGGAGCTTTCTAAGGCAACAGCACTAAGCAGGCTTGGAGAAAAATGTTTTGCCTTGTAAAAGGTTAGATATCAGAATTCCTCTCCATACTTAGCTTCTGCAATAAAGAGATCCCCATACAAATAGAGGAGGGAGCAAAAGCAAGTAGGAAAGACACAGATAACCCTTCCCAGACCCTCTGACATCTAAAGAGCCTTCCAGAACACAAAGCAAACTACTACCTCTTTCCATCAGAGCTCCACTTGCAGAAAACTGCCTGCACTGTGAAAACTGGGGTGTCAATTACAGCAAAATGAGTCAATCCCTGTTTCTGTCAGTACCTAAGCCACACAGAAGATCCAGAGGATCCTCTTTTGGAGAGCCTCTAGCTTGTTCATACTCCTTTCCCTGTTTCATAATGTGCTGCTTCTCTGAAGAAGTAAAACTCCCAGTCACAAACTACAAGCATTGGTTGCGTTTTGAAGCCCATAGCTACTATAAACCAAGGCTGATGCCCCAAACTTAGTATAAGGCAGAAGGAACTCAGAGAGCAAACCAGCAAAGAACGGAGAATCAACCCTCTCATGAACAGCTGCCTCACGCCTAAGAGAACTGTGAACTGTTTGTATCATCTAAACAGAGAAGTCTAAAGGATATGTGATTGGGCTTTCAAGGAAATTTGAATGTAACAGTTAGACCAGCTAAATGAATGGGTATTTGCGAAATGTATTTATGCCTTAAATTATCATGTTAATTGACATCTCATATACAGAAGCTTGTATACTCAGTTTAAATCTAAAGCATTTCAATGCGTTTTCCTCATCTGTCCTAACCTGTTCTCTGTAATGAATTAGAAAAAACTGTCTGTATAGTGCATGTAGGCAGTCACAGATAAACAGTCAGGTAAGTAGAGCACTAAAACTGCCAAAACCTGAAACGTCCAGGAACGATATATGTGATACCTATTGCATATTACTAGAAGCACAAGAACTTCATGCTGTAGCCCATAGGTGAAATACAAACACCATGCTTAATTTCATTTTTCTAAATTACTTTGGGGGAAAAAAAATTACTTGAAATACAAAATTTTTCTCCTCTAGGTCCTTTCCCATCGTTTAACATTAGTGCAGACCTGTTGCACGCACATAATCCACTATCAATCTTCACTACAGTGCACAAAACATTGTAAAAAATATCTCCACGGTGGAAGAGACTGCCTTTCTCCCTCCCTACCAAATCTTCCAAAACCACAAGACTAGTGCTCTGCATTTTAGGACAAAAAAGTAACCTGAAGTTCTGGACCTTCAGCGTTACAGAGATTGAGACAAAACTTACATTTACATTTTGGCTTACTAGTACTTTTTTCATTTCATTTTCATTTCATTTCACTAGTAACATTTTCACTCTAGTTTCACAATAAAGGACTATTCATGACCTAAATTTTAATTAAAGAAAAAAAAAAAAAAAATCACATTTCAGCTTGAAATCTAGCTTTGTCAGTACCTCTGATTTCATAACTTTCCAAAAGATTCTGGATGTTTTGCTGGTCTTTTGGGTGTTTACCAACTGAGTCACCTTTGAAATCTATAACCTGATATTGTCTAGGGTAAATACATGCAGATCGAAAAGCATGCACCAAAAATATGATCTCTTTGAAATTTTGCTTTTGAATCCAGTAAAAATCGAACCTTAGTTTCTTGATAAATCAAGCGTTTTACCACGAAGAATGCATGTTCAGATCTCATGAACAACTGGTTTGGTTTAAATTGAATACATATATATCATACATACCTGGTCTGTGGATTGTACATTTTAAGGCTATTTATAGGTATCTTCTGGTGAAGACTTTTGTGTTTAGCCCTGCTTTGGGATTTTTAATTTGATTTTATTCCAACCACACAGGCAGTTCTTTACTGACCTAGCTGGGTGTGTGCCATGAGATCTGCAAGCACAGTGGCAGCAGCGGTGGCAGTAGCAGTATTGGAAGCAGCAGCAGGTTTCCCTCCTGGATGAGATGAGGTGGAGGATGCAGAGGATGAGGTGGAGGAGCCCTGAATAACCCGGTTAAGCCAGGACTCTACGTTGGAATGGCTCTGGAACGGAGTGGAGGTGATCCGCCCTTGCCGACGTAACGAGCCCTCATCTTCTGATGCTGACGATGTGTCTGTGATTAAAATAACGATGACAGGCATGTAATATGGAAATGACCCAACATACGGGAACATGAAGTTTTTCCATGTTCTTCACGTAGCATTCTCATGTGCTACACATGAGATGCATGTATTAAGCAAATGGTATATTCACATGCAGAAAGTCTGCTCATTGCCATTTTTTAGGTTAATGCAACAACTTTTACACATTATAGCTAGAACACACTTGAAGCAAAGTTTCATTTACCTCCTGTATTTGGAATGACGTTAAGACTCAAAAAAGGCTTCTACCTAAGGTACCTAATACATTCACTAACCATTCTCACTGAGCACACCATACCTATTCCACTGAAAGAATATTTCTGTTCAGAACAGGTAAATTTTATCTCATCCCACCTGAATAAATTCCATTATATTTTTTGTTAGGTATTTTCTTTTTATTTTTGGGGGGAGAAATTCTTCATTTTTTGATTATTTTGACAAATTTTTTGAGAACTAATTACTAAAAAAAGCACAGTGCTATAAAGTTCAATGAAAGAGTAATTTCACTAATGTAAGAATAATTAAAAGGAATTTTAAACTATTTATTTTAACCACATAAACTGATATTAATGAGCACTACATAGAAATGCTTAGTAAAGTATCTTTTCATTCTAATTGTATATTGTTGCTGTTAGAAGTCTGATAAAGGTCTCCTATTTTAATTACCATTCAGTTATTTACTACTTTCCAGAAGTTCCCCTTTTGCACTCAATCTTTCCACATTTATTATCCACTCAATAATAAAAAGGTCTTTCTAAATATCAAGAAAATAAATCTTTGTTGATTTTGAATGAAAAATAGAAACTTTTGTTACAGAAAAAGAATCTTGCCTTCCGAAAGAGACTGCTGTATTTTAAGGACTTGATCCTCTGTATGCCCCCCCCCCCTTCCCTGGGTACTTAAGGGAAAGCTCCTAAAACAATGCATTGCCCATATACTGATAAACTTCACATCAAGTCAGTTTGTGAAGAGCAGTTAAGTCACACATAATGGCCAGAACAATTAAGAAGTCAGCAGGAGCTGAAAAACAGCTTCTGAAAAAGATAGGGTGCCCATTACCATACTCTAGAGCCCTTTCCAGACATGGAAATCCTGGGTAATAGTGGGGTGGGTTACCTCAGAAATTCTGCAACCTTAATTTTGATTTTTTTTTTTTTTTAATCCTCTGAACACGTAGTTGCTGTTAGTTCAGCTATATACAATTCCATATAAATTTTGTTGAAGCCACATTAAAAATCTTCTCATATGTGGCAACAAATTTCAGTTACCAGGTGTTTAATTTTCTGCTTTTCAAGAACATGGGCATTTCCAATAGCTTCAGAATAATTGCTCTTAAACAGTCTAAAACCACAAAAATCAGAAATAATTTCATAAGAAGCCCGTTTAACTCAATGGTATTTTCAAAGTTAAAATCACAGATCTCTCATTACTTGACCATCCCTAGCCAAACATGACAATTTTGAATGAAAATACACAGGCAATTATCTTTGAGAAGATACAGCTGTGGTGGACCACCATTCCTGGGTCCGTGCCTTGTATGATATTCCTGGTCTACTGCCACAGTTGTAGTTTTTGGCTGCTGACTCCATCTGCTCCTGGAGAGGAGCCAAACCTGCCCCTTAGTGCTTGCAACCTTCCAGTTCTTTTAGGCAGAAAGCAAAAATAAACAATTCCAGGAATATGGAACAAGACAGGATTATAAACAGTCAGGTTTTGACACCCCCCCCCCCCCCCCATTTGTGATTACTATCACTTCAGAAAGAAATAAAACTACAGAAAAAACAGGTTTCTCAAAGAATACAAACTCTGGTAGTATCTCCTTATCCAGATACAAGTTTAATGAAGTCTCTCTAAAATTTCTAAGCTTTCAGATGTCTTACATAAGCAGAGGAGGAAAAAACCCACTTTGAATGTAAAATATTAACTGTGTATAAAAACAAAGGATCCATAGTAAAAACATTCTAATATCAAAACAATTACAACAGAAAAGTAGCAAGGTAACATCAGTAACTAGCTCTGTGGCAGTCGCAGGAGTTAATAGTGGTTCTCCGTGTGCTGTGAGCAGAATGCTATGTACTTGGCTTGCAGCTCTTCCTGGCTGGGAGCTGACCCAAGATAGCCACAGAAATCACCACTCTTTGGACCAAACTTGCATCAAGACTACAGCTTCTGATCACATGAAATCCGTATGGGAAGGATAAGAGACTTGATGGGACGAAAACAAAAGTACATTAAAATTTCTGGAAGGATGACTGATGAAAGCAGTTCCATTACTGCTGGTCAGGACTTGGTTTTGAACTTAACATTGTGACTAGAATCCAATGCTTCCTTCCTGGTGACTGATGGTAACTGTTTGTAACAAAATTTTAGTTATTAAGAAAGCCTGGCTTTAATTCCATTAACTTCTGCCAATACAAGGATTTTAAGGCAGTGCTTTAATGGCTCAAGACAACAAAACTAGATGCTTCAGTGCTACTCAGGTTCTTTGCAATTTCAGATCTTTCCTGCTGAGCTAACTTTGCAAATAAAGGCAGGCCCATACGACGACAATTATTTTTGTGAATTGATATAGCTGAAGCAAGTCCTCAGAATACTTTAGAATGGCCTGATCTCCTACGATACAGAATTCATCCAGTGGCCCATTCTCTTACAGAGATAAAGGTATCTCATAACAAGTCACCTTCTCTTAGAAACAGCACGACAGATCCCAGAGACACTTAACTCTTCTTTCAGAACATATTAGTTAGAATGCTTCTGTATCCTGCTAAAGCCCAGCATGAGTATACTTGCCTTCTCTGCTAACCACTTGGGCAGACATCTTAGAAGACGACACTCTCCAGAAGCACAAACACACAAAAACACTCACGCAAACACAGGCACATCCCATGGCCTCAACCTGCTCCCCTCTCTGACTGAGCAGGATGGAGGTCATACATGCACACACATATACAATGTGGATCCCTCCAGCAGCTGGGCTCGGACACTCGGTCTGCCGAGTAGCTGTCCCTGGATCCCAGTCTCCCCAGTTGCTGGCATCTGGACATATGAGCCCAAGGCTACAGTCCCATTCCATTTGTTTATACAGACTGACTGACTCAGCCACTCCACGCACACAGAATATAGAGTCCCTCACCCAGGAGAGGTGTTAGAAATGGAGTATAACAGGAGGAGAGGACAGACTGCAGGGTCAGGTGCAGGGCATGGCCAGGCAAGTGTACCATTTATACATACCAGCCCTTTTTATCCCCTTACCCTGCTGTTTTCCCCACACTTGTTCCTCCCCAAGTCACCTAAATCTACCCCTTTCCCCATCTGTGGTTCCTCACCTAAATGTCCCATAACAAGTCTCATGCAGTCCCAAAATAATTTTGCCCTGCATCCCATAATGTGTCCCATACCCCTCCGTGACATCCCCCCTCAGTCCAGAAGGTGCTCTAGTGTTGATTAGTCTTGATGGGTTTCATGCTTGAATGGGAGGGCTGAGGCTCTCCAAGGACAGCCCTGGGAGGGGCCTGGACAGGGTGACCCTTCTCCCGAGTCCTTAACTTGGGTTCCTGCCTGCTGTTGTTCCCTGTGCTCCTCTGGGCTTGTAGAGATGGGTCTGTGACAGGCTGATGGCTGCTGGGACAGGCTTGGGAGCAGCTGGGGTAGGGTATTATTTGGGCTCCCCCACCCTGCCACTCTGTGCTCCTGCGAAGGTGTGCAGACCAGCTTTTACCACATAACCTAACAGTTTACTCACAGCATCTCAATGTTTTTCTTTATAGAGTCTCTCAACCCTCCCAAGACTTTGCTCCTTCAGAGCAGCACGCAGAGCCCTGACCTCAGGCAGAGTGGGCACAGCAGTAACCGCAGGGACACTGCTTCAAATCTGTCCCAAAGGTATTCAAAAGAGAATGATATTTTGATTCTCTCAAAAAAACTGCAAGGAGATTCCTTCTAGTTTTAAATGCTAAGGAAGACAGGAAAGCCTAGCTGTCCTCCGCTCTCAGCAGAGCTTCTGGATGCCATCTATCTTTCATACACCAAATCTTAGGCAGAACAGCGGCATGTTCTTTTCTTGTCGTGATATACCTCACGCCAAGCACATAGTGATTTGTCACACTAGGGGAATGAAAGAAAAGGACAGAGTTATATAAAATGCCACCGCTGACTGTTCTATCAGAGTTTATTTTGGAGAGTGAGAAGGAATATTGCTTTAAGAGCTATAAAAAGAAACCTCAGGGCCTCTCTCCCGAAGCCTCAGTATACAGATGATAGCTATACATTAATTTTCTCCATAATTTTATGCAATTCACGACAACTTTCACATGCAAAAACAACATGTATGCAAGAAAACTCAAGAGCATGATAACCACCCTGCTGCAACAGCTGCCCTCATGGGCTTCCGAGTATACGAGTACTAGAAGAATAAGCTAATCAAAACGCATGATACCTTAACAGATCTTATAGGCAAAAACATAAGGGTGAAGAAATACCATATATAAGACTACAGAAGAAGCTTATTATTTATTAACTAATGAAATAATCAGAGAACCCACAAAAACGGTATACAAAAGTATGTGACTAGCAAAGAAAAGTGGAATTTCCTATAAATGGGAAGAATAGAAAGAAGAAATAGAGCCCAGGAAGCAAGACAGCAGCACAGCAGACCTGCTCTTTTACAGAACGGGGATAAGAAATAGAATTGATGGAGAAGGGCACTAGAGGTCAGTGTGCCTCTACTCCCGGCCCACATTAGAAAAGACAAGAGCATATCATTCAAAAACTCAAGAGCTTAGGGAAATTCCTCTTCTTTGTATACAAGACACTGGCCCTGAAACACTTGGTTTGCTAGCACAAGGTGTTATCTGGAGAAAGATTTTCTTAACCTCTAGAGAATTCATTGTGAGACAACAGGAAGATTACTCCCCCCCCCCCCCCCCCCAAAAAAAAAAAATTAAAGAAAATGTTCTGACCTAAACATACTGAACAACTATAGCGTATGATTTTCTGAATGTTTTAAATTGCTCACAGTTCAAACCATCTGATGAGTGTTCTGCAATTTAATGCAGCAACTTAAGGCTCTGGCATTTTCTTCAACTCTTAAAAAAAGAATCTTATGCAACATGACATAAGGTATTTACAGCTCTGACATGCTTGCCAAGATGATCTCCTTCCAAGCGAGACATTACATAAGAGAACATACTTAATGCATAAAGGGCAAACTGCTCACTCTATTATTGCTTTCAAGTGTACCTTTAGCAGCTACAGTATCTCTAGATGAGACACTAAAAATCTTAAGGAAAGACATCAAAGAACAAATCCAACCAACATCTGATTATCAGGAAATACAGCCATGAATACAGAAGTAGTTTATTGCAACATACTTACAACTTAGCAGAACAAAGCATTTGCTCTTTATATATTGCTATCATGTTCACCTGGCAAGATTTACATATGTTAACTCAATAGATACCTGGAGGTGTGTACGTTTCTACTGAAGAATGCACAAGAACAGACCGTCTTTTTGAAGGCATGGGCATTTTTCTCTCTTTGTATTTTGCAAGTGCTGCTTGTACTGCTTCAGTGTGGACATCTACACAGAAAACAAAAAAAAGGTTAAGAGATTAAGTTTAATCATTATTTCTTTCTAAAAACATAGAAAGCATCAATGCCATCTTTTACAGCTCAAATCCAAAGGCTGAATCACACACGATGGCCCTTATGGCTTTAGTCCTGCTTAGCCCAATTGCTTAGCTTGCAGAAAGGAGCAGGTTCTCAGCTTCAGAGGAAGCAGCACTTCTTGGAGAGCAGAAAGGTCCAATGACAGGTTACTGTCATTACTAAATGACAGTAACACGTTTTTAAATTCTGAAGCTGTGACAACTCTATCAATTGCTTCTCCTTCAACAGTGTTTAGTAGGAATGAATAAATACACCTGCCTCCCACTCAAATTCAGCTCAGAAGCAATGGTTTCAAAAATTAAGGGAGGATATAGACAGGGTCAAGTTGACATAGTTTCCTCATGAAATCAGCTTGAAAAGGATTTGCGAGTATCATTTAGGAAGAACACCCTGAAAATCAATACTGAAGTTACAGAATACCTAGCACACTAGTTCTGAGCTACGATTTATTTTCATTATTTGGGGGAAATTTCAACGCAGATACTGTAAATTGGCAACAGCATTGGACTCTTCATCCTTCAAAATCCACAATGGGAAAAGTAGTGAAAAAAGTATACTTGAAGCTCTCACAAAAGAATGCAAGTAATAAAAAACAGAAAGAAGAGAATTAGGGAAGAGACACAAAAGTGTTTTCACTTTCCGGAAAGCAAAAATTACCCTAATATACTCATGGGGTATATTTTAACTTTTCTTATTTTTAAGCCAAAACTGAGATTAAAGAGGAATTTAGTGTTCAATCAAGACCACACTGCAGATAAAATTTAATGTATTCAAGTAATTCTAAATTGCCTTCAGCAGATTTTTCTCTTTGACATATATATATCAATGGTGTCAAAAGCTAAAACTTATGTACAAAGAAAATTCATGAAAAGTGAACAGATGTCAAGGAGAAATGAGGCAGACCAAAAATATACTTTGACTTATGAACTAAGATTCAAACTCATGAAAAACAAGTACAACATGTATACACTTACACATAGCTACAAAGGGCCCAAAAGCAAGTATTATGATTATGCTTTTGTCTTACTACATTTCTTTTACATGGAAGCTGCTATACAAGAATTACAGAATGAAACTGTTCAATTTGGAAAAAAGAAAAAAAAAAAAAGATGTATTCTTTCATTAAGCATCCATCTAAAGCTGCAAATGCATAACAGGTTGAAAAACCTGTAGGTATGAAACTCAGACATGACATACATGTACACACGTACAGAACTTACATATTAAAAGAAAAGTAATTTCTCTGCCCCATACCTATACGGATTAACCTTGATGATGACTACAAGTAAAGCTCCATATTTTATGGTGCCTTTAAAAAAAAAAACAAAACAAAAAAACAAAAAAAAACCCCAAAACAAAACAGGTACCATTTCTGGTACTGGTCCTGAACCTGCTTTGGTCATGCTCAGCATGAGGTTTTTCCTAATTTATTTTAAATATGCTGATCAATTCCAGTTAACTTTGACAAAGCAAGAGATAGCTCGGGGGAAAGCTAATCAGTATACATCTTAACGAAAATCAGAAGAGATTTTTGAGCATCCCAGAGAATGAAAGGCTGTGAAACAGCAAAGCACAGCACATCGATGTGAAGCTGTAGGAAGCCTTGGCATGAACACTTTCCAAAGGCAGCTGTGTCCCAATGTAGCGGATAAACACTTGACACTTGGGAGACAACTATTCAATTCTCCATTTCAAAAACAAATTACAAATGCTGCCCATAAACTCAGAAATATGACCTCACCAGAGGAGGCTTCATGCAATATATTTCTAACCAACTCTAACAACAGATACTAGCAGATGACTTTCTTTCAGAACTTCTATTCTTAAGTAAATCAGACAAAAATCACCATAGCTTAATCTGACATCTTTTCCTATGTTAGATGAAAACTGTTCCAATTTCCACACGTAAAAATCCCCCCTACTCCAAAGCATATTCACACCACGTACTTCAGGTATCTAACTTTTGGTCCCTGACTACACAGCACAATTTACTGCAACACATGAGATCAAAGAGACACCATGAGAGAAGCAAGTTAAAACCCCAGTACTGGAAGAGCACAGCGCCTTTAAGAGAAATGCCAGAAAAAAACAATCCACTCTCAACCAAAATTCAGGAAGCTGCTTTTCTTAGTCACAGGTCCAAATGAGAAACAGTTTCCTTCAGCCTGGCCAAATAGATCAGGAAAATCAAAATAAGCCCTGTGCCTATGGTCCCAGACACCATCTCGTTCTTTGCAGTAACAATGTCACCTTTCAAGTCTGCAGCTCCCCCCAGATAATCTGTTCAGTGCTGTATTTAAAATATATATATGCAAATATACTATCCCACCTGTGTGTTCTTACAAGACTTAGGAATTTACTAGGTAGATGCTTGTCTCAAATAAGAACATTTTGTGCAACTAACCTGTGAGGTTCAAGGACAATCCTGTTAGGAGGGGAAAAAAATATTTAAAAAGAAAAAAAATCACTTAAACTTCTATCTTTTGAGACAAGATTTTTTTTTTATACTAGGCACCATGTTAGATTTTTGCTGCAGTCCTTCACACCAAGGAGTTGTTAATAGATGTTTTATGAATTAAAAAGTCATTACCCTCTCCCTATGTCTCCCTGCCTCCCTTCCCCACATCTGGGCTACTGCTTTTTGTCAAGTCTTGGTTTCTCCTGATCTTTAGTTTTGGACTTTTCCCCCTGCCTTGCAAATGTCCACCATTTAAGTTTATTCTCATGGATACCCAGAAGCAAACCTCTTAATTTCACAAAACTCCAGAAAGTTTAAGCAGAACTCAACACACTTCTAGTTTTGTTGTGTTACTTAGATGCACCAAAGACATTACTGCTATCCATAGACTTGAGAATATGACTTAAATTAAAGGTTATTTTTGCAGCCTTAAAAGTTAGGGGCAAAATGCCAATTCTGCAGGACACATTTCCATAGCAGAACTTTCAGTCAAAACCAAGCTGCATGTTTTTAAAAAAAGATGGTAACTATTAGATGCATTCACTTCAACCATGCATATATCTATATATAATTTAGAAGACATTTTTGTTACATTAACATCTGGTAGGAAGAAGGTGAACATAACAAATGGCTTTTCTCCAGAAAAGGTCTTTCAAAAGACAAAAATAACACACAATATTTACAGTCTATATAAATTTATTAAGTCATTAAATAACTTTGCAGATTAAAAAAATGAAAGCGTTCTTAGCTAGTTGTGTATTTAGGGAATGGAAAGGACTAGCTTGAGGCAAGGGTGTGTTGAGGCATTTTAACAAAGTAGAGTGAGACAGGTCATAACATCACACAGATTTGTGGCAGCAAACATGGGAACTACTTTTTACTTCATTTCCAGACGGCAAAATCAGCACCACCCCCTCCTCCAGCCCTCCTACTCCCACCCCAGAACCTAGAAAATACTAGATTAAATTATAAAAATGCAACCAGAAGACAGTCAGGATAAATTTTTATTCTGTTTCATGTTTTATTTTTATAGTGCTGATTTAACTCCTCAGTTCCTTCTGTTTTCATTAAGATCTATTTCCAGCTTGAATTTTTTCTTTTAATATCTTGTCCTTGGATAACAACTGAGTAGGACCATCCTCTCTCAGCCAAATAAATTAAGTAATCGTTTTCACTTCCCTGGAACCCTTTGTTCCTATTCCATGTTTCTTTTAAGAGCTTTTCTACATTATGTACAGGATGAAAGAGACTTCACTAAAAAAAGTAAAAGGAATGAAATAATTTTAAAGAAGCAGAACATTTAGGGTACAAAAATTCATAAATTACTATAAAGTTTAATTGGATATTGGAATTGCAAAAAGAAGTTCTCTACCATTGTCTATTACTAAAATCTTAAAAATTTACTGTGAAACTGATTTAACATGTAAGAACTGTGGGACTCCAGTTTTCTTCAGTGGATTAAATAGTCATTAAAATCAGATCAAATGTCATCTGTACTACATCATATTTCTGAGAACAGGGAACACAAATGTTCAACAGTAAACACTGAAAGAGATGAACACCCAGCGCAGCATCTTATTATCATGAAGATTATGCATACCAAAGTGAGAAAAAAACCCCCATATGCTGCCATCCAAAAGCAGAAGAAAAAAATCTTGAAAAAATAGTTCTATGTTTCTGCACTTTATTAAGCTGCAAACAACCATCAACAATTTATTATTGATTCAAAACATTTTGTCCTTCCTCTGTTGTAGTAAACCACATAATCTCTTCCATTTTACGTACCTATTCTCATTTTCTTTCCTTCTACATGTCCTTAAAAAAGGATAGGGGAGGAAAACTAAGAAATAGTTTGTGGACTATAAATCACCTAACCTCTTACACCCTAAAACCTCCAGCTATTAGAATAGTATTTTTCTTTCCTGTTTGTAGCTTCTGCTTGTTTATCAGCCGCTGATTCTTGTTCCTGACTTAGGCACAGGATGAAGAATTTCTACACTTGTTTGAAGAAAAAACGGCATTCATAGGTTGACTAGTTTCCCTTCTGCTCACAGATCTCCAAATACCAGCAGCTAAAGCAACCAGTACTGTCTGCCTCTACAAATGGCTGCTGCAAACTAGTGCCCCATATGATTGCATCCCTGTGACAAGGATTGCCAGAAAAAAAAAAAAAAGAAAAATAATTTTTAAAACGCTAGTATGATTCCAGGAAGGCTGGTAGAGCACTGAGGATCAGTGCAAGATCAAGCTCTATGAAAGGAAAGGACAAGGAAAAAAGGACAGGGAAAGGGGAAAGAAAAAGGAAAAAAGGAAAGGGAGAGAGCTGCTGTATATTGTACGCTGCTGTACAGGTATCATGCCTGCATGCTGAGCAGGCTTGTTCCTCATCTGGAGCAGCTCCCCAAATGCATCTCTGTATCCTGTTCCAGGCAAGCTGGGAAAACAGGCTTTATATTACAGCTGTATATCCAACAGGCTGAAGAACAGTAACCAGAAAAAAGTGCAAGAGTGGAAAGAGAAAGTGTAGGTGCTGGGAAAGCTTTTTCAGACACCCTAAAGGCTTATCAGCTAACTCATTTGTGTTCTCACCCAAAACCAGGCAGCAGTGGGACTGAATACAGGAGAAGGCACAGTACCTTCACCAGAAACCACACACCCTCCCTGAAAGAAAAGCCAGCAGCAATAGCAATACACCCATCACCAAGCGTCCTCTGGATTGTGGATATGAGGGTCTTAGCGCTTATCACTGACGAATGCTTGAAAAGTCTATGCATTTCTCACTTTCTCTATCACGCTGTCACCATTTAACAGAACGAAAACCTAGTTAAAGCGCTGTAATGTTAACTGCTGTTCCGGGAACTCTTAGGTAATTTAGTAGCCTACAGTATTTATTGATGGTATTCACTGTTGGAAATTTTTTGGTAATATTTACTGCTTGAAGACAAAAATTGTAGTTAATTTAAATGGACAACTAGTCTGGGAAACTATAAAAAAAGTGTGCTTACAGCTAGGAAATGGCAAATTTATTGCATAAAAAGGCAAAATTGTTTTTCGTGCTTATTTTAAGTAATTTATGTTGGTGGTTCTAAAATAACTATAATTTCTCCAGAAAGAGATTCTGTTCTATGAAAAGTTGCATTCCACCCTCATCAGCTACTCTTGAGAAGAACATAGCAGAACCAATGAGATACAAAGAAAGGAAAACAAGAAATAAAGGCTGGAAGGAAATAAAAAAAGAAGAAACAATACACACCCCACTTCCCCCGAAAGTCTAAAGAATAAATAAGGCATGCAATCGATAGAAGAAGCAATAGTACCCAAAATTATAGCCTAAAGCTGTTTATCCTTCACAATGGGTAACATACATCAACATATAGGGAAATTTAAAAAGGTAACAACATTTCAAGCTGGTGTGGAGGACATCTTTTCTTTAGGTAGAAAATGCTTTTAGCATAGCTAGAATTTCTCAGATAAATTGGGACTGCTTTGTGAATCAAAATTGTGACTCTTTTTATGCCAAAGTATTGGGAGGAACAAAATGAAGCTACTTCACAGTAATTGGCGTTTTCTGAGACGTCTTGTCAACATCTCTTTTCATGCTCTACGTATCCATAAATCTCACAGCATGAGTAGCCATGAAAAAGAGCACCAACACTGATGTGAAGCATTTTCAGACTCGAATGAACTAGATGATTCAACATCTATTAGAATCAGAGTAGTAATACTTTAAAAAAGTAAAAACACATGCAACAAACACCTTGCATTTTTTCTTTCAGTCTATCTCTACATTGAGATGAAGAAGAGAACCCACTAATGCAACAAACGTGAAAATTTTTTTTCTAAAAATTAGACAGCAAAAAGGGGAAAAGATATTGGCTTCTGAAAGCTGTATCTACATTACATTGCATAGACCTAAGTTGAACCTAAATCAAGTCAAGCAAAACCATCACTATGTGGTTTTGATACCACCTAACTATTTGGTTTTGATACACTAAGCCTTGTCCTATATCACTAATGGGAAAAAGAAATCCAATTACATATGTTAACAACTAAGAACTTTTTCCCCAAGTCCTTAAATCTCAAAGTGAAACACGTTCTAGGCAAGAATTTTTAATGAAACATGAGTTAGCGGAGCAGTGATGGGAAACCACAGAAGGACATGGCAGTCCACATGAAGTACTACTAGGGTTTTGGCACCGGCCCCTGATAAGTACAAGAAATAACCTAAAACCCTTACACATCAGGCTTCATCTTGAATAACTGTCCACTGGCTGGACTGCCTGAACACTTAGGGTCATTCAGAAATACTCACATCGAGATGTAAAAATATCAGCTAAGCTCTACACTGATGAGACAGTGAGCAGTACTTCAGAATCACTGAAAGTCGATGTAAAGAATTTTAAAATAACAAGGCCATAGAAATATTAACTCTAGGAAAAGAGGAAGCACTGACAATCAGCACTGATAGTCAGACTAACATTTGAAAGCCACATCTATTCATAAGCAAGTATGCTAGCTGAACTTGTTAATATCCACCCACTTCTGCATGTCTTGCACTGTAAGACTAATGAGCCCTATACCAAACTTCCCCCAAACAATACCAGTAATATGGCAGGGTTGTTTCCTTGCTTCTTGTTTTCTTTGTTTGCTTAAGTATCCTTGGTGCAAATTAAATAGGACATTTAAGGATCTAAGACAGGAAAATTGTCCGTGTATACAGCATATTGCTCTAGACCCTCCTAGCTCTCTCAGCTAATGGTTCCCAAGTATTCCCTGTTGTAGATGTGCTCTTTTTGCAGATTTTATTTCTGTTAGTTTAACGACATCACGTGCTACTTTAAATGAATTAATTTCTATCAGATTCATTACTCTGCTTGTAATTTATTTGGAATCTACATTTGGAAATCATGGCTGTAATTCAACCACTAAATCTGTGGTTTTTTTCCGGTAGATATTCAACAGTAGAAGTATATTGATGATACATTTGAAATGCAAAAATAAATTTAAATTACCAATTTGTACATACTCTTAAACACATCATTTAGTTAATTTTGATACTATGTAATCTTCCTTGACATTCAGAAGTTTCTTCTTTGTGTAGCTGAATACGTGCACCTTTCTCAGGAGTCCATATATATCCTCAGAATATTTAAGAAGTCTCATTCATCCTTCAATTGTTCATAAGGAACCCATACAGGCATATCAGCTCCATTTCTGGAACAAGGTTCTAAATGTCAGCAATGCAAATACGATGCAATAACCACTATGCCCAAGCAGCTGCAAAGCAAGGTGATGCAAGACCAACAACATATTAAGGATGTGCAGTGCATGTCATTACTTGCACTTCTCATCCCCAAACCCAAGACATATAAATTACCCTGGAAAACAAACAAAAGAATTTCCAGTTAGAAGTCCAAAGGTATTTAGGAGAGAAAAGCTTCCAAACACCTGCCTTTTCTCACTATTGTGACAAGGAATTTCACAGGGAAACAGTGTACTTCAACCACCTGAAAAGTAACAATGGAAACAGGATGTGATGAGGATATTGATATTTTCACAGAAGTTTCCAAAACAGGTTTGTCACAGTGGTGTCCATTTAAAATTAAGCAGAATACCCATTGTGACATTTCCCTTTTTTGTGCACTTGCTTTAAACCAGGAAATATTTGAAAAAGTAAGCCACAGTAAATATGATAATCCTATAACCTTCCTTTAACAAAACAGCCCAAGCAAGCAAGCAAAAAAAACCCCCACAACCCACATGCTGTAGTCTTCTAAATGTTTAAATAACTGTTCTACAGACCAGAAACCCAATCAGCAAACAAGAGAAAATTAAGCATGGTATAAAATTCACAGTAAGAAAAACATCAGAAGGCACGTCTACAGTTTCTTTCACTCCTAGCATTTCCTCCATTCTGGATTCGAACAAAACCACTCATATATAGAAATACAAAAAACTACTTGAAAAATATTCATTAGCTCTTCCCTTCTTCCAAAGCATGTCCAATTTTTTCTGTAGGTGTAGGTACTACTTTACTGGTACACTTTTCCTCTTAAGACACCTGATGTTTTAGCTACATTTCTTTTTCTTACCAGATCGGAAGCGCTCATCCCTCGAGTTGGTAGAACGGGATTTCTGCTGTTTAGATACAGCAGCAGTAGCTTGTGAAGAACCTGGGGCTCTGTTCTCTGCTTGCAGGGATGGATCCACACCTGAAACACAGTTTTATTTCAGTACAAATTCAGGTTCACAAATAAAACATCTGCTTCCCATGTCTACATTCTTTTACCACCCTTGACACCTACTTACAAGTTCAACCGGAGCCCTAAGTCTATACCTTTAAAAAAATCTCAACTTGCAACTGCATTTTAAATTATTTAAACTAAAACCTATCTTGATCTGATAAGCATTCCACACAGAAGATAAGAAACACTTCTGAGTAACAGAAAAACTCCTTTGCCTCTTGCAGGAGTTTACAATCATTTGTCATTAGGTGTTCTGTATGCCAGATCCATGCGGAGGGAGGAGAGGGAACCAATCTTCTCCCAGCTTACTGCTAGACATCAAGAGAAATGCTGCAAAGATGGTTACAATTACACATTGGACTTGGAGATCTTGAAGAGACAAGATGATACTGCTCCACCTTTAAATAAAGCTTGAAGCATTCTGTCAAATTTCTTTTGAGTCTAAACACAAGACAGCTAATTTGAGTAAAATTTAGGAATGTGCATATCTGTTTAATCTATTCCTATTTAACAGAGCAATACTCAGAAAACTCACTTTTACAAAAACTCTGCAGAGTTTTTATTAAAATAAAAAGTTTTTATTGAAACTTTGCAGACATTAAGGGCGGAATTACTCTGCCAGCTTCAGCTAAAAACTACTGCTCTAACGTAGGTTGGCTGGGTACTTTATATACTCATTAAAGGATTACAGATCTTCCCATCCCCTTAAAGGGTAACAAAAATAAGAGGAACTGAACCGCTCTCTAATTGTTTCCTCTGCACCTCGTGCCCAGGGAGAGAGACAGGTTTGGAAATCTGGGCGCTGAACTGTAGGACTAGAAAAGATAAGAGTAAGGAATTATGAGTAGAGCATTAATCTCTTCTTCCACTTACGACTAACAACCCTCTTTTGGAGGAAAAAAATGGCACAAAAAAAATAGTCTCCTGCTCTTTTGTTGCCTTCTTCACCCAAGGTCCCCTGTGACAAGATCACACAAAATTGACCTGATGTTTGGCACGTTGGCCTTCCTAATGTAGATATGCTGTTGTCTGAAAATTTCATAAACAGGCAATCTATTTTATGGAGACTCCCAGCTTAGCTGCTTGTCCTGTTCTGTTTTTCCCATGAATCCCTATTTTGAACTCCTGCAGCTGATATGTAAGCAAGTTAACTACAGAGCCTTGGAATCAGAACTCATAAGACCACAACCAAGCCCCTTTCCCACTCTGTGACCCCATGTGCTGGGCAAAGCTGGTCAGCATAACTTGTGATCAATGACACTTGCTGCATCTGGCACAAGGGTTTAGCCCTTGAACGTACAGGGAAAATATGATGAAAAATGAGCTAATTGGAATAATCAATCAACAGATGACAAGGTGCATGTGGGATGCCTCCAAGCCATGTGCAACTTGAGCATTGTTATTTGGCCACACCAGTACTGGGGGCAGAGGGAGCGGGGAGGAGAAGGGACCCCAAATAAGCATAAGAGTGCATAAAGCTTAAAAGCTTACCAACTCCAAAACCAGAACGCTCTCCTCCTCCAACACTTAGAGAACAGACTTTTGTGGGTCAGAGTTAGGGCAGCTGTATTGTGATGAAATATGTATCAGTGAACCTCAAGAGCTCCCTTTAAATTAGGATGAGGCACAAAAACAGTGGCACTGTTGGAAACCACAACTGTGTTTCATCAGGTTAAATATCCCTTTTTGCTTTCTCAAAGAAGAAGGTTTCACATCATAGTGAAAAAATACTAAGGATGAGTCTGAAAAACATCACTTTTTGGTAAAAACAGTAAGATATTGCATTTAACTCTTAGGCCACACAATTATGTGCCAGAAAAATCCTGTTCCACAAGCTTGGTGAACTTGTTAATTTATTCTGGTACTATGCAAATCACTACCTTAGCCTTCAGCAAAAGCAGCTGGATAATTAGGCTAACTCCCCCCATTCACACTGAAGAAAAAAAAAACATTTTTGTAATGGTTTTTTTTGTTTGTTTTGTAACAAAAATACACTTTATTTTTGTTAGATAGACACTTGATTCACTATCACTGTATTTTGTCCATTTTTAACTTACCCAAAGCTAGCAAGAATGAAAAGTCATTTTAAAGAGGCTGCTTGTTCCAATTAACTGAACAATTCATTTCTACAAAATGCAATTAAAGTTAATGTTTGAATTATAACTGTATTTTTCCATCCACTAACACTGGAGAATCAAGACTAACACTGACATTTCTAGCAGTTTTCATTTATACAAGCAAAAATTATTTTACTATAAAAGCACTGAACAGTTGACAGCACAATGAAGACTCTCTGCTAGCATTGCTGGGGAGGATGCCTAGCTAAACACACCTGGCATTAGATAGGCAGAGATAAAAATTTAAAAAACATACTTAGCAAAAGCACAAAATTTACTGCTAGAGGACTCTCCTGGGCAACCCACATGCAGAGCAGTTGCCCTATTGCCTCTTTCATCTCATCTGCGTAAGATGTGATGTCTTAACGTCAAAATCAATGGTTTTTAAAGACTTTCACCAATGTCCAGGCAAACTCTTATTCGAAACATCTATTAGACAGTCAAATCTAATTACCTTTGCAAAAAGACTGATCTTGAAATTCATCTCCCAAAATAGAAATTCAAAGTAATTTCAGTTCTAAACTAGGTTAATTTATGTAAGTTGTACCAGTTTACTAGCTGAACCTTTCAAAAGTATTCTCTTCCAAGTTTTAACGGTAAATTGAAAAGTAAAACCAAAGGAGTTAAAAGAGCATGGCAACAACTCCCTCATCTCAGTTTTACTTGCATTGCTACCCAGTTATGTATCATGCCTCCAAACATCCACAGTCTGCAGAAGACAACCTATCATATTAAGCAGGAGGCTGAAGAGAAAACTTCAGGCTCTTCGTACGCTATTAAACCTTTCTACAGCTGTTGAACTGGATCTAGAAATAAGAAAGGAACAAAAGACGACAACCAGGTTCAAAGCACTAAAAAAAAAAAAGGAAAAGGGGTATGACAAGGCAGAAAATAAAACAAGTGTGGGAAACTCCCGGTCTGGCTCTAGGCCAACCTTTTGGTCCATCCAGCCCTGCTCTAGTCCTTCTCTGCTGTCTCCTCCGCACCCGACACCCTGCTCTGCCCAAAGACCACGGCCAGCCATCCAGCCTGCAGCACGCTCCTTCCCTTACTGCCCCTCCACCCCCAAGCTCTTCAGCCCATCTCCCCCAACCCTGCCTCTGGTTTCCACTCCCTCTCCATGGATTCAAGCCCTACAGAACTTCTGTTCATGTTTCTCTGTTGTGGTCTGTTTACCACCCACACTCGCATAGGGCCCCTACCAAAACAAGGGAGGTTTTTGCCAAGGACTGCAGTATTTCTTAGTTCCCTTTGCCTGCCCTAAAGGAGAGGGAGCTTCAGGAGTTTCCTAGTTAGAAACAGGTAGTCTATAAGAATAGGTAAGGTCTTTCCTGGCAGGTTTTTCAGCCATTTATTAATGTATGCAAGGAGGAGGGGCAGGGCCAGGTGTGCTGGAAATAGCCTCTCCTTCCCCATTAGTACCGCTTCATACATCATGGCAGAAGAGGTGCATAATTGTGTAGCACCTTCACATAAAGTACCTGCATGTAACCCCTTGATTTCACCATCACTAGGATACCTCGTACTCCTCAGAGTCTTCTCAAGCAAATCTGCATAGCTGTGCTAATGCATACCTACCTTAAGTACAGCTCCACAATAACAATCATATTAATTCCAGATTTCTTTAAGTAGAATTTTAGATACAGTTATTTCCCACTGAACTGTAAAGGAAAAAAAGCTAACTCTTCTCACAAAAATTACCTGAGATGCTAAAGTTTTACATGAAACACATACGCTGAGTTCTAAATCTTTCCATAGAAAACTTAAGGCAGGAGACTAAATGGAAATTATTCCTCAAGAGACTGATATCTGAGGACTGAGGACTTCTCTTTACTTTTTGGTCTGAGAAGCCTCACCTCAGTTATTAAACATCCAGTCATTACTCAGGTCACAGTTCAATTTTATCATTCTTTGTTGTCATACCACATCCCAGGACGTATCACCTCATGCACACATTTTTGTCTTCAAGATCTGAAATGATCTAAGCATTCACACCTTCCGGGTCAGCGAAGCTGAATAAGGGTCTACCCAATGTAACTTATTACCCAGAATAAGATATTAGAAAATCATGAGTTAAAAAAAAAAAAATAGCAATAGGCATCATATACATGCATTATGTTTGACAATCTTCCACTGTTCTATAACATTCTCCTCTACTCCAGGAAGCAAACTTCAGCTCATAAGTTTCCACTTGGAGAAAATGAAACAATTTTAAGGGCATTATTACTTTCCATTAAAGGAAGCATACAACAGCAGCAAAAAATACAAGACACTTGTTAAATCCAAACAGTAGCCAGGAAACTAAACTGCCTCAATGAAAATACCAATGGCAAGAGACATGCTTATTTAGACATTATGACAAGACTGGTAAGCAGAACAGCTACGTGTCATTAGCTGGAACTTTTATTTCTCAAAGTAATAGTCCATTCTATGCAGTAGTTCAGGAGATGCCTCACAAGCAGCCCAGCTCTCCTAACGTAAGTTGACCCTGCCTGTCAGTCACAGCCCAAATTAATATAAATTGCCTAAGTGCCATGCAGCATGGTTCTAATCAAAGCAGGCAGTAAAAGAAGCAGAAGCCAGATATGAAAAGCCCCCGTGGCAGACACTCACCAAAGTCAACACTAGGAGCAGGGAACGGCAGGTGAAGCACAGCAATCAGGGGAAGATGGCTGGCTGTGCAGCACCCAGCTCCAGCAGAGAGCAATGGGACAATTCAATTCCTATACCTTGGAAGATCCCTGTTAAAACACTCCTCGCTTGGCTATCAACTTTCAAGGTGATGCTCGCCACATCACTTACATAAATTTGGTTATATTAGCTGAGCCAGCAGAGACAATGTCTATTTAAGCACATTAATTAGAAAAGAAGAAAGCAAGCTACCAAGGATGATGGATATAACCACATGGTGCAGTTGGCCAAAGGTTCTCAGACTTCAGATCCAGTTCACCAAAATAGACAGAAACCTCAGGGAGCCAAGTGTCATTGACACACCCAAGTAACTGGCCACTGAAGAGAAAAAGTGGTTCAACAAGATAGTTCAGGGACGTCACAGTGAAATCCTGTTTCCATATCAGCAGCCCTAATGGAGGAGAAAAGCTTCCATGCAAGATGGCAGCAACTTAATGAAGAGAAATTATTCCATAACGTGTCTGCTTGATAAGATGGCCAGATTTACTTTTGAACTGATAGATACCCCTCTAGGGGCAAGAATTACTGTGTTAGGTGTTTCCACCATGAACCAACTGTCCAGATTTCTGACAGTATCAGAGAGAGGGCTGCGTGATGACTTTCCACCTGGGTGTAAAGGTGAAAAGTTCTCACAACGTATCTGAACATGGTCTTGGAAAATATTGGAGATGAACCAGCAGTAAGAGTTCATGCAGACACCAGTAAGGCAGGAAAGAGGTTTTCGAGTTACAGCTTGAACTGTTTAGAAAGGAAGCTGAAGACCAGCACCTTCATGGTAGCATAATCATTCCTGGTAAAAGACACAGAAATACATCAGGAGATGGAGACAACATGTGCCTGAGAAAACCGTGGAACAAAAAAAAGTTTCCAGTTAATTGAAACTAATAAGCTTTTGGAAGAATAAGCAACAGCACAGTAAGCAACAGAGCATCTACAAGTTTAAGAAAGCAAAATTAACAGTCATGGCAGACACTATCCCCTAGCTTCATCTCACAAATGAGATGACAGTCTTGTCTTCTGTTCTAGAGATATCACTTTTGAATGTCTCCTCCCCTTCCCTCCAAGTGAAATATGATTTTCCTTTACTATGCAGTCATCTCTTCCCTTTCAGCGAGGCTCCCCATTCTCTTTTTTTTTCCCCTGAAAGTCTCCTCCAGGCATCTTTTGCTGAAGTTTTATCAAAACTAGTGTTCCCACAGTACTGCCTAGGAGATGATGGAGAAGAGGGACTTGTACTACAGGCAAGAGCCAGAAATACCCACACGGGACCATCTCCCATTCCAATCTAGCATCTCAACTTCTCCAGAGGGAATTTCAGAAGAAATACACTAACATAGGAAGGATGACGTAGCACCTGCACATGTTCAGAGCAGAAGTCCCTCAGCTAATACCCAACACCAATCTCCTACTCAGCACAACACATCAAATGGAAAGGAACTGGGATTTTATGGTTGCTTTCCTTGCTCAGAGAGTACGCAAGGAATTGGTCGGGATGTGGTTACTAACACTAGGTTTAAGCAAAGGGGAAAACTCTAAATGAGCTAGAAAAGTTGGCTGGTACTCCTATCTGGAGGTTTGCTTACGATAAGCCCTTTGTCAAACCTCTCAGCTGTTAAACTAACTAATTCATATTTGCCATTACCACACCCTTCTGCAAATATTTTGAGGAGTTTTGCAGTATGATTCTTCGGGGCAGCCATCTAGCTTACATAACCCTGTGCACATTGAAGAATAAACTCTTCCCCTGATCTGCTTGCACATAAACCCTCCTTCATTTTGACTGAGCCTTGAAGCCAAAGTCAGTTCATTTGTTTTCAAGAATAAGAACATGAGAAAAAGGAGTAATACCTTACGTGCTTTTTAATATTTTGGGGGTTTAATGACCCAAACAAAGGAAAGCCATAAGTGATAAAGCTGGAGCAGAGGAAACTGCAAACCAAATTATATCAAAGTTTACACAGAAATACAGTACCTTTTATTAGAACCAGTAATAGCTGGGACAAAGTAGACAAGAAGAGGAGACACCCCCCCCCACCTTGATTTCAGATATAATTCCTTTGTCATACAATTCCTGTGCATCTGTAGGTACTTCACTTTTACCAGACATACCAGCTAGTAGAACATTTCTCTGCTTACAAAACCCCTGTTGGCAAAATCTCCTTGTATTATATGGCTTGCAAGCAATACTACCACTAATGATACTCATGGTGCTTTAAAATTTTAAACCACCTTTATAAAACCCAAACTGATAAAGATGTTGATGCAATAGAAAAATATCAGCTCTTGGGAACATAACAAATGAGTAAAGAACACTGACTGAATAGCATTTCTGGTTTAGGCCTCAAAGAGCTCCTTAGAGGTTTATGAAAGAACAAGCTGAAATCACTTGTCCTTATTTTAAAAAAATCTAAAGAACCATACGTTTTAATAATAATAAAAAAAGATCAGCTTGTTTCCTTTAAGACTATTTCAATTATTCGCCAACTTAAATATAAGACAGCGTTAGTAACAGAAGTGAAAGATATCTCTGTATGTGTTAATTTGTCTCAGATTAAAGCACTATGAAAAATTGGCTTAACTGATAACACTGAATGACAATTGGATCTCGCAATACTCAGAGGCAAGGTTTTGCTGTATTAAAAAGAAGCTCTATGCTCAGGTTACTTGATATTTATAAAATGCAACATTTAGCATTGCTTTTAACTCAATAAAATAACCTGTGATTGGCTGCCATACAGGGGTTTGGGTTTTTTTGCATTTCAACTTTTTTTTTAATCCTGACTATTAGAAATAGTATTTTGTTAATGACAATCAGTTCAGGGATTTTTGTTCTCACTAGTTACACTATTACTCTATGAAAAATTACACTGGAGACATGCAAGTCTCTAAATTTAATCCACCACAGGAAAACTCCAGGACAGCAAGCCGATGTTAGCTCAAGAAAAGAGATGCAAAGCTTCACATGGTAACAGCTTTTTCTTTTTTTTTTTTTTTTTTTTTTTTTTTAATTTCACAGTAATACAAGAAGCTTGACCTAACCACCTTGGGTTTTCTAGGTCATACTTTATACCAGATTTTCCTCAGGTAAGCTTTCTCAAAACTACCATTAATCTGGACTAGTACTTACAGTTGACAAACACACCATGTCCTGTAACAGCTCTCAGAGGAAAATGAAGAATGTGTGTTTTTTCAAGTTTATAAAGCAGAAGCATGCCTGATTTAGTATTTACATATCTCTCCATTTTTGTTTTCTTTATATTTGTTATGTTGTCACTAATAGATAAGCAGCAGTGGCAGTTGCACTATGGTTAACGTATTTTATTTCACAATTAATCCACAAAAGCAACAATCTTAAAAATTTACTTGCCCAAGATGAAGATGGACATTTGGAACTTTTATGTGAAACCTGATGGTTGAAGAGACGATCAGAGGCAGCAGGGGTGAAACAGTAAGTTTTAATTTGGAAGTGATTGTTTCTTCTCGTACCAGATTTGTTTCTAACATCTACCAAAACAGACTTGACATAAGAAAGCTAACAGGAACAGACCATTATGTGCTGTGGCTAATTACAATCATGTTGCTAATGCAGAACAAGTCTATATCATTGGATGATTCAGTGCAGATCCACTACTGACTACAGAAGTACAGCCTCAAGCTGAAGCAATTACCTTCAAGCCAACAGAAGTCTCTTCCGTCATCTCAGGATTAGATGGAAATCAACCAATGTATTTTTCATGTTTGAATTTATCTCATTTCTTCTGCTTTGGCTTGGAAGTGTTCTTGAATCTTTAAGATCACCAGGTCCTAGCAGGTTCTCCCGACAAACGATTTCTTTTTTAAGTACTTAAGTTCATTTGAAGTACATTTAAGTACTTTTAAAAACCACCTATGTTGCCCAAGACAATCTCTGCAATTTTCTTTTTCTCTTCCCAACAGAGCTCTCCCAGGTTGGTTCTAGCTACCATACCAAGACCTGTCTTGGACTTTCTCAGAGAATAATCTTGGAATTTATTCTTGTTGTTCTCACAAATGGCAAAAACAAGGAAAGGAAAACTTACATGCATCTTTTGTTCTCCAGAAATACAGGGCATTCAAGCCCTGATGACCCTGGGGTGCCTTGGCTAGGAAGAGGTTGCTGAGTTTATGAATGAGCACAGTGGTCAATCTGCAAATCCAGTACCAGCATGGAAGGTGGGCCTCAACGGAATACAGGTACTCAAGGCACTGGCATTTGACAACTAATCTACAATATGACAGCTGGCCTGAAATGCTAGCACTGAGTTTTCTCAACTGAAAGCATGTTTAGAGCAGGAAAATCTGACTCCTGAAACATTCAAGAGCTAGGAAGAAAACAAGTAAAGCATAGGCAAATAAAAAATAAAAACATGTAACACTATATAGCTGTTATTATTATTATATGTAATATATATTATAAATATTATATATGTAAAACAGTGTGGCTGTTTTATTTATTTTTTTATATATATATAATATAGATTAAACTATAAATAGAACAACTACACTGGCCAAGCTTTTAAAACTACAGAAAATATTTGGTTTTTTAAAGAAACAGCTGGTAGGTGAGCAGGAAATTACCACAGTAGCAAAGGATGGTTCCAGAGTAATTCCTATTTAACAAAAGAGAACGCAGACTACCTTCAAGTGACTGACTGGTTGCTGTCAGAACCTCAGAGGTTCGTATTTCATCTTCCCCTTTGGTTAAAATAACTTTGAAATGGTTTCAAGTGCCTGGAGTATCAGCAGAATTCAGATAATGGCATGGCAACCACTAAAAAGAAATCTACAGTAACCAACATACCACATTTGAGTGCAGAGAAGAAATCTTATTTATTTCACGTTCAACAATCAGCTCATGACATTCCACTACCTGACATGAATTTTTTGATGCTCCAATGACAAATGTTAACTTCACAGGTAGAAGTTACCTGCTCTCCCAAGCACAGCACCAAGATTGCTTATAATGAGGCTTTTGGAGTTGCCATCATCCCTGGTACTCTTTCTCATTCTGAGATATATCCCACAGGTGGGAATACAAAGTGATTCTAGAAAGAAACAGTTCCTTTAACCATCAAAAGTTTCCTGAAATTCAACAGAAAAATGGTGATGAACTTTGGCTACAAGGAAAAAAAAGAAGGGAGTACAGTATTTGCTCCCCATCAGGACAGTACACTCCAGGATGCAAGTTGCCAAATTTCACTGTAAACACTGCTCATTTTATCATGTTATTTCTGAATCTTTTTACACCCAAGCTCTATCCACATTCAAAATGTATTTTTGCAATGTGTCTGATGGCTTCACTCAGAAGCTTCACCTAGCAGCATGCCAGATTGCCTACAGATATAATTAATGATTTCCTCAGTTTTATCTGAAATTTGGGTGCAGAGTTTGACTGAGGAAACTAATTACTGACTGATTACTGTTAAGGCTTGCTATTAGTCAACACTTCTTTTTACTTTTGCACAGTGCATTTGGTTGGATTAGTGAAAGATAACACATTTTAATTAGTATTTCCCCGTAACTACATAGTTTTATGGTTCCTAAGTGAAATCTAACATTTCCGCTAACTCTTCATAACTGCAGGTTTAGAATTTTAGAATGCAAAACAGAGCCTACAGGAACACGACTCCTGAATACTAGCATGTTCTACTTCATTTTACTGTTAATTGAAAATATTCTTTGCAGCCACTTCTGCCTTTTTCTATTCACCAAGCCCTCTGTGGGGTTATTTAACACTGTCTGTATAATGATTTGGTTCCCCACAGATTCAGCTACACAGTGCAGCAGAAACTTAATCCAATCCATTTTACATGGCATTGAAAGAGCAGGAGTTCTCATATGATTAGTTTTTACGTGGCAGCTGATGAGGTATAACATGAAAAGTTAAACTTCCAGAACTCAAATGTTACGAGTATATGAGTATGCTTTAAAACACAAAGATCATACAACTTGTTGACTCATAAAAGATCCCATCAACTACCCATGTAAATCCGAATGCTATGATTACAGATATCTGTTTCCAATTTCTAACAAGACAGAAGAATCACTTACCCCAAAATCGTAGAAAACCCTGTCCATGTCCAAGTCTAAGTTGAAGAACCTACAGCAGATTCACAGAACAGTCACCCTCCCCTCTCAATTTAAGCCGTCTCTTTCCACAGTTGCTTCCAAACCTGTGCCACCACTTTTTCCTTCTTTACAAGCACCACATCAACATGCAGTCCTACCTTAAGTTCTCTAATCGTTTCATATTTCATAAACCAACAGTAATCAAAACCTTTCATTTCAAACAATTTTCCCATTACTCCTTTTTCCACTTTCCTGCCTCTCACCAGGAATTCTATTTCTTACTCAATACTTTCACTGCCCACCCTACATTTTGTTAAAAACCTTACAATTCAGCAGAATTGTACTATCAACTAAAGTTTGGTAACAAAACAAGTAGAGCTAGGTATTGATGCACTACGAGGAAGACATCAGGTTTTGTGAAATTCAAATAAGTACATGAGATATAATTAACTGGTCAGCAGTCTTTATCTCATAGACCAACAGAGAAAAGACGACAATGCATATACTTGGAAAAGAAATGATGACCAAATCAGCTTTAGAAAGACACGAGTTATTGGTCCTGGGGATGGTCAAATCACAGACTCTTCAAATCTAAAATGCTTGCATCCATCAGTCTGCAAAAACTTGATGGATAATGGGAAACTTAATGAATCCTATCAGAAATGCTACTTAGCAAAGGAAAAAAAAAAATCCTGCAATCAAATTGTTAATGATAAAAAATTACTGCAGGCTCAAAGCCACTGGGACTCCCACACATTAATCTGAGCCATGCTGAAGCTGTGTCAATTAATAAAATTCCAAGCTAGAACTGGGTTAATGGAACATGTGTCAGAAAATGGAAATAAGGAGTTAGCTTAGGGTTTTAAGCAAACTTTGTCTTTTTGCCAGAGTATCATTCTTTGTGCTCAGAGGCAGACAGCCCGCTCACTCTCTTTTTAGCATATCAAAGCTAGATTCCTGTCATCTTAATGCAAAGCTAGGCAGAAGCAGTAGACAAATCGGGTAATCCAGTATTTCTTAGAAGATGTGGTATCAAGCAAGTAGGACAAACCATAGGATCAGCTAATTTTTGACCACTCCCTAAGATGATTAGGGAAAACCTGGCTTAACAAGGAGAAATTTTTAAGTAGCTGGAAATCTAAAGGGACCTAGGATTCTTAGTTGAGCCTAGTACCAGATCACAGACAAAATAGGAGACCACTGACTTGCACTGCCATCTCCTTAGGACATGCTTTCTTACAGTTATTGTCCAGGATGTTAAGGTGTTAACCTAGATTATACGAAGTCACTTCCCCTGAATGAAACACTCCTGAACGCCTCAAGTTTGAAAGAGACGCTTCAGCGAAAACAATTCTAAAAGAGTGCCATAAACATATTTCTCCTACTCATTTTTTTTTTCTTCCAAAGCTGTCTAACAAGTCAATCCTGTAGTTTCATACACTGCTTCAGCTGAGGAAGTTCCTGAATGAGTAGGTTACCTAAATAGTGTATTACAAAACACCTTTGGAAATTATACAGGTATCACAGCAGGCTTCTAGAGCAGACAACTGAATTTAATCAGTTCTAACAGCCCTGGAAACCCTGCACAGGAGTCAATGTTGCTTCTAAGACCCCAAGCGTTAGAATATGACAGGGGGCCAGCAGTATTCATGCAGAAAAGGGGAACAAAGGTGCTTTACACTGCATCCTAGCTTTAAAACTTACTTAAAAAGGTATGGAAGACAAAGTGCTGTACTTTCCTAAGCTACATTTGAGAGCTCAGAACTTGAACTATTTGTACAAACAGCCTTTCCATTTAAGGGTTGAGAGGGAAAAAAAATAAAAAATAAAAAACCCTCCATCAATAGAAAGAAGGCAGAGTAAATAAACAGTTATGAGGGATTAAAACAAGAGACAGAAATCCAAAGACATGACTTTCTAGTAGACAGAGTTCATTGACAGAACATTTCTGTAACTTAGTCCTCAGCCAAAATCTATACTTAGCCTGGTCTCAAAATATTTAACTAAGCTGAGTTGGAGGACAGGGTATTTTGAACAGAAAAGTGAGACAGTTCCTTAGAGAAAAATGGTGTAAGGAGGAAAAGCTGTGGCAAGTGAAGCTAGACCTTGCTGCTGACTGCAATATTTATCAAAAAAATCCAAACTGCTTCTATTCAAGGAATGAGTCATTTTATAGAGATGAGTTAGGTCCTGTGTGGTCTACAGAGTATTATAAATTTGCTAAGGGAAAAACTATAGCTGTTCTTAAAAAGAAAAAAAAACAAAAAACCAAAACACAACCACCAACCTGTGCTAAGAAACTCCATGATGAAACACCAGATCATGTTCTAACTGTTCAACGCCAAATACACACCATATAGCTTTTTCTAAAACACCACAGCTCAACGGTCAGCAGAACTCATGAGAATAAAACTTTTGTCTATCCTGCTACGAAGAGCCACAGGGGTCACTGCATCAAGATTTCAAAAGCAAAAGGGACTATCATCTAGTTAAACAATTTGCACAAAACTGGCTGGAGATGCCCATTCCTCCTTCAAATCAATAACTTCTATACATATCAGAACCAAAATAGGACCAAAATCACAGCATTAATCCCTCTGTTCTCTGATCTGAAAGCATAACACTAACATTGTAAAATAATACCTGTTACTCTTTTTTTCTCATCTACCTACAGTGTCTCATTATCTGTTCACTCATCTCGGTTGTCTTCTCATTTTCCCTTATCTCAACCAGAATCTCTCAAGCTATGGAAGAATTGGCCTACGGTTATTATACAAGACCAAACTCAATGGCAGCACAACAGGTTTAACCCTGAGTGATTTAAGTGTCCTAGTATAAAAATAAATAAAAAAAGTTGGGCATTTAGCTTTTGGCCATTGAAGATAAATTATGATAATAACCAGCTTAAGAAGTAATAGTTTATAATAAAAAGTCAGTATTTTGAAGAAACTGGGGGGGAGAGCGGGCAGGAGGCAGAGGGCATGTGTAAAAAAAGCTCACTAAAGAATGACAGTAACGACTAGTGAGTGTTTTCATTTCATGAAACTGGCCAACTTGCTTTCAGGAGTAACTTTACTCATTTTTAAAGTTATCTTAAAGTCTTGGATGCAGTTCTCAAACTAAAGTTTGCTGACAAAAATGTTATCATTTAACATTTCACATAAAATGTTAAAAAAAACATTTCAGACTTTTTTCTTGTTCTGCACTTCTCTATAATAGCCATTTTCCACCACTGGTTAGATGCCACGTCAATCAAGCACTATTAATTCATCTATTCTATTTAGTGACAACTTTTCCATTACATATTTTCCACAGATTTAGCGCAAAAGGTGTAACTTATATACAGTCTCTTACCTTGAATTAGTGGTATGTACCGTGCTAACAGCTTTGCTCTTTTCTTTTCATATCCTTTCTGAGTGATGTCTCCTGAAGAAACGAAGAAATAAATTCATATTGGTTTGAATGCTTTTTAAATAACCCTTCTCATTTTCCTGATACCTATGATTAAACTCGCTAACTTTGAATCAGTCACATTAGCAACAAAGACATGTCAGAGAAATTCATGGCCATATACATACCACCCATGCAGCACTATCTGTGCACATACGAGAATTAATGTCTTGGAGGTATACAACAGAGGAATAATGTTTTTGTCTGCAGCACCTGTGTTGAACCTGGTTCTGGAGATATTTACCATAATGCAGAATGCAGCACAAAAGATTTGCAGCACAGCAGAAGTCAACAAAGCTGACAAGCCTGGCTCTGCACCCTTCTGGGGCCTCAGAAATGCTCAATATACCAGTGCTTGAGAGAACATCCTCTAGCACAACTTTGTAGTGCCTTTCAAACTCTAGACCATGTTGTCCGCTTTGCACTGTGCAGCACATCGGTCTCCGCTTTCAAATTCTAAGAGGTGATAATCTCCTAGCACTAGTTTTTATTCACAGTTGTCATCTGATATCCTGTTTTAAACATATATTGCAGACTCCACTGGTAAAACATGACGTCTTTTCACACAGACTAGAATAAACGGAAAACTTCTATAGAAACCCAAAATAAGTTTTTGAGACATTTCAGAATCTATACTTCCATGATTCTACCAGTAGAACAAGGTGGCTTCATGCAAAACCAGCAGCAAGCTTAGTATAAAAATAAAAAAATCCAAACACCACCAAAATTTTATGAGCTTTGTCCATTTTCTAGATCTCAGCATAGACATGAAAACAGTGATCTCAAATAACTTAAAACCACTCCCAGCTCCCAAAATTCACACTTGTTTAGACAGTGAGATACTATGCAGTTCCACTAACAAAGTAGACTTTTATCCCTCCATACTTGGCAAATGCATCACAACAGCATGAAATATAACCAAGATTAAAGATATTTAAAATATCTGATGATATTTTTGAAAACGTACTCAAGTAGAAGGTGAATTTTAGACACGTAGGCAGATAATTATATTGACTTTAATTAGGACACAAAAGTAAAATTTTACATTC